>NW_022109768.1:9346828-9357290 GCF_000313985.2 Echinops telfairi | reverse complement strand
TTCTCCAGCTCCTAGAGTTTAAATGCTTCCTTATTCTTTGCAGCTCAGGGGAAGAAGCTGCTTCCCGCTGTTGCCAATCCCTGAGTTGACCTGACCGAGGGTGTCTCTTTTCTCACCCCATCACCTCCGTAACCAGTCCTGGGACATTACATTAAATTGCCTCTGCTTTAAAGACTTATCGCGGTTTCTGAGTTCCCTTTTAGCCAAGTTTGCTATGGCTTTATTTCCATCGGTTTAGAAGAGCTTTTGAACAAAGCATGAATCGGGTAGCATAGAACTAATTCTGTGTATCTCTTTGCCTTCTAAAGCATTTTTTCTATGGGTGATGTTAAACTCAATCATTTTTGCTCTGTTTAGTGGTGAAAATATTGGGTCAGTGGCTATCTTGTGATGGTTTATAAACAACATTTTTGTCAACTATTATGAGTTCTTCAGGCCTTGTTTGTTTTGAAAAAGTTGTTTTCCATTTGCTCTTTCTTGGTGACCAGAACTTTTCTTGCTGTTATTTTGTACCTTATTTATCCATTTTAGTAAAACCAACAATCGAGCATGGTATGTATACATATGTGCATATATACATATATGTATGTTTGCCTGTGATACATGAACACAAAGAAAAGATGTTTTGTGAAAGGGTACCCCACCCCCCAAACCAGATTTATGTATTTAGTTTTTTTTACAAAACAACTTTATCACCTTCAAATACTCTCCATTATACTTTATACACTTGTCAAATCTGTGATTCCATTCTTGGCAACATTTTTCCAACTCATCTATTTGGATGGCTGTTAGCACCTCTCTCATTTTTTTCCCCACCTCTTCTACATCATCAAATTACTGTCCTTTCATGTCCTCCTTCATTAGTGGAAACAAAGAGAAGTTGCAGGGAGTCAGATCAGGTGAGTAAGGTGAATGGGGCAAGGTAGGCATGCTGTTTTTGCCAAAAACTGGCACACTGAGATGGCTGCATGAGCAGGTGCATAGTTGTGGTGGCAAAACCAGTCCCCCATTTCTCACAAATCAGGCCTTTTCTGTTGCATACTGTTATGCTATCTTTTCAAAACCTCTAAACATAAATTTTGATTAACAGTCTAATTTGGTGAAATGAATGCCAAATGTACTACGAGTCAATGTTTGGTCCTTTTGTGATGTTGACAGACATACAGAATGATGCTTATTATCAATTGACTTTTCACCTTTTTAGAAAGGATAAAACACTTGTGTACTTGAGTTTTTTCCATAGCATTGTCCTTATAAGCTGTGTTCAACATCACAACAGTTTCTGTGGCATTTTTCCTGAGCAGGAAACAAAATTTCACAACCGCACACTATTCTTTTAAATTGACCATCACAAAAAAACAAGGTTGGAGCAAAACTACTTTTATGAAAATATCATTGTGAGCAGAGAAAACCTTCCCAGGTGATGACACTAGGTGCACTAATTCAGAGCAAGTTGGTAGATGCTTGCCTAGTGGGAAAAGTCCCTCTTGTGAAAGCTCCTCTGGGTAGAGCATTTTCTATTTTGTGGGGGTTGGGGCTACCCCTGGTATATAATTTCTATAAGCATTAAATCTCTCCATTTTGGTTGCTATGTAGAGATTTAAGTCTAAATGAATTCATACCATGGCAGTCCATAGCTCAGAAGAGAAATAATATTGTAAGCTCTAATCATTTTAGAAAGTGCTCTAGGATTTCATCCACTTTGAAAATGTCTTTAATATCCCTTCTCATTGTTTTTGGGTCTCATCTGGTTTACTCAGCTATCTGTGGACTAGTGTTCCTCCTGTAAACTGTACTCAACAAAACATCATAGAGAACCTCACTGTAAACATACAATTTATTGACAGGGTCACACACATCAGTGAGGTATAATACCTACCATCAGGGAGTTTACAATTTAATAGAAGAAATAAAGCAAAGACAGCACAATTTGGCAAAATTATAATAGAGACATATACTATGAACCCTGTAATTATCCATAGCTACTCCCCCCACCTCCAGGTAATTGATTGTGATTTGGAGAGTGGTTGCTGTGCTAGTAATTTTAGTAAATGGGGCACACCTTAACCAAATCACAAGTAGAATCTAAAGAGATAGTGAATCATTGAATGTGACTCTTCTAGCTAAGGGCTCTCTAACTCCCATCAAATGACCTTTTCCTGAACGCGTCTCAGTGGCAGAAGACACAGATGGGATTCCTCTCTGATTAATTGTTAATAGGATTCACTAGGTGTGATAGGTAGGTTTATTGTGCCAACCTGGCCAATAGGAACATGTGAGATTGTTAAGGTCACAGTTTGATTGGAGGGCAAAGAGATAAATGGCTCAGCAAGGCCCGCTCCTCTCTTTTGGTTTCTGGTGATTGAATTAGCATGTGGCTGCTTTAGCTAGTTCTCTGTCTCAACTTGTGAGTTACACTATATGTTGGACTGCCATCCTGTGAATCATGTTGCTGGAACTTGAAGTTCTTTTGAGATCTGCTTTGCCACACTCCTGGTGTATACATCGCTTGATCTTGAGGCTGGCAGATCCTGTCATCTTGCATTGCTTGAGTTGGATATCCCATCCAGGCCTGCTTCACTAAGCTCCTGAGCTGCTGACTGTTGGTGACCCGACCTGTTTTATGCTGCTTATGGGCAGACTGCCTGCATTATACTATGAAAGACTCAGCTGTCTGCTTCCTTGACCTTGGACCCAGCAGCCCTTGTGAGTTGAAGGACTTTATTAACTGTTCCATAGAAGTGAGTTGAACTGAGCCCTCTGTATTGCTGCTATATTCCTTTGTGCTGTATATATCTCTATCTATCTATCTATCTATCTATCTATCTATCTATCTATCTATCTATCTATCTATTTATCTATAATTCTAAGTGCCCTGGTTTTGTTTCTCTAGAGAACCCTGTCTAACATATTAAGTTTCCATCCTTCTGGGTATAAAATGAGCCCTCTGAGAAGCAAGAGGGGGAATTTTTCTATTAGCATCAGCTAGCAGTGGAGCTCATTCACTGGACCTTGAGGTCCCAGGGCAGTGAGTCTCACCTCTTTGGTCCTTAAGACAACTGTGAGATCAGAGGAGCAGCAAGAGAACTAGAACATGAGACAGAGCAGTGAATTTCCTCTTCCACAGAACAAGTATCCCTTGTGCTTTGGGGCAGGAGGCTGGCTTGTGGAATATGGTGTCTCTGGACACTTAATTGGGAGAATTAGACTTGCTGATCCATGGAGGTGGAGCTGAATGCCTTCCGGTTGAGGCTTATGATGGAACGCAGTGCTTTTAGGCATTTATTAGCAGCCTGGGAAGAACTTTGTACCATGTCCTGAATGAACAAGTATACCCTGAGCATTTCTCATCTGCATTGGAAACTACTCATTTCCTTAATAAACTCTTTAATCTTGACCAGTGTCTGTGAGTTGTGTGTGGCCATTGCAAAGAATTATAGGACTGAGTAGCTGAAAATAAAGCATGCCATGGGATATAAAGAAATATAAGTCATTTTGTGTATGACAGAATAGTGCCTTTAACATTAAAACAGTTCCCTTCACATTTGAAAGCATAACTCAATAAAAACTTTTCAGTGAATTTGCATTTGATACTGAAATAAACCACCACCTGTCTGTCAGTTTGTCATACTGCGATGGCTTGTGGATTGTGGTGATGCTGGAAGCTATGTCACTGCTATTTCAAATGTCAGCAGGGTCACCCAAAGTGAAGAGGTTTCAGAAGAGATTCCAGACTAAGAATAAACAACAAAGTAGAAACTGGCTCACCAACATTGCCATATTGAAAGATTCTATGAGCAAAATATTGAACGATGCAGGGAGCCTCAAAAGAAGATGGAAAGTATACACATAATCACTGTTTTAGTCTGGGTAGACCAGAGAAACAAATTCATAGACACTCCTATGTGTATAAGAAAGAGCTTTATATACAAGAACAATTGAATATTGAGAAAATATTTCAGCCCAGTCCAGATCAAGTCCATATGTCTGATATTAGCTCATATGTCTGATACCGATCTACAGATTCCTCTTCTGACTCATGAAACACATGCAATGGCACCAATGCAAGAATATCACAGGCCGGTAGGTGGAAAGTCTTGTGGCTCTAGTGGCAGTAGAGGCATCTCAGCTCTGGCAGCGTTCTCCACGTGGCTCCTTTGGCTCCAGGGCTCTTGTCAGCAAGCATGCCTTGCAGGGAGTGAGAGTGTCCTACCTCAAGTGAGCTGTTTATCTCCATAACACCTGAAAACGAGGTCATTGAGCTGCAACCTGATTGACAGGCTCAACTCCACCCCTTCACTCTTTAGTCTCAAATTGACAATAGATTATGTAACTACCACGATCACTATACAAAAGAACTAGTTGAAATCCCAGCATTTCAGGAGGCAGCATCTGATGGTGCTAATTGAAGAAATTCAAGTTGCACTGAAAGTCGTATTCAAAAACAAAGCTTCATGAATTGATGGAATGCCAATTGAAATGTTTCCACAAGCTGATGAAGCACTGGAAGCACTCACCCATCTATGCCAAGAAATTTGAAAGATAGCTACTCGGCCAACTGACTAGAAGAGATCCATATACCGTATATCCACGAGTATAAGCTGACCCGAATATCAGCTGAAGAATCTAATTTTACCACAAAAACGGAATAAAAAATTTGCTGAAAAACTTGGCTTATACATGTGTGTATACTGTGTGTCCCCATTCCAAAGAAAGGTGACCCTTTCAGAATTCTCAAATTATACAACGATGTTATTGATATGGACACAAGTAAATTGTGCCGAAGATCACCCAATTACCCAGGGAACTGCAGGGATTCAAACCTGATTCAAAAGAGGACATGGAATATGGGATATCCTTTCTGAGGTCAGATGGATCTTGGCTCAAAGCAGAGACCACCAGAAAGAGGTTTACCTGTGTTGTACTAACTATGCCAAGACATTTGATTGTGTCGAACATAATAAACAATGGATCACCTTGAGGAGAGTGGGACTGCCAGGACACTTCATTGTGCGCATATGGAACCTGCACATGGATCAAGAGGCAGTTGTGTGAACAGAACAAAGGAATACTGCATGGTTTAAAATCAGGATAGGTACGGATCAAGATTTTACTCCCCCACCATACTTATTCAATCATAATGCTGAGCAAATAATCAGAGAGGTTAGCTTATAGGAAAGAGAATGTGTCACTAGGATTTCAGGCAATCTTAGGAACAACTTGAGATATTCAGATGATACAACCTTGCGTGCTGAGAGTGAGGCCCATTCTCCACAGCATCTCTAATTTGAATTCCACCCATACTTTGGTGTGAGAACGTTGACACCAAACCTAACTAACCAGCAGTAGAGAACAATGTATACATGCCATTCATTCTGAAATACCAATGTGCACTCGTGGTTTTCCCTTCAGGGTCTTAGTGTTCTGTCCTGTGTCTGGAGATTTTGCACCTTGAGACACTGTGGTGTTGAGTAAGACATCTTATCTTTAGAGATAAAAGTAAAGAAGGCCGTCTCCAGGTTTTCTGTGGGAAGGAAGCAGAAAAATGTGGAGTCGCTACTTGGAAATGGTAAGAAGAGACATACCGATAGGTTTCTTCTGGGCTCTGAAATTCAACCTGGGTTGCGAGAGCTGTTGAGTGTATTATAAACACTCTGTACTGCTTGGCCCTATGGGAGCCCTTAAGTGTTCGGCTATCCACCCAACTGCAGGGTCAGCAGTTCAGAAACCCCCTCTGTGGAAGAAGGATGAGGCTTTCTATACTCTAAAGAGTTACAATCTCAGGGACTCCCCGGGGTAGTTTTAACCAATGTCAGTGCGTTTGGGGTTTTTATGTCTGGCCCTATGTGTATAAGGTATATCCTAAACCTAAGCATGTTTTGAGTTATAAAGAACAGCATAGACACAAAGGCACGAAAGGATCAAAGAAATGGGAATGCCATGTGAGAACCTCTCAGAAACCAAGAAACTGGACATGCAGAAGTTGAATGAGGCAAGGGTTACGCCCCAGAGTCCATCAAGAGAGACAGCCTTTCCCTAGAGCGGGTGCCTTGAATTTGGACTACCTAAAGTGTACAAAAATAAACTTATGTTCTTTAAAGCAATACCTAATCTTTATCAACAAGTGCTTCAAGTCCTCGCTTTCAACAAGTAAGAGTGTGTCCTCTGCATATCACAAGCTGTTAATAAGCCTTTCCACCTTGGTAGCACAGTGGTTAAGTGCTGGGCTGTGATCCACAAAGCCAGCAGTTTGAAACCACCAGTCCCTCTTTGGGAGGAAAAAAAGAATTTTCTACTCACATTAGCAGTCACAGTCTCAGAAACTTAGGGTCTCTGTAAGTTGGCATTAATTTGATAGCAATTAGCTTGGTTTTTAATCCTATTGCTGCATTCTTCTTCATATCATCGAGTTTAAAATGGTCTAGCTTCTATGACTATTTGCTCGCCATGCAAGTTAAATAAGTATGTGAGAGGATACAATCCTGACGGCACACATGTCTTAATTTTAAACTGTGCAGAATTCAAACAATTTCCTCTTGATCCACATGCCAATTCCAAGTGAACACAATGAAGTGTTCTGCCATTACTAGTTTTCTCAATGTTATCCGTAATATGTATATATTTTTATGATATGCACAGTCAAATGCTTTTCTACAGTGAATAAAACACCAGGAACCATCTTTCCAATATTCTCTGCTTTGAGCCAGGATCCCTCTGATGTTATCAGTAGTATCCCTTGTTCCATTACCTCTTCTGTATCCAGCTCGATTTTCTGGTGAGATTACTGTAGATGTATTGCTGCAACTATTGTTGAGTTATTTTCAGCCACATTTTACTTGCATGTGACATTACCTAACAATAGTTAGATAATTTCCACATCCTGTATGTCACTTTTTTGGGGGTGGGGGTGGTATTGGTACAAATATACAACTCTTCCAGCTGGTTGGCCGGGTATTTGTCTTCCAAATTTAACATTATTGTGTGTAAGATCTTGGGACAAAGAGGAGACTTTCTACTCACTGCAAGATTTACATCCTCAGAACTAAGCCACAGAGACAGGTCTGCACTGCTCTTTAGGGTGATGATGAAGATGCGCCAGATTGACTTGATAACATTGTGAGGAGGGTTGGCGTGGCTTTTTTGGAATTGGGTTTATTGAGGTTTAAACGCTGCAGTGGTCGCAAGTGAAGGGATGATTGTAATGAGTCATGTGTTGCTAGTAGGAGTTAGTTCCATGCTGTCAAATTGCGGGCGGATTATCATAACATCGAAGGGCAAGCACAAGTTGTCCATAAATGTGAAATTCTTAACCTGGGGACTTGCAGTGCATTGTCACTCAGAGAATGTAATATTTGATTCCCCCCCCTACCTAGTCACCTGAAAAAGAGACTACTTACAGAATAAAGATGGAGTAAGAAAAGCACAAAAACAAACCCTAAAATCCTCACATAACTACAATATGCAAAGTCATCAATCCAGTTTATACACACTCCTATCCAATTTATCAAATTGGAGTTTGACCTCAGTGGATGAATGTTTGAATCCATTTACAATGTGGCGGTGTGGAAACAGTATAGAGGGCCCGTATCTGACCTCCTTTGGCTTCCCTGAGGCAAGGGTCAGACATACCTCGTCCCTCTGTTCTTCTTCTCATTTACACCAACCCTTCCTCCTAGGACACTGCTTCTATGCTGGCTTCCAGAATTTGTTGCAATAGCCACTCAGCTTTCACAGACAGAACTCACAGTCATGGGGTTTATGAGGGGAGTTAACAGGCTACCTACGTAAGGATCAGTTATACTCCTCCTCAGTCAGCAGCCGAGTCTCTCTCTGGCCTCACCTTCTCAGCCACATGGTCCTTTGGCTTTTGCCTCTATGGACCAGGAAACCTTTTTGCTCCTCTGTCTCCCAGTCTCACAGACGGCTCCTCTGTCTCTCCCCTCATCCCCGTATCGAGACTGGGGTCCCAGCCTGGCTCTTTGGCTCTGTCCTTAGGTCTCTGAACAACAGTTGCTGATGTCTCTGGTCTCATTAATATTGTCATTTAGCATAACAGAGAACTTGCCCACAAATGGGATTTACAGTCCCAGGCATAAAGTTCAGAATTTATATACCACATTACATAAGGAAAGATGGCTAGCAGGACCATGTTAATTGATTGCATCTCAGGGGGTGGGTAGTCCTTTTATTAAAACCAGCAAAAAATTATTTAAAAGGTGTATGCCAATAGCAATTTAGAGTTTGAATGGCCCACATGGATCACCGGATTCACATTGGCCTTCACAGATAAGGAAGCTGAGATTTTCCAAGTGGCCTTAAGGCCACAGAGCAAAGAAGGTGAGGAGCAGAGACTAAAATCCCCGTCTAGTCCCATCCTATTCTATTCTTCGGTTACCATAGCAATCTACCTCCTACCGCTCCACCCGACTCTTCTCCCAGCTCACCTGAAACAAAATGCTGGGGTTTTAAAGTGCTTCTAATCTTGGTTCTATGAAATGTCTTGATGCATTTATGATAGAATGGGATGGATTAAGAACATGGTTTGGAGGGCCAGCTTGGCTCGGTGATGTAAGAACAATTTCTTGGACTCCTATTATATGGCAAAGAAGCTCTGGTGGTGTAGTTGGTTCTTCTTTGAGCTGCTAACCACAAGGTCAGCAGTTCAAAACCACCAGCCGCTTCAAAGGAGAAAGCTGAGACAGCTCCCATCAATATTTAAAGTGTTGGAAACCCAAAGGGACAGCTCTACTCTGTCCTATAGCGTCTCTACGAGTGGGTGATTCTATAACAGGTACATTGGTAGCTTTCAGAAATGCAATGTTGAGAAAAGCACAGGCCTGGTCCTCTGGAAATGGAACTGGCTTTTTATTCTGACAGAGAGGACCTTAACCTTGAGTTAGTTACCTAACTTCATGAAGTTTCAGTTTCCTCATCTCTAAAGTGGGGACAATATTATATCACAGAACAAGAGCTTGGTAAATGGTAGCTCCTATTAGTGGTTTCCTGAGACGAGTGAGGGAAATATAGTGCAGGATGGTTGAGCCATGTACTCAAGGCCACACAGGTGCTTACAATCTGATCCATCCACACGTTCTAACTCATATGACTGGCACGCACCGTGAAAACTCAGGGCCACATTTACAGTTTGTTGGATATTTTTGTGTGTGCGTGTCACAGTTAATTTCTGTCATCTTTTTTAAACACTGCAGTCTCTTGAATTGTGGGAGGATCTTGACTGAATACAAAAGATGACCCAGTAGGTTCTGAGAGAAAAGAACCAGGAATTCCAGTGGTAACATTCTTAAAGTGCTTGGTTGCTACCCAAGAAGACGGGTCGTTTGAAGTTTCCAGACACTCAACGGGCAGGTAGGAAATACAGTCTTGCAAACTCTATGGGCAGTTCTACTCTTTCTCACGTAGCAGGAGAGTTGGAATTGACTTGAAGGCAGTGGTTGAAGAGAAAACAACAGCAACAACAACCAGATGAACATTTTCAAAGAATCAATCTTTTATCATGAAAAAAGCTCTAGAAATTGTTCACTGCGAACATGCCACTTGGTCACACCAAGTGTTTGAACTGGCTTTCTTGAAGGCTAAAAACAAGCAAACACACAAATTTACAGTATTGTCATCCAGTCATTGCTGACCCACAGCAACCCAACCGCGCAGGATAGATCTGCTTGCTGTGAGTTTCCAAGACTGGAAGCCTTTACTGGAGCAGAGGGCAGCTGGGGGTTTTCAACTGCTCACCTGGAGGAATACGATTATATCAAGGTATCTACGTAGTTATAGAGATTGCTATTTCAGAGGGTTTTCCAGTACAGAAATATTTCTTAGTGTGCACCATCCAGTCTGGTTTGGTGGGTTTGTTACTGGGTAAAATAAAGCAAGGTGAAGGAGTAACTGGTTCTAATTCAATAGCATTCAAATTGTTTCAGAAAGATTTAAATTTCATGGAAAAATGATATTTGGCAAGTACTCATATTTTCTGTTATCCTACTCCAAACTTCATTTTATGAGAGGAAAAGACAAACTCTGTTACATCTTTCAGGACTGGAATTTGGTATACCCACTGTGACCAAGAGCAGAGCTACCCTCAGCACGGTTCAACTTTCTCCACCCTCAGGAGCCATCTCTGCCCCTGTATTTACCCACCTCAGGAGCACTGGTGAGCTGGCTCCAAATGCTGACTTCTCATACAGAACACCAGACCTGATTTTCAAAGGGGGTATGGGTTGGTTTAGGAGAACCTACTATTTAAAGACCTTTTCTGGGTGAACAAGTTTGGAGAGCAATCAAAAGTGTGTCTGCTAATGATCTCACTTTGGGTTGGGGTTTTAAGCTAGTGGTTGCATTGTTTGGGGGAGCAATGAACAAGTCCCAGTGCAAGAAGCCCACCTCTTGTGGTCCAGAAGTAACTGGTTTGTGAAGATTACAAGCATCAATATGTTTTTTTTAAAGT
>NW_022109768.1:9323601-9345635 GCF_000313985.2 Echinops telfairi | reverse complement strand
TTTGTCTTCAGTGATTGTGTCAGTAGAGCGGGCACCCACTGATATAATTTTAAGTGCATCAATATGTTTTTTGACAATGTTTTCATTTGAAGTCCGAGTTGAGAATTGCTGTATCCCCTCAAGGATCCCCACTACTGCTTACGTACACCCTGCACCTCTTGCTGCATTCATCCCCGCTTTGATCAATTTCCCATCGCTTTATTCCTGGACTTGCACTGTGCCTCCAATTGTAATTGGTTTGCATTGGACACCCCTAATTCCTGACAGATGGGATTTACAGACGGTTTGGCACGTGAGAAGAGATAGTGTAAAGCACAATGAACAGGAAGTTACTCAGCATTTAATGTCTGCATTGATTGCTTGTAACATCCTGGAAGGTTATATTCCTATCACCATCCTGTAATTTAAATGACGCCCTTTGCACCTGGCTTCGTGATTCTGGTTATATAGTAGACACACCTAAGATATAAAACAACAGAAAAAGAGTTGATTTCATGGTGGCTGATGTTTCAATGTACTACTATGACATTGGGGGAATGTTTCATATCACACACATGAATGGACCATTTCTTATATCTCCATATCTTATATGTCCTCTATATAACCATTGGAAATGCAGGCGGAATACCTGAACTGGTCCCTTTCCTTTATCTCACAATATCTGGAGACTTAAGCCTTTTAAAAAATTTTAATAATCATGGTTTTTATTTTAAATTTAACAAATATTAAGGAGGCATTACTGTGAGGAGCCACCACACATCTGTCATGTTGCTGTACTGTGGTGGCTTGCATATTGCTGTGATGCTGTCTCATATACCAGCAGTCACTCAAGGTTAACAGGTTTCTGAAGAGCTTCCAGACTAAGATTAAGAAAAACCTTGTGATCTATTTCTTAAAAAGTATTCAGTGAAAATCTTATCAAAAGTATCCGAACATTATCTGGTGTAGTGTCAGAAATAAACGACTCTGGTTGGAAGGCACTCACAATGCTTTAACTTGCCTCATCAAAGTAGAATCAATCTTAATTAGGAAGTATAACTTTTGGGATATGATGGCGCACAACTCAAAGTGAGAAGAAATAACTACAAACATCTATTAATAATTTGAACGTTAAATGTATGACGCATAATTCTAGGAAAATTCTGGAAGTCATAAAAAATGAAACAGTTCCTATGCTAGGAATGATGAATAGAAGAGAAATGACATCACGTTCATTGTCAGAGAGAACATGCCAAAATTTATTCGGAAGTATAGTGCTGTCCGTGCCAGGATAATATCCATATGCCTACAAAGACCAGCTAATATAACTATTATCAAAATATATGCACCAGTGACTGAAGCAAAATATTAATAAATGAAAGATTTTGGCCCAGTTTTATAGTATGAAACTGATCACACATGCAATCAAAATATATTGATAATTACTGGTGATCTGAATGCAAAACTTGGAAACAGAAAAAAGAATCCGTAACTGGAAAATATTGCCTTATGATAGAAGTGTCACTAGTGATCAGATGATAGAATTTTGCAAGACCAATGATTTATTCATTGAAAAAACAGTTTTTCAAAACATAAATCATGGCTATACACATGGACCTCATTGGAAAGAATACAGAGTGTGTTAGCTTGGGGAGACTAGAGAAAGAAATCCATAGAAACTCATATGTGTATAAGAGAGAGTTTTATATAAAGGGTAATTTTACATTAAGAAAGCGTCCCAACTCAGTCCAGTGAAAGCCCATAAGTCCCATATTAACCCATATGCCCAATACCAGTCTATAAAGTCTTCTTCAGAATCACGAAACACATGCAATGATGCCGAATGCAGGACGATCACACGTCAGTGGGTAGAAACTCTTTGGAACCAGTGGCGTTGTAAGCATCTCAGCCCTGGCAGGGTCTCCAAGTGGCTCCTCCAGTTCCCAGGATATGGGGTCTATCAGTGTAGTACCAAGTGTCTTGTCAATAGAGTGTCTTTGTCTACAAGGGAGTGACCAGAGAGAGAGTGTGTCTCCTGCCTCTATGGAGGAAATTACAGGAGTTCCCAAAATTCTCAGGAGAAGGCCATGCCCCCACAGAGGCCTCATTGGCTATGACCTGATTGACAGACTAGACTCCACCCCTTCGATCCTAATCGCCTCAAGTCCCAAATTGACACCAGATTATGTAACTACCACACACAGAAATTCAATCCATTGCATCTGTGAAAACATACGATAAAGATGATTAATATTATCAGTGAGAGTAAGATCAGGGACCAACTGAGGATCAGACCATCAGTGGTTCACATACAAATTCAAGTTGAAATTGAAGACAATTAAAACAAATCTACTAGAATCAAAATACAACATGGAGTATATTACACCTAAACTTATAGTCTACCTCAGGAATTGATTTGATGCATTGAACACTAATTATTGAAAAGCAGATTAATGTGGGATGACATTTTACACAAAAGTAAAAAGTAATTTAAGAAAACAATAAATAAACAAAAGACAAAAATGGGTGTCAGGAGAGCTTCTGAAACTTGATCTTGAATGTAGAGTAGCCAAAGTGAATGGTAGTTATTACAAAGTAAAAGAAGTGAACAAAAGATTTCCAAGGATGTCTTGAGAAGACAAGGTAGACAGGAATCATCAAAAGAGTTACTGTACAAAAACAACAACCAAACCACACAAAAAGTGGTCAAAACCCAACCATTTTTAGGAGGTAATATATGTTTAAGAAACAAAACGGTATTCAAGGAAAAGGACAAGATTTACTGATGGCATTGGCAGCTGGGACTTCTTCCCTCACAAACCAAGACTCCAGGAATTGATAGAATATTATTTGTAGTGTTTCAATAAATGGATACATTTCTGGAAATGCTTACTCCTCTACACCAAGAAATTTGGAACCAACTGACCTGAAGAGATCCATAATTATACCCATTCCAAAGAAAGGTGACCCAATAGAATGTGGAAATTATCTAAAAATATCATTAATATCATATACAAGAAAAGTTTGCTGAAGATAGTTCAAGCAGTAACAGCGATACAGGCACTGCCAGAGATTCAGAAGAGGGTGGAGAATGAGGGATATCATTGCTGACATCACATGGATCTTGGCTGAAAGTATAGAATCCCGGACAATAGATGGTTGTGTTTTCTTGAATATCCAAATGTATTTGACTGAGTTGATCACAGCAAATTATGGATAGCAATGAAAAGATTGGAAATTCCAGAACACTTAATTGTGCTCAAACTGGACCTGTAACACACCAAGCAGCACTCATTCAAATAGAACAAAAGGTTTAAAATCAGGAAGGGAGTGCATCGAGGTTCTATACAGTCACCATAACTATTCAACCTATATGGTAAGCATGAAAAAGGATGTGACATCAGGATCAGAGGACTTTTCCTTTATTTCCATTACTAACCTGTGATATGCAGATGATACCTTGGTTGCTGAAAGTGAAGGAGACTTGAAAAATTTACTGATAAATATCAAAGACTACAATCTTCAGTATGGATTACTGATCAATATGTGACATCACAATTAGCACCGTAGATTGACAATAAATGTTCATGGAAGCAGCAATCAAGAAATCAACCACATAGAGCACTGGGCAAATCTGCTGCAAAAGGCGTCTCTACTGTACTACAAAACAAAGATATTGTTTTGAAGGCTAAAGTGAACCTGACCCAAGTGGGGACAAAACATTTGATACCTCTGTGCTTTAATTTGTGTTGTTGGTAAAAAAAAAAAATTTAAATAGACGACGGACTTCCAGAAGAACGAACGTATTTGTCTTAGAAGAAGTATAGCCAGAATGCTCCTTAGATGCAAATGTGGCTAGACTCTGTTGCATGCACCCTGGACATGTTATTAGGAGGGACCCGAGTCTGGAGAAGAACGCGATGCTTAGTGACGTAGAGGAGAGTCAAAGAGAGGCAGACATGCAGTGAGATGGGCTGGCAGAGCGGCTGCAGCAATGCGCTGAAGCACAGCAACAATTGTGAGCGCAGCTCAGGCCGAGACAGTGTTGTTTGTTTTCGTACATAGGGTCAATATAAATTAGAACTGACTGACGCACTCCACAACAACTTTAACGAGATAAGTGATCTTTAACTGCTTACTTCATCACGAGGATTCTGATGAAAGCAAATAGACTGTATGATTTAGATAAGTGAACGCAGGCACCAAATTAACCTATGCTTTTATAAAAAAAGGAGTGTGATTAGCTTTTTGAGTAATTTGACTTCAAGGGGCACAGGTAATGGGGCAATCTGGGATGCTAGCGATTTTCTTTTTAAAAACATCTGGGTGGTAGATACAGCATGCATTCACTTTTGAAAAATGGATTAATTATGGTTTGGGCATGTTTTTGTAACTTTTAAAATATTATAATAAAAAGTTTTAAAATATGTAGTATAAAACATTTACGCTGCAGTGCAAGTCATTCGGTCTTCAGTGGTAAATAGATCATTCATGTATCTTGTTCTTAAAGCCTGTATAGTTAGGAAGTAGATAACGGAAAATGAAAGCTTATAAAATATAATAAGGCTTCTGTAAGAAAGTAACATCTAAGACTTAACAGGATGCAGACTTGGTCGGACGTGGGTTTTGGAAAATTATGGTGACTGCAGAATTGATTGAAGAGGGCCAGGACAACATTTAGAGGGATCCTATGATTCCAGAAAGAGAAAACGGAAGTCTACTTATGCTGAAAAGGTTTCTGGTGGTGCAATGGTTGGACACTTAGCTGTTAACCAAGAGATTGGTAGGCAGACACCATCCAGAAGTTCAGTAGTTCAACTGGAGAAAGAGCTGGCTATTTGTTTCTATAAAGATTACAGCCTAAAAAGTCTGTGGAATAATTTTACTATGTCACATGTGGTCATTAGAAGTCAGAACGGACTTGATGTCACCCAGCAACAATCAAAATGATCATCACCGCCCATCTGGCAGTTTGTTGTACTGTGAGGGTCTTGTGTAGTTCCATGAGTCTGGAAGCTTTGTCCCTGACAATTCCAATACCAGTCAGGTCACTGATACGAACACGTTTCACTGGAGTTTCTAGCTTAAGAAAGACAAGGAAAAGCCATGGTGATATACTTTAAAAAAAATAACCAGTGAGAACCTTATGGATCACAATAAAAATGCACCCAATACAGTGCAAAAAAGATAGTCCTACAGGCTGGAAGGCACTCAGCACACCAAGGGGCCCTGGCCATGGTCGCAAGATAGCAGTGATAATGAAGAAGGCACACGACTAGGCAGTGTTGGTTTCCATGAGCCACAGCCCACTGGAAAACAAGTGACCCAAATAACTATGATGAAGGTAGTGGAGTGGAGAGAATACGGCTTTGGGGACAGACAGGAGGTAAAATTTGCACTGGTGAAAGAGAGAGAGAACACCCAAGGTTTGACTAGCTAGGTGAATGAATGGTGAAGGCTGAAATGAAGACAATAAATTCAGTTTTAGAGAGAGACTGAGATGACACCAACCCTTTGGCTAGTTTCCCCAGACCGGGCCATGAAGCAAAAATTGTTGTGCAAAAATGAGTAGTGACTGCAACGGATCACAAAACGGAGAGTGACTATCTCATTACACAGCTCCCAAATTACATAACTGTCACACCGAATCATTGCATAACTGCAAAATGTCACCATTAGAGGCAGTCTCTGGGTCAAGTACATTCAACCTGTGTACAACTTGCAGTTATGAACTAAGTGCTACAAAATACTAGGACATCCAGGCCTGAGGAACTATTACAGTAAAGATTTGAAGTCCATTCATTTGTTTCTAATAACAACTGGGTGCTTCTTTGCAACGTGAATCAAATAATTAGTATCATAATAATTGGATCATGTTAAAGATGGTTTAGTGTATCTGGAATTATTTCTTTAATGCTTTTCATGCACAGATTTGTACACTGTTTACTAAGACAAACATTTGACTAACTGAAGTTAGATATAGTTTCTAACTGTTCTGATTTACTTACAAATTCAACTTAAAACCAGAATCTAAATAGAACTTGTTCATAATATTGGGGCTGCCCATACCTAATTGTCAAATTATATCATTTATGTAAATCATTATCATATTGCCAAACTACTGATTCTCATGGCCCTGTTTGATTTCCCACTTGAACCATTTAAAAATAATTTTGGTTCTTATATATTCTTATATCTACAAGAATTGAGGCTTTTCTGTGTTTTATTCTGTTCTTGTTGTTTTCTTTGTGTGATTTTCTTTTTATGGACTTCAGGATTGATAAATCTATAGAGACCGGAATTGTATTAATAGTTTCTTTGAGTTATGATAGGGTAGGTTCAGGGAAAATGGGACCCTAATAATGGACACATGAATGGCAAACATGTCCTCAAACTGATTGTGCTGATGAATGCACAAGTCTCTTTAATATTTTAAAAATATTTAATAGTACAATATGTTAATTATATGTCAATAAAACTGTTGAAACATAATCTTATCCACAACAGGCAGCATTATTCACGCTTTACATCTTGGTGTTCCTCAGTGCCAGATATACATAGCTAACTCACAAGGGTCAGATGGCAGATCATTGTAAATGTGACATGTCAGATAATTAGATCAATGATAAGTGAGGAGTAGGTGTATCTTTTTTTTCCATTTGACAGCAGTCACTGTTTTATTAAGAGACCAGATTACAATAATAATCAAGGCAGATAGATCCCTAAGTTCATCCTTCTAATAAGCCTGTTGCTCTGGTCTTCCCTGCTGCCTGCATCTCCACCTTCTACGAAATGGGTGGTCTTTTTCTTCACCCCACCTCGTGGAGAAGATAATTTGAAGGGCCACAGGAAGTTATGTGCTTCTTTGAAGCTTTTCCCAACAGTCTAGATCTCATGAATCCGATCCCCCATGCAGATGATGCCATATTGACCAGGAGACTGTGCAATCAGCGTGTTATCTGTCAGGGCAACACGCTTCTTAGTGATTTTGCCATCACCACGCTTGTAGATGCGTTCATTCACTGACGCCAGGTTTGGGTACCCCCATGCAATGTCTGGTTCCACAATCCTCAGCCTGTTAACTGAAGCCTTGTTCAGCTTAACAAAGGTGCCCTTGAAAATCTAGTGAAGGCGAAGAAGCTGCAACACTTTTCAAACCTGTGAGCTCACACCATTGACACCTCTGATCCTGATAGCAAATGCCAGCTTGGACTCTCCGGGCACATAGAAGTTGCCAGCTTTTCTTGCCATCCGAGCCATTCAGATTTCAGTTCTGTCCATCTGCCTGTACTCCTTGTGATAGTGCTTAGCTTTCTCGCAGATAAGCTTCCTCCTTGCCTTTGGAAGCATCGTTGGGGCAAACTTCTTTCTTAGGCGTTTGATCTTCTGTGAAATTCCTTCGCTTTTTCTTAAAGGGTCTCTGGAACAGCAGGGACCTTCTTCTACACGACAGCCTCCATGATTCCAGCCGGTGTATCTTAACTCCAGCTGAGATCCCTTCTTCCTAAAAACTCTCTCTGTGCCCTACCTCTCATCTGCCTAAGAATAAGGGCCACTTCAGAACAGTAGTATTTGTGGGTAAGTGAAATAAGCTATCCGGTCCATTCATTGGGGGAAATAAAACTACTAGGTTGCTTAGTTGTTTTTCTCCCCCTATAAAATGGTGATAATGAAGAAGCCCCCTCCTACCCACAGGGAAGTAGAGATGGTAAAATAAAATAGCAACTGGGATCATGCTCTCTAAATGCAATGAGTTATTAAGCTTGTTAACCTTGTATTGTACTGTGTGAAGGTCTTCGAGAGTACTTCCCACTACAGTAAACGGAACTTTGAAACATCCATTGCACATATCTCCGTTACAACTGATATTAGATGATGTGAAATGTTTATTTTCTCTTGAACTTGGTGTGCACATGAAAAACTTATAAAATATCTGTGCAGAAAGGACTACAGTCAGATCCTCCTTCGTTTTTACTACTGAAGTGTAATCTTCGTGGCTCCGTTTCTTTAATTGTAGGGTTTGGGTTCCTTGTGCGTTTGAGAGTAGCTGCTCTTGAGCTGGATCACACGTATGCTCTCTCTGCAGCTGGATCAGTATGCCTCCATTGCGTGTGTGGTACCACCCTTCTAAAGGTTATCTATGCACACTTGATCTGCAACTGGGAAATCAATTTGGAATCGTGACCTCGTTTGAAAGAGCCAACACCTTTCTCTCTCTAACAAAGAAAATCATAATGCCGCTTTATGACCACTCCTTCATTTTATGAGTTGTGTGTCTAAGGAGAGAAATGAAAGTCTTTTATCATGTGTGTTTCAAATGGGGTCAAGCTACAAAGTCAGATTTTTTCACCAGTTAAGTAAAAACTCACAAAATTAGAAATGATTTTTATGGTTAAATCATTTTCTTTTGAAACCACCTCAGAAGAAAGATGAGGCTTTGTACTCCCATACCCAGTCACTGGCTCTGAAACCGTCTCAGAAACTCGGAGGGGCAGTTGTACCCTTTCTCCGTGTCGGCAGCCACTCGATGGCAGTGAGTGTGATTTGGTTTTGGGATGCGTCTGAGTTAGGGTGATCCTAGGGCAGGTTGCTGAGAGGAATAGGAGAGACTGACCACCTTAAACTCTCTCCTGATTCTGAAATCATTTGGGATCATTTAGTACCAAGATTAAGGTTCCTTAAGTTAAACAAACAAAGAAGAACCTTTCTTTGTAAAATAGTATACATCGCTGATCATTTTTGTGTTCAGCAACTTAAATTACTTATCAAACCTCTCATAACTTTCACTTACCTCCCCTTTGTCTGTTCGCCTTCTTGTAGAATACTATCTGCCCCTTCAGTCAGGTTAGCACCTGTGTACTCTCTAGCTGATTGTTTCCCTTGCCCTTCCTTCCCATCCCACCTTTGCTAATCATCAATGTCTGCTTCAGTTGGTATAAAAACCTTTGCCGTGATTTTTCTTTTATAACAGTGTCTCATACATGATTTTCGCTTTTGGAATTGACTAACTTCACCCAGTATAATGCTCTCCCAAACTATCATGCTATGGGACGTCTCATAATTTTATCATGTAATAGTCTATTATGAGTATGTTCCAAAATTTATTTTTACATTCTTTCACTGGCTGGGATTTTTGTTGTTTGCATATTATTGTTATTGTGAATTGTGCTGCAATAAACATGGGTGCACATTTATCCATTCGTGTTATGGCTTTTACTTCTTTAGGGTATAGACCAAGTAAAGGGATTGCTGGGCTATATGACATTTCTATTCCCAGTGGCTTGAGGAAATACCACTTTACCGAATGGCTACACAGTTTTACAGTCCTATCAGCAGTGAATGAGGGATCTAATTTCTCTGCACCCATTTAGGAAAGTTCTTTCTTTTTAATGTTAGGAAAATACTGATAAGTACTTCACAAAAATGTTAGTCACGAGATTTAATTCAATCAATTTCCAGACACAGTAAATCTTGGTAGTTGTTTAATATATGAGTATAGTATTACGTAGTGTCAGGGGGAAAGCCCATATTTTTTAATCCTAAAAGTATTTTACAAATCGTGGCAGGAGTCCATAGACTTGGAAGTGCCAGGAAGACAAGTCAGATTCAGAAGAGGACATGTGATGAGGAAGGTTATTTCTCATGTCAGATGGAGCTTGTCTTAAAGCAGAGAATTCCAGAAAGATATTTACCTGTGCTGTGTTGACTATGTAATGGCAATTGACTGTACGGATCATGACAAATTATACATCATGTTGTGAAGACTGGGAATTCAAGAATTTAGTGTATTTATATGCAACCTTTATATAGACTTAAAGACAGTCTTTCAAACAGTGCAAGGATATACAACATGATTTAAAATCGGGAAAATTGTCCTTAAGGGTGCTTATTCAATGTCCTTGCTGAGCATTGATGTAAGAAGGTGGACTATATAGAGAAGAATGTGACATCAGGATTAGAGGATGACTCATCAAACCCCTGTTGTTGTTACTCATAGCGACCCTTACAGGACAGGGTAGAACTGCCCCTTAGGTTTCTGAGACTGTAACTCTTTACAGGAATAGAAAGCTCCCCCATCTTTCTTTCAAGGAATAGCCAGTGGTTACAAACTGCTGACCTCAAGGGCCATACCCCAACATAATCACTATGCCACCAGGACTCCTATGAGTGACTCAATGGCAGTGGGTTTGGTTGAGTCTTTTGGTTGTTATTGTTAAGTGCTATCAAGTTGGTTTTGACTCATTATGACCCTTTGTACAACACAATGAAACGGTGCCCATCCTGCGCCATCCTCACAATCACTGCTATGTTTGACCCACTGTTGCAGCCATTGCGTCAATCCATCTCCTTGGTGGTCCTCCTCTTTATTGCTGGCCCTCTAACTTTAAGAAGCATAAGGTACTTGTGTTAGTCTGGGTTGACTAGAGAAACAAATGCATAGATACTCATATGTGCATAAGAAAGAGCTTTAGATACAAGAGAAAACATCCCAGCCCAGTCTATATCAAATCCATAAGTCCAATATTAGCCCATATGTCTGATACCAATCTCTAAAGTCCTCTTCAGACTCATGAAACACATGCAATGACATCAAATGCAGGAAGCTCACAGGCCACTGTTTGGAAGGTCTTGTGGATCCAGTGGCAGTGTAAGCATCTCAGTGCTGGCAGGGCTCTCTATGTGGCTCCTCTGGCTCCAGAGCTCTGGCTACATCAGTGTAGCTCCATCAGGCTCTTTGCCAGTAATGTTTCTCAGGGAGCGAGCCTAAGTCCTGCCTCCAGCGAGCTATTTATCTCCTTAATGCCTCCAAATGAGGCTATCAAGTTGTGACCTGATTGACAGGCTAAACTCCACCCCTTCACTCTTAGTCTCAAATTGACAACAGATTATGTAACTACTACAGTACTTTCCCAACAAACCCAGAGTAAGCGAGATATAAGTAACTTGCTTTTTCCCACGAACATGTCCCTTTTGACTTTAAAGTTTTAAACCATTTTGATGGGGAGAAACTGAAGATGTTTCAGATAGGAGACTGTAACTGAGCTGGGTTTAGGATGAGTACACTTTAGCCTCTTAGAGATGTTCTAACAGTCTGTGATCTAGGACTGAGGGGCAGCTTGCTGCACTGGGGACATAAGAGAGGAGAGTGCATGGTGAGTAAGTGGGGAGATGTGTCTCAGCAGATAGATGAGGGATCTGATTGTCATGACCTGTTGTCCACTATAAACTGTGGAGCGGGTTGGCTCCTCCTCAACCTTGCGATTGGGGAGGAGGAAAGATATTGAGGGTAAGATTGAGAGTCATTGTATAATGTTCTTTGATGTAAATAAGAAATGTAAAGTGAAAATACTGGCATTGTATCATGAGGATTGTTCACGTATAATGTCATAACAAATGTGAAGCCTATACCTACCATCCCGGTACAGTGTTTACCCTGTAAATACATCTTGCCTCACTGCCCCGTCCTTCCCTCACTGCAAAGCATCTGTTTCAGTTTATTGCTGGACTCTTCCTCAAAGGTTGCAAACGAAAACTTTTTATGATTTTTCATGAGAAATAAACCCCACTGAAAGCAAAGATCATTCTGAGGAAGATATTCTTTATTTAATGACTGTAGGCACCAAGGCTAAAAACATAGTAATAGTTTATGATAAAATGTAGTCCTGCCAATACACTATGCCATTTTATCATGTTCTTGGCTGATTCATAAGGTAGAAACACCTCCCTTAGTTCAATGTCACTCAAGTAATGTGCTGTTTATTGGGCTTTTCCAATACAAAGATGTCAGCATACTCAAGTTGGAGGGAGAGGACTGTTTTGAAGCATTTTGCAGCATTCACAAAGAGTCTTTTATTCCACTCACGTACATTCAGAGAAATCGAAGGTGTGTGAAGCATCGGTACTCCTTGTCGCCATTTGTTCACACAGATCTTTCCCTATCAATATCTGTGATTAAACAGAGGCCATTTGGACACGTTATTTCATTTACAATCCAAACTGAAATGTCTTGTAAGTAGCATAGGGTTTCTTCATTTTATGTTCTTGGGATTGTGCTTACTGTCACTTTTTTTCTTCTTTTTAATTTCAGTGTGGGCTAATCACTAAATTCTTGTATTTTTTCCATCTTGCCAATTAGTTTAAGTTGTTAGTGCAAATTTATACGTCCTGGTTCTTCTAAATCCTTGCCAATTACTTTGGAACATTGAACATTTAACTGTGCTTGCTCTGGGCTACTAGCAATGAAATAGTAATTAATTAACAGAGATAGTTGCCTCTTTTCCTTAAAAGCTAGAGAATTGGATTATACTTCTTCAATAAATAGGTTTAAAGCAACATAATGGTAAGTAACTCTTTTGATAAAAAGTCTTCAATCATAGTTTACAGGGATTTTTTTTACATTAGTTGAATACTTCTTTTAAAAAAACAAGTCAGGTTATGATTTGTCAGATAGAATAAAATGCTAGCAGGTTAAATCTGGCTTGGCTCGGTGTTGTACTACAATTTACATGATGTTTTAAGTGAACCATAACATGCTACTCAAGCAGAAGTCTTGACTAAATCCATGTCATACAACTCAGGTCTGCTAATGCTATGAAGTAAATGTAATTTTCCTTCTAATTACAAGTTTTCATATCTTTTAAAAATCCATTTATGATTTTTGATGAACAGGGTTAGAAATAAGTTTTAAATGATTTAAAATTAACATAATTCATCACCTTCAAATTTTTGCTCATTTTACTGTAGATAAAGGTGAGACTCAATGGAGTCTTATTATTAGAATTTAATTTGGGGACATCTGATGTTCAGTAGATTCGCAACATTTGCTGGATTTCATCTAATATATATAGATAATAATTCTAGGGAACTGAACAGGTACTAAGGGAATACGCATTTTCTAACCCCTTTCTCCAGTTTTTAGGCTATTTAGTGTAAACCAGCTTATAAGGTTCTATGGATGATATGAGAGGATTTATTGTGCTGAGTTAGTTTGTGATCTTGGCTTGGTACAAAGACTGGGATGGAGATGAGGGAGATTCTCCCACAGGGACATAGAAGAACTCTTCCAGCTACCAGAAGAAAGAGAGTATTTGGAAAGAACAGTGGTTCCTACTCCTTCTTTTAAAAACAAGTCCACAAGAACCAGCATGCAAACTTGAGGACATTGTGCCTGAATTTAGAGAACATCTCGAGAATGGATTGAATGCTGTTTATTGGAGTGGACTCAATTGCATTGGGTTTTCTATTAAAAGACAAGATGTGGAAAACAAGCTAAAAAATAGATGATATAATTATTTTCCAAGATATTGTTAGCATTTCATAAAACGTGGAACTATTACGAGGTATCTTAAGCAGCCACTTAGTCTGCCCAAGTTCAATGCTATATGCTCTTGACAGAAGGCAATGTTCACTGTGTGTATTTTCATAGTTGTAACCTACATTTTTTCTTTTTATTAGAATCTGTGTTTCTGGTCAATGGGAATTTCTGTAACTAGAATTGGAAAAGGAGCTTGTGTTTATTTTGTGTGTCCTCTATCCTTTATAACCCAAGTGTCTTTTCCGAGAACTTTATTACATTTCTGAAGTTCAAACCTGGTAAAACTGTTCATGTGTGGATGTGTCAAGACCAGATAGAAATTGCTTAAATTTATACATATCAAAACCTAAGATATGTAGATTTTTTAAAGATGGAAAATGATTCATTTGGACATCTGTTTCTTAATTTTTTGTTTAGAGGTTTCCAATACACTCAAACTTCTGAATGAGTGTAACAAAAATCACCCTACTGTTCCGTCTTAATAAAGCACAGAATGGAATGTTAGTTGTTAGTTTAAACATCTCAAACTCAGCATATCTATAACTAAATGAATCTCCACCCCCAGCCCTCATGTCCTTAAGTCCCACTCATTCTACAATCTGTTCTCCCTGCCACCTTCACATTATCAATTTTGGGGGCCCCATTCTTGCACTGATTCAGCACAACCACTTTGGAACCACTCTGATTACCAATCTGCCCCACCTCACCCTGGCTCACCCTATCCCGTTCAGATTGTTTTTTCTTTTCCATGTTTCCACTAACAGTTATTGTGTTGTTTTTTTGCTCAGTGGAAGAAAATGAAATTTTAAGAAGACATTTATCACAATGCATTATTTGTCCATAATGTTGTTTGTTAATTTTTGTTTTCTAATACACAACATGATTTATTCATTCATAGTGTGTTTTGCTTATTGTCTACTTGTTCTCATTAGAATGCAAGATCCACAGAGGCAGAAAATCAAGAATCTTGGATGCTAGGACATAAAATATGGATGTGGATGATGCTACCATAGGAGGCACAATCCTCTTGTCCCTTTCACACCCATTCAACTTGCTAATCTAACCATGCATTTGCTTATAAATCACATTTAGAGAATGGTTGTATATGTAGTTTTATTTACGTCTATTGGCTTAAATCTTGCATTCTTCACAGTGTCTTCCCTGGACTCTATCCCATTTGTTGCTCTCCCTATTATTGTCTACTCCTTCTCCTTCATCCCAGTTAACACATGTAAATACACTTCACATCTCCATTTGGAAGTCTGTAACTATACTCTTCCTTATTTTTATTTTGTAATAATCTGTATTAAAATTTATATAACGGTTCCTTATTTTCAACATTAAAGGTTTGTTTTACTCTTGATACTTCTATACTTGGCTTGATTTCTGAGTGTTTTTTTCCCCCTTCAGTATGCTAATATAAGCTTGCTGTCTATTATTTCCTCTTTAATATTTCTTGTAAAGTTGTTCTGGATTTCACCAATCCCTTTCATTTCTATTTATCTGGAAATTTCCTAATTTCACAGTTATATTTGAGGGGACCATTTTTCTGGGTATGGTGGGCAATGTTTTTCTTCCAGAGTTTTATGTATGCCATCTCATTGCCTTCTTGCTCACATGATTTCTGCTAAGAAATCAGGGCTTCATTTTTTTGGTTTCTTTTTGTAGGTTACTTCTTGTTTTTCCCAAGCTATCTTCAGAGTCTTCCCTTGTTTTTGGAGTTGGAAAGCTTGTGTGTCATATATTGTGGTTATTTCTTTTGAAGTCTGTCCTTTTAAAGATTCATTCAGCTTCTTAATGGACATATTTGCATCTTTCATGAGGTTAGGGAAGTTTACTCCCAAGTAACTTAACATTTGTTTCTTTTGTGACGTGATGTGGTGTGTGTGTGTGTGTGTGTGTGTGTGTGTGGTTGCTTGTTCTCAAATTCTGATATTGTCCAACATAACTGTAGGCTTTCTTCACATTTATTTATTTTAGTTATTATTTTTCTCATTGTTCCTTTAGCTAATGAGTATTGAGAAATTTATCTTCAAGTTCACTGATCTGGCCTTCCATTGGTTCAATTTACTTCTTTGCACTTTCAATGTATCATCTTTTACATAGGTCTCAGTGTTACGCTTTTGGATATCTCGTTACTGTTTTGTATGGTCTCTAATTTTTTCATTTATTTTGTCAGTTTGAGCTTGTAGTGTTCTCTTGAATTCTTCTGAAGGTTTCTGGGTCCTTGTTGTTCCTTGATTTCATTGGCACCTTTCTCAATCTTTCTGTCAATTCTTTGAAAGTATCTATGCGCTCTTTTAAATTCATTTGCAGATAGTTTCAATGTCATTTATTTCTCAGAAAGTTCTTCTGGCTTGGTGTTTGGGTCACTTGTTTGGCCACTCTGCTTTATTTCTTTCTGTGAGCTGAAGCTGTCAGTGGTCTCAGATACGCTGTGGTGTTTTTATATTTGCATTTAATTGATGAGTGCATGTTGTTCTTAGGTACTCACTACCATTTTCCTGATGTGTGTGTAGATCTCTGCTCATTAGTAATTTATCCCAGATAAAGTTAGGTTTGACTTCTGCTGGCTGATTTCCATGGATCATCAGGGGATAGAGTAGCAATTAGTGGCCCTTCCACAGTAGGAGGGGTTGCAGGAAATATGGATGTGGCTACACTATAGAACAGGTTTGTTGTCTTCCTTTGGGAGGACTAAAACCAAAAATGAACAAGAGCAAGAAAGAATGCAAAGCTAGGGAACGATAAAGAAAAAAATGTGGTAACTAAAAAGAAAGTAAAATAAAAGCAAGGGATGAGATAAGAAAAATTCAAAAAATATAAAGAAAACATATCAAACAAATGACTAGGGAGGGGGAAAAGATAAAAACTCACTATCATTGAGTTGATTTCAACTCATAGTAGCCCTATAGGACAAGGTATAATTGACCCTGTGGATTTCTGAGGCTATAGCTCTTTACAGGTGTAGAAAGCCTTGTCTTATTCCCTTGAATGGCTGGTGGTCTTGAACTGCTGACCTGTGGTTAATAGCCCAACATGTAACCACAAGGCCACTAGATCTCCCTTCAGGAAAGAGAAGAGAATGAGAAAATGAGTAGTGAAGAAAAAAATAAAAGAGAGAGAAGAATGGAAGGGAAATAAAGGAGAAACAGAGGAAGAGACAGTAAAAAAGGAAATTAGAATAAAGAAGAATAAAAAATAAGGGAAGTGACAGAAAAGAAAAAGGAAACAAATAAAACAGCAAAGAGAGAAGAAAACTGGGACAGAGGCTGAATTCAGAAAAGAAAAAATGGTGAGTGGGGGCCAGGGCGTCTGGTATGGGCCAGCCCCTTTTTCCAGACAAGAGAATTGTGGGATAGAAGGTAGGGAGAGTGATGATATGACTAGTTCTGAATTGAGTTGCTGCTGGCCCAAATGTTGATTGAGGTCAGAGAACCTGGCCCAGAGGTAAATTGTGCAGCTCAGAAGGTGGCTTGGGTCATGGTCTTTGTCCCCTGGATTGAACTCTTTCAGTCCCAGAGGAGAGCTTTGGGGTGGGTAACTGAGTATAAAAGGAGTTCTTGACCTCCCAGGCTTGATCAAAGGCAGGTCACTCATCTGGTCGTGCACATTTTGCTGATCTGATGAGGAAGTGGTCAAGCACTGCACTTCAGGTATTGGAGATGGTACAGCTGGCCCCTAATCCACAAGGGTTTGGCTCCAACCTCAGGTGGATCAGGGTTGTGCAGGGTGTGGGACGTCACTCCTGGGTGATGGAGAGTGGGAGCTGGCCACCTTCTGGTCACCTAGAGCATGTTGGTAACAAGGAAGGACCTAATTTTTCTCCTCATGAGCTAGAATTGTATGCTTGTCTTTTGAGGCTGCTCTATTGATCAAATCTTGCTTGCAAAAGTTCAAAAGGCTGTACAATATCAGGCCAGTCAACATTTCATCTGTCTTTCTTCTCTCCATGCTTTTGTTCAGCTTCTTTTCCTATGTGGTCTTCAATCTATGCCACTATCTTCCCTCTGAAGCTCAGCATTCCTTTATTATTAACATCTCTATCTACTTCCCTTGTTCTCTTGTGTATTTGTGGTAGAAGGTCTATTTAGCTTGCCTGGCTAATGTACCATCCTGCTGAAATTCTCGCTTTAAATATTTCATGAGATTTATGGACAAAAATAATAGGAAAATATTTTTGAGATATTTTCTTTTAAAACAATTAAGAAAAGACAATATTGTTTGTAAGATAAATAATTTAATTTATGGTAGATAAAAGTTGATTTTTAATAGTATTTTACTTGGCATCAAAGACTATTTTGCCTCAAAGACTTCATTTTATTAATGTGCCTGATTACAATAATCTGAACCTGAGATGCATGGCTTGAGTCTCAGAATCAAGGAGATTTTGGTAGAGAAATTGAATACTCTATAACCTACCATTTCATAATCTGGTGCAGTCTTATAAATTTGAACATTCAGATAAATTCAAAATTGTAAGGAAGTTAGAAATTTCCTATTCCTAAATTCTGATTGTGTACTTGATGGAACTTTGTATAAGAGACATAAAGTGAGCTGCCTAACTGTATTACATCACATAACTCATGGAGCAGACCCAAGAAAAAAATTCACCAACAATGACGCCATGGGAGAATCCCCCCCCCCAATATACTATGTATTTTTCCTTCTTAATTTCAGTTTAATTTTTCTATTGGCATTATTAGAGAAACACAAATTCTGTCATCTTTTAAAATGACATTTATTATTCTTAATATTTAGGAAAAAAGCACACTCAAAGAAGTTGATATTTGTACTTTTTTTGTCTGATTCCTTTGGAAAAGGAGCCCTTGTCGAAATATACGTACTTGCTCTTCATATACTCAAAATCAAATATTTTCATTTAGAGATCTATATTAGATTATGTTTTCCCATTTGTAGATTGTGGTTTTCTGATTTCTCTCTCTAATCTATGCATCACTTGACAACTAGTCTCCTCAGTCTTGGTAGAAATGACATAGTCAAATAACACTAGAAGATTAAACTGTTTGTGGTTGTTACTATCAGCTTAACTTTCCAGAAGTTAAATTTTGAGATAAAATAACTGGATAATTTGGTACCCCATCTTCTGCTTTAATTTGGCTGAGAAAAGTGTTGATTATGGAATTAATTCCTACTTTGAAGCAATTTGTATAAAAGAATTATGATATTTCAAATACCATTAATAGAAACATTTAATACTGTTAATTTGGATAAATTTGGAAGCGAAAACAAATATTTATATTTTTATGGGAAATAGAATTTTTAGGAAAAGGATAAAAAGTGGAAGAAAGCATTATTCTGAAGAAGATAGCCTTTGGGGTATTTCCAAGGTATAATAAGGAGAGAGAAAACAATACGGTCTTAAGGTATTTTACCCCTGTGGAAATTAATATGATGTTGGGTAAAATACTTTGGATGAAGAGGAAGAGAAGAACTAACATCAGTTAACTCAGTAGCACCTGCTTGATGAGCAATAATGGAGACAATGAAACACAGTTTACCCAGAATCACCTTGAAACTGCTTCCAGAATTTGGTGTCAACTAACAGAACACACCTTAAGTAGTTTCTTGTATCCAGAATGGATCTTAACGCAGGAACAAGTTAATGACATGTTACAGTGGAGTATGCAGAAATATAGGACGCTGTTTGGATTGAACTGAGATGCAAACATTCATTAAGATGTCATATTTCATGCACAAGATGGACAAAGCCTAGAGGTCATGTAAATTAGGAGTTAGCTGCTAAGATCACACACTGGAGTACTCAATGTCAAGATATAAACTTGGGTATATTATCTGTTAACACCCTACCGTGTTCTGTTCTTCCTGTCCTGCTCCTGTTTCTCTTAGTAGAGTTGTCTCGATTATTTAAAGGCAGGACAGAGTTCTGTACAATTTTCCGTTTATACTCTGACCATCTCAAAAATACAGCTCACAAAAATACAGCTCACCCATGTATCAGAATCCCCAAAGCTGATGCTATTGTTGTTGTTGTTGTTTTTATTGTGTGACATCGAGTTATTTCTGAGTTATAACAACCTTATGTACAACAGAACAGAAAACTGCCTTGCCCTGTACCATCCTCATAATCTTTATTATGTTGGAGTCAACTGTAGCAGCCACTGGATAACTCGGCTGCCCAATATCTCTTTAAAGTGTTGCAAAGCCAAGGATGTTATATTGAGGACGAGGGAATGTTTGACTCAAGCCATAGCATTTTCAGTTGCCTCACATACGTGTGGAAGTTGGACATTAAATAAGGAAGACCAAAGAAAAATTGACGTGTTTGAATTATGGGGCTGGCAAAGAATATTTAAGGTAACACAGGGTGCTAAAAGAACAAACAAATCTGTCTTGGAAGAAGTACAGCCAGAATGCTCCATTAGAAGGCAGGATGACAAGACTTCATCTCATTTAGTTTGGACTCTGTGTTAGACAGGAGAGACCAATCCCTGGGAAAGGACATCATGGTTAGTAAAGTGGAGGGGTAGTGAAAAATTGGAAGACCCTGACAAGATGGTTGTAACAATGGGCTCAAACATAAGAATAATTGTGGAGATGGCTCAGGACTGAGAAGTTTCATTCTGTTGTCTATAGCGTCACTACGAGTTGGAACTAACTTGATGGGACCTAGCAACAACATTGTGTAGCCACTGTGTCAGTCCATCTCCTTGGTGGTCTTCCTCTTTTACACCGACCTTCGAGTTTGCCAAGTATGAGCTCCTTTTCCAGGGACCGGTCTCTGGATAACATGTTGAAAGCACATGAAAAGAAGTCTAGTCATCCGCACTTCAAAGGAATATTCTGATTGTAATTCTTCCAGGACAGATTTTTACTCCCCTCTGGCAGTCCATGGAACTGTCCACATTCTTCAATGCCAACATGATTCAAATGCATCATTTGCTGTGGTCTTCCTTATGTATCGTCCACATTTTATATGCATATGAGGTGACTGAAAACACTATTTCTTGGGTCGGGCACACCTTAATCCCCAGACTGACATCCTTGCTCTTCAACACTGTAAAGAGATGTTGTGCAGCAGCTTTGCCCAGTGTCATAGGTAATTTGATTTCTTGACTGCTGCTTCCATTGGCACGAGCAATGAATCCAAGCAAAATGGTATCCTTGACAAAGTTGATCTCTATTAAGATTTGTCTCTTGGTCCAGTTGTGAACATTTTAGTTTTCTTTACATTGAACTGTGGTACACACTGAAGGCTGCTGTTCTTGGTCTTCATCAGACAGTGATTCAAGTCCTTCTTGCTGTCAGCAAGCAAAGTTTTGTCATTTGCATATTGCAGGTTGCATTTTCCTGCTATTCTCTGCTCTTCGTAGAAAGATGTTGTGCTTGACTGCATAGGCAAACACACTTGACTCTGTAGATCATAACAAATTATGAATCACATTCTGAAGAATGGGAATTCCAAAATATTACATTGTGCTCATGCAGAACCTGAACATGGACCAAGAGGCAGTCGTACAAATATGACAAGGGAATGCTTCATGGTGTAAAATCAGAGATGGTGTATTTCAACATCTGGTATTCTATGCTTAGTATAGGAGCCCTGGCGGCATTGTGGGTTACATATTATTAGTTGCAGGTTAACAGTTCGATGCTACCAGCCACTCCATGGGAGAATGATGAGGCTTTCTACTCCCATAGAGAGTTATAAGCTTGGAAACCTATAGGGACAGTTCAATTCTGTCCAAAAGGTTCTCTGTATGGTCGCTATGAGTTGGCATTGATTCGATGGCAGTAGGGTTGTTTTTTTTATTTTTCAGTTCTTAGCCAATATCTATGTGACATCAACAGTTATGTTGTGCTACATCCTGTTCTGAACTCTACTTGAATTCTGGAATTCTTGTTCATGTATTGCTGAAATGGTTTAATTATTTTTTTCTTTTTCCTTGCATGTGATATTAATAATATGGTTTGATAATCCTTACCTTTAGTCAGATCACCTTTATTTGGGATGGCATAGATGAATGAATGTTTCATCAGCAGGTTGAAATATCTCAATTGGCATTCCATCAATTCCTGGAGAATTGTTTGTTGGTGATGTCTTTAGTACAGCTTGGACTTCTTCCTTCAGTACTGGTTCTTGATCATATACTATCTCTTGAAATGGTTCGATAATGACCAGTTATTTTGGTACAGTTCTTCTGTGTATTTCATCCATATTATTTTGGTGCTCCCTGTATCATTCAATATTTTCCCCTAAGAATCCCTCATTATTTCCTCTGGAGTCTTGACCTTTCCCCCCCATTTATTTTCATTTAATTTCTTCATTATTTCCTCTGGAGTCTTGAATTTTTTTCATTTCTTTTTTTTGAAGTCATTTTATTGGGGGCTCATACAACTCATCACAATATATACATACATCATTTGTATCAAGCACATTTGTACATTTGTTGTCCTCATTATTATTTTTTTTTAAATTATCTTATTGAGGGCTCGTACAATTCTTATCACAGTCCATACATCCATCCATTGAGTCAAGCACATATATACATCTGTTGCCCTCATCAATCTCAAAACATTTGCCCTTTACTTTAGCCCTCAATATCGTTTGCTCATTTCCCCCCTCCCTTCCCCCCTCTCCTCCCTCCTGATGAGGCTTTCTACTCCCATAGAGAGTTATAAGCTTGGAAACCTATAGGGACAGTTCAATTCTGCCCCTCTCCCCTAGCTGCAACTTCATTGCCGTCCTCTCAAGTAG
>NW_022109768.1:9316265-9322666 GCF_000313985.2 Echinops telfairi | reverse complement strand
TCATATGTTTATTGGCCATTTGGATTTCAGACTCTGTGAAACTTCTGTTCAGGTCCTTTTCCCACCTCCTCAGTGGGCAGTTAGCTTTTCTCTTAGTGTGAGCTTGCAAGGCATTATAGATTTTTGTAATAAGGCCTTTGTCTACTGTTTCATTGCTAAATATGTTTTCCCAGTCGGTGAACTCTCTTATTGCTCTCTTGGTGAATTCTTTCGATGTACACAGGTCATTTCTTTTCATTGTTGGGTGCGTTTCTTCCCTTTTTGCTTTCTAATTTCTGGTTTTTGCACTTTTCGTTATAATACTTGGTTTTGCCTTTTCAAGCTGTCCTTTGAAAAGTTTCACTCTTCTCTCTTACTTCATTTCTTCCATTTGCTTTAGCTTCTGCTCTCTGATCAGAAGCAAGTTTCAGGGTGTTGGCTAGCATCCACTTTGACTTTTCTTTCTTTCTTGTCTTTTTAAGGGCATGGCTTTCTTAGTGTCTTATATTCTTGTTCGTTTTCCACAGTTTGCCAGGTCTTCTGACACGAGTGGCCACCCTATCAAGTCTGTTCTTCAGGTGTTCTCTAAATTCAGGTGAGATATACGCACGGTCATATCCCTCACATGGTTCTAATGGATTTGGTTCAACATCAACCTAAACTTACATATGAGGAATTGGTTACCTGTGCCAGTCACATCCTGGCCTCATTTTGGCTGCTAATATTGAACGTTTCCATCATTTATTCTCACAGATGTAGTCAGTTTGATTCTTGTGAATTCCATCATGCAAGGTCCATGTGTACAGTCACAATTTAGACTGTTTTTTAAAAAAGTATTTGCAATGAGTAACTCTTGCAAACTTTTATCATGTGATCTCCAGGTTCATTTCTATTACCAAGGTCATATTTTCCAACTACTGTCCTTTATTTCCAACATTCACATTCCTGTCACTGGCAGTTACCAATGCATACTGATTCTATGTATTATCAGTTTCAGAATGAAAAGGTTGGTAGAGTTCTTCAATTTTTCATCAATAGCATCAATAATTGGTGTATACATGTAAATAATGATGTGATAACTGGTCTTCCTCATACGCATATAGATATTATCCTATCACAGACAGCATTGTACTTTAAGATTGATCTTCAATTTTTGTTATTGTTGATGATTATGATGCAACATCATTACTCTTTTTTTGGTCATTCCTGGCATAATAAGCCATAGGATTGTCTGATTCAAAATGGGCAGTGCAAGCTCCTTTGAACTCAGTAATGACTAGGATACACATTTTTATGCGTTCCACTTTACTTTGCACAACGTCCAATTTTCCTAGATTAATACTTTGTGTATCTTACGTTCTCATCATTGGACATTTGCTGTTATTTCGTCTCATTTGCTGTTATTTGAGACATGACCACGAAGCAAATGCCAGTCCCCAAAGTTTTCCTCCATCCACTTCATTATCTCTGTTTTGGGGAGGCAGCTCTTTCCCTTGTCTTAGTTTGAGTTCTTTCCCCCCGAGAGCCTCACATTTTGACATTAGATATCATAGTATTTGCTGCTATGTGCAAGGGTTCCAGTGGTAATCTCTGAGAAGTGGACAGCCTACTCCATCTTTCAGCATTTTTGCAGGTTGGTCTTTGAGCTGCAACCCATGATGTTGCCAGTTCAAAGTCACCACTCCTTCTGTGTGAGAAGAATGAAGCTGTCTGCTCCCGGAAACTCTTACCATCTCTGAAACCCCAAATAGGCTCACTAGGACTCAGAATAGGCTTTATGACAATATTGTTACTTGTAAGTCTTTCTAATTAACCTGTATTTTTTTGTATCAAGCACATTTATACATACGTTGCCATCATCATTTTCACAGCATTTTCTTTCCACTTGAGCCCTTAGTATAATCTTTTTTCCCTCCCCTCCCTCCCACCCTCATGAGCACTTGATAAATTACAAATTATTATTATTTTCATATCTTACACTGTCTGCTGTTTCCCTTCACCCATGTTTCCGTGGTTTGCCCCATTGGGAGGGGTGGGAGTTATATGTCCATCATTGCGATTGGTTCTCCCCTTCTCGCCCAACCTCTCCCCTACCCTCATAGTATCACTACTCCCATTACTGTTTTTAATGGGTTCATCTGTAATGGATTCAGTGTGTCAAAAGCTCTTATCTGTACTAGTCTACATGCTCCCATCTAGCTGAATCTGTAAGATAGAACTGTGGTCTTGATAGTGGCGGGGAGGAAGTATTAAAGAACTAGAGGAATGCTCTGTGTTTCCTGGGTACTATACTGCACCCTTCCTTGTGACACTTCTGTGAGGGAATGTCCAATTGTCTATAGATGGGCTTTGGATCTCCACTCTGACCCCACTCATTCACATTGATATGATTGTTTTGGGTCTTCTGATCTGATACCTGATCTTGTCAACACCTCGTGATCACACAGGCTGATGTGCTTCTTCCATGTGGGCTTTTTTGCTTCCTTGCTATATGGTCTTTTGTTTAACTTCAAGCCTGTAAGACCCCAGACAGTATATCTTTTGATAGCTGGGCACCATCAGCTTTCTTCACCACATTTGCTTATGCACCTATTTTGTCTTCAGAGATCGTGTCGGGAAGGTGAGCATCACAGAATGCCAGGTTATTAGAACAAAGTGTTCTTGCATTGAGGGAGGTAGCAATGTCCATCTGCTACCTTAATATTTAACATATAAATATATGTACGTAGATCTATATCCCTATTGTTATATTTTAATATACTAACATGTATACATGCTATGTTTATACTTCTATAAATGTCTTTTGCCTCCTACTTTTTTTTTTAATTTACTTTTTTATTTAATCGTCTCTCTCCTCTTTGTAGAATGTAAGACCAATGAGGGCAGAGCTTGTTATTTGTTCTGTTAAATTTTGTATCCCAAATGCCTGAAGCAGAGTCTCAAAATAAGGAAGTATTTAATAAATAAGTACTGCTTAAATTTTGAGTAACTAGTTAAATATCTTGGCTTGTGGCATGCGCTATTTGATTCTTTATCACTTTGACAATGGAGCCCAATTTTTTAATTACTATGGTTTTTCTTGTTTCCTATGAAGCAAGTATCGTTGGTCTTAGTTATATATACAAATTTAAATGGACAGATTGAAAGCCTAGAAGGACTGAGCAAAATTATGAATGGAACTATTGAAAATGACCCTAATTTTCCTTATTGTCCTGGGCTAGGGTTATAGGATCTTGATTCTACTTTTCTTCTCTTATTAAAACAAAAATCACCCAGTCTCACCATCTACAACATGGGGATAACGGTGGCTTGCTTTTCTTGTCTCAAATATTTTTTTAATGTACCCCTATATAAACTCACTGTCATTGAATTTATTCCAACTCAAAGGGCAAGGTAGAGTGCTTCTGTGGCTTCCGACACTGCGACTCTTTATGAGATTAGAAAGCCTCATCCCCACAGTGACTGGTGGTTTTCCATTGCCAACCTTGAGGTAGCAAGCCAATGCATAACCACTTTTTTCTCAGTGCCCATTACAAGATCTATCAATATAGTTTGAAAAGTTAAAGCATTTTTATAAATAATACTTTGATTGGAATGCTACTACTCTGATAACATTTCCCTATGTAACTCAAAATTTTAAGGGCATTATAAGTAAGTTCTTTAGATAATATTGTTTGATTTACATGTATATGAAGCATTTTCTGGACCAGAGAATCAATTATTCTTGTAAAATCTGATTCTTTGGTAACTTCTTCATTTGAGTATGGACATAAGTTACTCTTTTGGCAATCAAAATATTTTGTTTGGCTATATTGAGGCAGAAATGTATTTGATTCTAAGTAAGGGATCTGATGAAGATTATATGGGAGGCCTGTGGGCAAGGTTTAGGCAGACAATGAACCCTGGCAAGAAATGATCTTCTCAGGAACTAGCTCATCAAGTGTATGGGTCATAAAATGAGGCCAGGAGGGACATGGTGTTCTTGATGACAGTAGTAAATCTGTTTCAAATAACGCGAAATGTTTGCTTAAACTTTCCTATGTTCTGTCAGTCCTTGCTGCTGAGAGCAATGCGAGATAGAAACTAGCCTGACTGGAAACTGTAGGACAGTAAGACTCAATGTAGAGGTTGCTACAATGAAATAGTATATTTAATAACACACAGCTCTCATGAAATAATTGGTTTATTGGTTTTCAAAACTATGTAGTTTGAAGAGAATTGATTCTTCTTATGCTACTTTTACATTGTACTTTATCAATTATTTTGTTTCAGCATAAAATTTGGGATAAAGTATGTATCTGATGAAACACATATATATTCAGCTCTATGACAGATCTATAATTATTTTTCTGTTGTTAAATTACACCACATAAATTATTTAGGATTCCAGGGATGCATTGATTGTACTTATTCGCATGGCTATTTCATATTTTATTTTTATGTGAACTCTTTGCTGCTTCCTTTTCTCTAGTGGAGCTTGTTTCAAATGAAGCTGCCTGATAGAGGAAGATGTGGTTGCTAGGTAGCCAGAGCTGTGATGGTTGATGTGACCAGGGAGGAAACTGAGGTGAGCCCCTGCTGATGAAGGAAAAGCATTTTCCATTCTACTTGGAAATGAGTCTTCATCATACTGATGACCAGCTCACCAACTCAGTAGGAATAAAACTTCAGCAAGAAATAGGAGGTTTTAATATGTGTTCTAAAAATGATATAAGCCTGAAGGCATTTCTTCAGAGTAAATCAATAATTAAGACTTACCGTCATGTGTATTTTAATATGTGGAAAATATTATTTTGTGAGAATCAACATGGTACATATCTTTTGGCTCATAAAACTCCTTTCATTGTCTAGATGTGATTTGAGCATTGTAAAGTTGACCATGGCAGATGTGGTTAGGCTGAAATGTATTATCTTATTATTTGAGCTCCCTTTCAACCAACGCTAAAGTGATTATAATTTAAAAAGTGCAGGGGCAGGACATGTGAATTCAAGCTCTGGTGAATCCCCTCTGACCACAGCCAGGGAGGAGACCAGCCTTGCTCTCAGGCAGGGGCCATTGGAAAGTGGATGATTGCAGACGCAGTGAGCTTAAATTTGGCAACTGTTAATTTGGGCCCCTTTTAGGTCCATTTAAAATTTGTTCTAATTTCTAATGTTTCTGTTTTCTTTTTGGTTGATAGGTTTATCACTTTTGTTTTTGTTCTTAGTTTTTTGTTTGTTATTTTAAAAAATGGTTTTTCTTTTCTTTTTTACATCATTTTATTGGGGGTTATTACAGCTCTTAACACAATCCATCCATTGTGCCAGGCACCTTTGTACATATGTTGCCATCATCATTTTCAAAACATTTTTTTTTCACTTGAACCCTTGGTATAAGCACATTTCCCCCCTCCCTGACCCTCACTCCCTCATGAACCTTTGATAATTTATAAATTATTACTTTTTCATGTTTTATACCAACAGCTGTCTCCTTTCACCTACTTTTCTGTTGTCAGTCCCCATAGGAGGGGGGGTTATATGTAGATTATTGTGATTGGTTTCGCCTTTTCTCCTCCCACCTTTACCCTCCCCTCCTGGTATTGCTACTCTCATTATTGGTCCTGAGGGGTTTATCTGCTTTGGATTCCCTGTGTTGTGAGCTCATATCTGTACCAGTGTATATGCTTTAGTCTAGTCAGATTTGTAAAGTAGAATAGGGGTCATGATAGTGTGGTTGTGGGGAGGAGCCTTAAAGAACTAGAGGAAAGTTGTATGTTTTGTGGGTGCTATACTGTATCCTGACTGGCTCGTATCTTCCTTATGACCCTTCTGTGTGGGGATGTCTAATTGTTTAGAGATGGGCTTTGGGTCTTCACTCTGCCCTCCCCCTCATTCACATCATTGTGATTTTTTGTTCTGGGTCTTCAATGCTTGGTACCTGATCCCACTGACACATCATGATCACACAGGCTGGTGTGCTTCTTCCATGTGGGCTCTGTTGCTTCTCAGATAGATGGCCACTTGTTTAACTTCAAGCCTTTAAGATCCCAGACACTATATCTTTTGATAGGCGGGCACCATCACCTTTCTTCACCACATTTGCTTATGCACCCGTTTTGTCTTCAGTGATCATGTTGAGAAAGTAAACATCACAGCATGCAGGGTTATTAGAACAAAGGTTTTTTTTTTTGTTTCTGATTTATTTCTGGAAGTGGAAATATTATCAAGAAACTAAAACATGAGCCATTTTTTGGATAGTTTCCTTTCATTCTCTTTCTCTTTTTTAATAAATCATTTTGTTAGGGGCTCATACAACTCTCACAATCCATACATACATCAATTGTGCAAAGCACATTTGTACATTCATTGCCCTCATCATTCTCAAAACATTTGCTCTCCACCTAAGCCCCTGGTGTCAGTTCCTCATTTTTCCCCTCCCTCCC
>NW_022109768.1:9284627-9314813 GCF_000313985.2 Echinops telfairi | reverse complement strand
GACACCTCGTGGTTGCATAGGCTGGTGTGCTTCTTCCATGTGGGCTTTGTTGCTTTCCAGTTGAGTCTGATGGGGTGCCATGGACTGACCTGGCCCCATTTTTGGTATTCCTCAATGGCTTCATTGCTCTGTTCCCCTTGCTGCTCTGTTGCACACCCTAGTGTTTTGCCCTGGAAAAATGCTTTTCTGTATATGAAATCCAGGATAGATAAATTTAGAGACAGTAACTGGGTTAATAGATCCTTTTCTGTGTGGCAGGAGAGGTTCGGGGGAAGTGGAGAGCTAAAAATGAGTATGTTCTAAAACTGATTGTTGTGATGATTGTACAACATTTCTTGATGTGATTTAACTATTGAATTGTTTGCTATGTGGGTTATATGCCAATAAAACTGTTAAAGAAAGAGCCTTTTATAGCGTTTCTTCTGTCTTGGTTAAGTATATGCCAATAAACATTGACTAGAATCTATGTATTAGGCATGTTTTCTAGAGATTTTTCAAATATTTGCTTTCTAAAAGATATTGTAGGCTGCAAGATATGGTTTCTCAGGCTAATCCATATTATTTCTGATTGGGTCCATGTCATCTTCACATGAGACATAAATGTAATCATTTAAATGGAATCATTTAACCTGTATGCAAGCTATTGTTATTTCTGTAAGCACTAGAAAGTTGTTAGTAGATGGTGAGGTTGGGATAGGAATGATGTTTAGTGTCCCCTAAATTCTTTCTGCTACAGGATGTGTTGTAACCCTATACCAAATGAAGAACGGGCTAAAAGCATCAATGGCATATAAGTAATGCCATCAACACCTTTCTGTAGTTTTACCAGGACCTTGGGAGAACTCATTATTGGTGAAATTTAATCAATACTTTTAATAGTTCACTCTGGTTTTTGAAAAACAAAGTATGTTAAAGAGTGCTTAAATTCACCATTGGAGACTTTGATTGGTGTTGTATTTATTGTCTAGGATGTTTTGAAAATCCACACAATTTAATTGAACTCAATTGGAAAAATAATTTACTGAGTAAATGCTTTGTATATAATTTTGTGAAAGGATGGGTCGACTGCCATTATGAAACCTTCTAAATAATGCAATGATAATTCTAATAAAAGGAAAGCATTCTGCATAGAAAATTTAAATGCTCCTTCGCTAGTTGAAATTGGCAAATCACCAATCCTGTCAACCATATTTTGCTCCTTAACTTTAGTTATCTTTAATCTCTGGTTTCCTAGGACGTTTTAGGGTAACACCGAAGCCAAGGAGTTTCTGCAAGTTCTGAGATGATGGGGTTTTCAAATATTGTCACCAGTGTCAATTTATGAAGCACGAACTGGGATAGATCACCTTGTTCAATGCATTGACGAAAAGGTTCTTAATGATTTGGTGCTCATGGGAAGACGACATGGGCCCAACCTGAAGCAATCTGTAGTAGCCTGAAAAGTCAAGTCTTGTTTCCTGGAATATCTTTTAGAAAGCAAAGTAGATTTGAAAAAGAAAAGAATTGTTTTTAGAGAACAAGTTGTATGATCTGAGTGGGATTTATTGAGGCAATTATTGTGTCTGGGTTTTCAAAAGTGCTAGATAATTTTATGATCACCACTAGCCACTTGAAGCCTGGTCAGGCAAGATATAAAAGTTATCTAACTGTTTCTGAATACCCATGGGATTTAGGATTGAGAATGTTTTGATGCTGTGATTTTTACTCTGCTGCAGGATCTTTTAAGGAGTAAAAAATAAATTAGTTTAGCCCTCTTTTATTGAACATTTTTGTTGCTGTTGATCACTGTAAGGAACAGGGTTTTCACGCAGTTGGACAAGCTTAAATAGATGCCACCCTTCTTTAATAGAGTTTGCCTAGAAGCTGTGTTTTTGAGATTACTATCTCATTGATTATCTACAAATTTAACATTGCTAATCTATCTCCCAGAGGGCCTGGGGGATCTGGGTTTAATTGACATTGTGACATTGTGATTGTGCATTGCACATTAGCCTTTGCAGCAGACTTTGGCCTTGAACACAGACTGAGATAAAAGGTTTATTTGAAAGACAAAACTTAATGAAAAACTGCTGCATGCTCATAAAACCTGGTAATCAGATAGAAGTGTATTAATTTTAAACATAGAAAGAGAGATTCTTCTCTGCAATGTAATTTTTAATCCATGGGCCAACCTGTCAGGAAATAAACCTTCACAAACAGTGCAGTAAATGTCTTACCTAAATGTCATGTTAAAGATGAAAGCAGTTGTAACATCATCTATAAAATTATATTGTTGGTAAATGAACAAGTGAAATGTTTTGAAGGATTTAATTGATGTAGTGGGTCAAAATTGTAAGGTGCTTGCATAAGTTACCTACATTGATGGAGTCCAAGTGTTAAAGGGGTATTTATAATTTACAAAGCCTTCAAAAACTAGTAGGAGACAATGTCCATGCTTAAAGTCCTGGGATAGTGAAAATGGTTAATGTGCCCAGATGAGCCCAATATCCTATTTACTATTTTATATTGCTCACAGTTTATATGATATTTTAGATGTATTTATTAAATTAAAATGGTTTATGAAATGTCAATAAAAAATAAAAGACAAGGAAAACCTATGGAGCACACTTCTACTCTGACACAAAGGTGGTCACTATGGTTGGGTTGGTTGGATGATTTAAACGTTTTTTTCAATGTGATTTCATGTTGTCTACCATTTAGACCAAGCTAAAACATACTCCTACTCAATTCATTCTATTAAGTCCTTTTATGCCAGGCATTTCAGATGTGCTCTTGGATCAGGTCCCTTCGCATCCTCCACTCCCGTGGGTTTTATTTTGACTCATAGAGACCCAATAGGACCGAGTGAAACTGGTCCATGTGGTTTCCAAGATTGTGAATCTTTACAGGAGCAGACAGCCTCATCATTCTTCTCCGGAGAGGGTGGTGAATTTGAACTGCTGAACTTGTGTTTAGCATCCCAACACGGAACCCACTGTAGCAGGAGAGCTCCTTATGGGTTCCAACCATAACCTAAACCCAATGCCATCAAGCAGATTCCAACTCATAATGAACTCAGGTAAACTCTGACAGGGCTGCCAAGCATAAATGTTTACGGGAGCATATAGCTTCATCTTTCTCCCACAGAGCAAATGGTGTGTTTGAACCACTTACCTTCTGGTCAGCAGCTCAAGTATGAACTCACAACATCATCAGATCTCCTTTCCAGGAGAATTAGATAAAATCAATGAGTTGGTGGGATTTTCTCCCACATGAATAGATTAGAATTGAGAGAAAATGCTATTGATTATTAAATATTTACTAAATAAAGCATTGTTATTGAATCAGTCTGGTCAAAATCAAATAAAACTGTTTAACCATGGCTGACATCAAATAAGTTGCCTATTTTACAAAAATAAAATTGTGGCCCCTCATGGCAAGACCCCAAGAGACCTGTGTATTTTTAGGTTATCATTCACAAGAAATTTTAAAAAGTGAGGTGTATTTAAAATTTTTGTTCTTCAGACACACACACATGACCCTTGCTTGATTTTTCCTACTTTACTAGGCAGTGGCTACAGCTGATTCAACACAAGCCACCACAGTATGAGGAAATGACAGTGGGAAAGGAAGTTCTCCACCCTAAGGAGAGAGAACTGATAACAACAAGGATGAGGTACAAACCCAAGTGGATGGCACAATGGCTTAGCCATCACCTGAACCACTTGGCCACCTCGTCCCCCAGACGAACCAACAACTCTGTCTGGAAGAAGCGCAGCTAGAAAGATCCTTAGAACTAAGGTTGGCAAGGCACGTTTGTTTCACATAACATGTGTGTGCATGTTATTAAGAGAGACCCGCCACTGGAAAAGGATGTCATGCATGGTAACATGGAGGGGCAGCACCGAAGACGTGGACTCGGTGGACTGACACAATAGACGGCGCAGGACCAGGAAGGGTCTCTTTCCGTTGTACACAGAGTCTGTGAGTCAGAGCTGACCCAAGGGCTTCTAACAACAAGTGAATTCCCATTACTCATGAGCAGAAGAAGTGAAGAGATGTTCCCCTTGTATAACATGAAATGAAATCTGAGAGGTAAACAAAGGTTAATGCTTTGCCTTCAAGAGTGGATTTGTGCTAATATTTAAACAGCACATCTATCCTTCACGCTTATTTAATGTTTCTGTTTTCCCTGGTTTAAGACTGTTGGAAGCTCTAAGTTTATTTGTTCCTCCTTTCTCCCCCCAGCCACCCCCATGCCCGCCCCCCACCCCCACCGAAAGAGGAGCCCTAGTGGGGTAGTGGGTTACTCTTGGGCTGCTGACGTCAAGTTCAGCAGTTCCAAAATACCAGCCTTTTGGTGGGAGGAGGAAAATGAGGCTGTCTATTGCCATGAAATGCTGCATTCTCAGAAACCCACAGGGTGGTCTGGCCTCTCCAATGGCATTGCCAGGACCTGGAATTGATTCAACGGCAATGAGTTCGTATGTTTCTTCCAGAACTGTAGGTGTATTGCTTTAACCTTTGCTCAGATATAAAAAAGTGAAAATCTTACTTCGGATTTATTCATGAAATTATTTATTTGACATATTTTGTCAAACACAGGTGAGACAATCCTAGAACATCTATATGAATACAGAGTATCTAATAACCACAATGTATTGTCCTTAAAAAACGTTTTCTGCCTTTGTTTCGGTATAGTCTCTTTCTTGAAGAGTTTCACTTGTGAGTTTACCATATATATGTATATACATATATGTATATATATATTTATATATATAATATATATACATACATATGAGGAGGCTTCAAAATTTTATGGAAATTTTCCATTGTAGTTTAATTACATTTTTCCAAGAATGTTTTATAGTACACTCAAATATGCCTATAGAGTTATGAATTACTTAACATCTGTATAGTAACCTCTGACCATATATGTCTTTGGTTAATTTTTTTCTTTTTAAGGGGTGAGTTAGTTAATTGTGCCAGCCTGGCCGATAATCACATGTGGGACTGGTTGAAAGGCGGAGGGATAAATGGGTGGTGAAGCCTCGCCTTTCTAGTTCTCGGGTCTCTTGTGTTGTGATAGTTGCACCGGGTGCAGCTGCCTTAGCAGTTCCCTGCTTCAGCTTGCAAGAATGACTTCCTACAAGACATCTCCAAGGAGAAGCTACATGGACCTATCCCAATGCAGCCCTGGGTGCTGGAGCAGCCGTGTGGAGACCCCTGCCAGCGCTGAGATGCTTATTCATTCACTGACTCAGCTTTCCTCCTGCAGTCGGCATCATTGCCTCTGTTTTGTGAGGTGGAGGACTTTGTGGACTGGTGTTGGGTTAATGGGTTAATGTTGGACTTGTGGGCTTGGGCAGCATTGGGGTGGGATATTTTCATGATGCACATTTTCTTTACATAAAACTCTCATACATGAGTTGCTGTGGATTTGTTTCTCCAAAGTACCCCGACTAATACAAGGGGAAAGCAGCTCTAAGTTTGGTTAATATTGTCCTCGAATGGCTTGAAATATGACAAAGCTAGACTCCTGCAGCACTGAACAACAGGTGGGATACAGGCAGGTGAGGCAGAGGACATGGTCTATCTGTGGTACCCCACCTGGGTGTGGACTTTTGCGGTTTGTCCAGGTAGCAGCCAGATGGCGGCAGTGCGGCTGCAGGGCCCAGTCTGTTCCTGCTGCTCAGGTGGTTGGAACAGAGGATGGGGCTGGGGCTGCAGGGCTCCTTCCCACTTGCTTCTTCCCTCTCACTTGCTGCCCTCGTAGTTCCCAGTGCGGTTGCCAGCCATTCCAGCAGCTCCAGGCACAAGAACTCCAAGGAGGAAGGACAGAAGCGGGCTTCCTCAAGGTTCTTTTCCCATGGGTCTGTAAGAAGTCCAATTCATGTAACATCCTCTTTCACACCGTGCGTAATGGATCCTAAGTGACATCTACCCAGCTCATCAAGGGGGCTTCAAAAATGTTATGGAAAAAGTCCATCACTTTTCTTTTTTTGAAGTTTAATTCTTTTATTGTAGAAAATTGACACCATTAACACCCACATGATTATTTTCCACTCGTTCAATAACCGATGTGACCATATTATAAAAATATGTTTAAAAACCTTGTAAATTCATGATGATCAGATTTGCTAATCATCATACAGTGAATTTAAACTTGATTATTAAAAAATAGCTTTATTTCCTTAAAAAATACTTTTTCATTCACCGTTGAATGTCAGACCTGTCATCCTGCAGTAGCAGAAAAAGACAAAACGAGTGGGGAGCGGGGAGGGAGGGGCAAAACTGAGGAGCTGTTACTAGGGGCTTCTGTGGAGAGCAAATGTTTTGAGAATGACGAGGGCAACGAACGTACAAATGTGCTCCATACAATTGATGTATGTATGGGTTGTGATAAGAGCTGCATGTGGCCCCAATAAAATGATTAGGAAAAAAAAAAAGACAAATAAGAACCATAAAAAAAAAGAACCATCAAGTTCTATATTCGGGGTTTCTTGTTGGGGTCCATCACTTTTCTATTAAATTTTCCCATGAAATTTTTGAAGCCCCAAGATATATTTGTTTTGCCTTATGAGACAATGTTGTATAAAAGAGAAGAGCTTCATGTTTTTTCTCATTTTCCTTTCTTTTTTTTTTTTTACTTAGAAAATAACAATCTCTAGTTTCTTTATGCTAAACAGAACGATGTTTGTAGATGTCCTGTTTGGGTATTAGGAAGAGTACATTAATATGCGAGACACATAGAGTCTGACAGACTTTAGGCAACCAGACAGCGTCAGTTCCCTTCCCTTTCTTGTCACTTGATGTTGATTGCTGCCAGGGAGTCACCTCTCCCACGTGACAACCTCCTGTGTAACAGCACAAAATGCTGCCCAGCCCAATGTCATTTTATGACAGTTAGTAGGTTTAAGTCCATTGTCAATCTTATTATATTGTGCCTTTCAACCCAAGGGACTAATTTCCAGCACCTATTGGACAATATCCTGCTGTGATTCATAAAGCGGTCATTGGCTTAACTTTGGAAACAGATCGCCAGGTCTTTGTTTCTCTCATCTGTCTCCGTCTGGAAGCTCTTCTGAAACTTGTCCTCCAAGCCTGTAACTGCTGGAATTTATAGTCCTAGCTGCTGCAGCATAGCTTCCAGCATCATAGCAACATGCCAGCAACCCTGGTGTAACAAACTGTTAGATGGATGGGGGAAATGCATTGACAGGTCAAAGCTAATAATTCTTTAGTTTTTCTACTAAAGTCCTGGGAAGATAGTAAGATTATATTTTACTTATTATAATAAATAAGATTGTCAGTTGGAAAAAATAAGGTTGAGTACTACAATATAATCATGGTATGGTTGTACAAGTTTATATTGAAGTACTAAAGAATACTTACAAAAAAATACTTACCTGATTAAAACGTTAAAATTAAAATTATTCTATAGTTTGATGAATCAAGGAGTTAGTTTTAAATCTTGTTGCTGTTTTAAAAACGCTGATATATAGTCCAAGTCTGTTTTTTTTCTTTTCACCATAAGAATATTCAGTACTCAATTATCTCGGAAAGACTTCATGATGAGTTTTAATCAGCAGAACTCTCAGGTATTTTATGGTGGGTAGTCTCTGATGATGGTTGCCCTCCATTTCTTCCTTCACTGTACATGTAAACTACCCCTCACACAAAGAAGTGGAGTTTCCCCTTGAATCTGAACAGCCTTACAACCAATGTGACCAATCAAATGTAGCTGAAGCCATCCTCTGGAGTCCTTGAAGCTATATCATAAGAAATGTCATGTTTCTGTCTTGATTTGCAGGTGTTTCCTCTTGGAATTCAGTGGTCCTGCTGTGGACGGCTCATGACACATGCAGAGGGCATCTGCAAGTGCTCCATGTAGCATGCCACATCAACCCCACTGAGCAGTCGTGATCATCTGCCAGGTATCCGAGTGAGCTACCTTGAAATATACAGCCCAATACAGACTTCAGGTATCTCTAGCCCCATGGTATCCCCAGGTATCTGCAGCCACATGATAACCCAATTAGTCAATCTACAGAACCACTCGAGATGATACAGCATTATAAAGAAATTGTATGATAGAACAAACAAATATGCTCAGATAAATATGTGATAGTGATTACATTAATCCTTGAAACATTAAGTGATTCATGCTATATATTAGTAGACCAACATTAAACATTTTATCTTAAAGCAATCAGTTCTCAAAAAGTGTAATGATTGCATGGGATTAAATTTGAGGGGAGAATTAAAATATAGCACTTTGGAATTCTTAGCTTCCTAAGCATTCCTCCATACATTGAAGTTTTGATTATATATAAATACAGCACAATATGCCAGGTACTGTAGAGAATACAAAGACGAATCAGAAAACTGTCCCAATTTTAGTATCGTGGAAGATTCTCTCATCTTCCTGAACACAATAACACAGTGTTTGCACTTGTTGCTAGACCCTTATTTGATGTTCTTTTCAGTTTCCTGTCTCTCATCCTTTGGCTATTTTTCAGATCATTATTTTCTTTTATTGCTTGGAAATTAGAAAAATAAACAGTTAACATTGGAAGGAAAATGAGTCACACACATGATTACACAATGATTACAAAAAATTAAAAATCGAATAAGCAATCTTGAATTTTAATGAGAAAGATTTTAGGGGGTGTGGGAGGGATTAATTGCTGTGATATTCTTGTTTTTTTTTTCCTTTTCTCCAATGAATTTAATTTTTAAGATATAACGAGAGAATAAAAAATAAAATTTTCCCAACCCCAGATTTTTTCAGTTCAGTTCAGTTTCCTAGTAAAATTACTTTGCTAAAACATGAGTTTTTAAGGGAGACAAACTGGAAGTTATTTCTGATTCTGATAATTACCATCATTTGACCTTGGGTAACTTTGAAAACACTTTAAGCCTACACTTAATTACCTAAAGTGGTAATGATGGTAATGATAGCTGAAAGCTATTGTGAGTATTGGTTATGATTATACATGTAATGTCTTTCTAAAAATCTTTCACATACTAGAAGTCCTCATATTTTCTGAAATCCTGGGAGCAGGGGATTAAATTTTCTAATGAGAGAAAGATGCTAAGAATTCGATGCTATTTTATTTAAATTGTAAAGTGAATTGATGTGATATATTTAGACACTATGGAAGTGAGTGAATGAGTGAGACTTATTTACTTTTGAATTAAATAGCAAGGATGTCACTTTTAGCACTCAGGTGTGCCTGACCCAAGACCTGATGTTCTCACTGGCCTGATATGTAACCCAACATTGGCCAATGAATAAGGAAAACTGAAGAAAAGTTATGCACTGGAATCATGGTGCTGATGAATAAGACTAAATGATTTTGTACCATGGACTACTAAAATGAATAAATATGTCTTGGAAGACGTACAGCCAGAATGCTCTTTAGAAGCAAAGATGGCAAGGTTTCACCTTACAAATTCTAGACATATTACCAGGAAGGACTAGACCATAGAAGAATATCGTGTCTGACAAAGTAGAAGGTCATCAAAAATTAGGACGATCCTAAAATATATAGATTAACAGAGTGACTGCCACAATTTTCACAAACACAGCAACAGTGGTGAGGATGATGCAGGACCAGGCAATAGTTTGTTCCATTGTACAGCATTTCATTATGATTTAGAACCAATTCAGTAGTTCAAACACAACACTTACTTTTAATGGGTTTAAATTTAAAAATGATTATTAATAATAATAACAACAATAATATCAATGAAATATTTCTTTAAGTGAAATGTCAAGGAGATGTCTGATTGAAGTGACTCTGGGAGCAAGCTCACATTGTGCAGTGGTTCTTTTATGACCCAGCAATGCGCAGTTTGAAAGCTAGTGCACTAAACTATCATTTCTATGTTTATATCGCCGTGTCTCTTCAGTGCCGCTTTCCCAAGTGTATTAAGCACTTGGAACCATGTATTATACTAAATGTCCTGTCATTTCTTGCCTCCTAATTAGGATTCATGTTCTGCTCTCTGTCTGGATAGCCTTGACCTACTCTTTGGCTTTTCAGAAACAAGTTTTTTTGCTCCAGCTCAGAAGTGAAATAATATAAAGCAAATACATATATATTTTTAATGTTTAGCATTAGAAACCTTTCATCTGAAAACAAAATAAAATCACCTTAATTGCTCTAGACGATAGCCGTATTTTATGCCATACTTTGGAATTTCCCCAAATAATTCATCGGGAAGTTAGTGAGGCAATACCACTAAGGAAACATTGATTTGCCTCATGACCATACTTAACTAAAGCTTTCTTTAACAGTTGAATTGGCATGTAATTCACATATCATACAATTCAAAAGTCCGATCATATTAAGAAGAGTTTTACAATTATCAATACAATCAGTTTTAGGACATTTCCTTCTTTCTTGTACTCATTTTAATTAGCTTTCCATTTTCTCCCATCCTTCTTTGCCATGCCCCAAGAAATCATTAACTCAGATACCGTGTCTATACATGAACTATACATTAAAACATACGAAATAAACAACTAAACTACCAACAATAACAAAGTAAAACAGAGGGAAATTTCAGTTGTAAAGAAAGCAGAATATTTTTAAAAAAGAACAAAATTGTGATGGTTTTTTTGTGTGCCAACATGGCTCCCCTAAGAACGTGTGGGTGGAGTTTAGCCTGTCAATCAGGTCACAGCTTGATTAGAGGGCAACCCTGTGATCTGTGACCCGACTGTTCATCTTGCCTGCAGGTAAACCCAGTTCTTCCTACCAGTCACTTCACTGTCTGCGTCCTTGACCCTTCTTGTTGTATAAACCTGGCTATCTCTCTCTCTATATATCTATATATATATATATCTATCATCTATCAATCATCACCTCTATCTTTATATATATATATAACATCATCAGTGTCCTGGATTTGCTTCTCTGCAGAACCCTGCCTAACACAAAAATCAATCCTAATTGCTTAAATAAGAAGTGCAATCTACCCCCAAAGACTTCTAAAACCCTAACATTTTGATACATGGTCGTGAAAGTTTCCAGATTTTAAGTATTTCTTTGGTAAATATCCAGATGTCCCAGCTCCAATTGCTCCCCGTTCTTTGTGCCCCTGAATCCATTGTTGGCCACTACTTTCCCCTTGGCTCCTGAGCACACTTCTCATACGTTATGTAGGTCGGCTTAGTTCCTGGTTCTGCACCTGAAATAGGGTGGAGAACACTCTCTTCCGTGCTGTCCTCTGGTAACGGGGTGAGCAGAAAGTTTGCTAGAAATCCCAAATGCCAGTGCTGCTGGCCCCACAGCTCTTTCAATTTTAAAATAATATTCCAATTATCAGAATGAAACATGCTTACTTTAGGAGTAAAATAAAACAGAAGTTTAAACAGTGGTGACATTCTGCGGGCTCACATTGGTTCAGAACCCATGCCTAATTATTTTCGAGTTCACTAAACCAGTTGTTATGGCACTACTAATCAAGATTCTCACTCAGGTGACTCCTGGGCAGCTGTCCAAGGTAAACATCACAAATTTACATTCCTTACTCTTTTTTAACATTCTTATGCACAGCAGTGTATTCTAAGTAATATTCATTTCATCCATAGGCATAAAAATTAGATGGAACTATGCTTGCAATATTTATTTATTTATTCGTTCCATAAAACTTGCTATACTTTTGATGAAATACTATAGCTTTATTCCTTTGCATTTGTTACTTCAGTAAATAAACATATAACATAAAGAGCAAAGTGCCTGGCAGCCAGAGGGTGACATGCTGTCATTGTTTCAGCTTTATGTCATGCCTCAAATTTCCACAAGGTATTGCGAGTGAAGTGTGCAATTCCTGACAGTGTACAAAGAGCTAAAAACATTGTCAGAACAATTGCTGTAAGTTCAGCAGACGTGGAAAGGGGTTTTTCAGAGGTAAATGGAACATGCTCGGAAATGGGAAGTCTCCTGTTTCTAATGTATTAAACACAATAACTACTGTCTCAAAGGCCTACCTCTAAAGGAATGGGGTTCTCCTACAGTGAAAAGTCATTAAGGATAAATCACATCGCTGATTTAACTCAGATGAAAGCAAAGAACATTGCAAGTAAGGACACCAATCAAGAAGCAATATGGAAATATCTTCCTGAACACTTTTACTTTTATGATCAGGTCTTATTTAATATTTTTCATTAATACTTAAACCTCTTTATTACAACACGATCTAGTTTTGTGTACCTCTTTTATTGTTCTTATTTAAGTATTAACTCTATGATAATAAACTACCTTGTGGTATATTGTTCTATCTATCTATTTATTTATTTATTTTTAATACTTAAAATTGTCATTAAGGCAGCAAACTGGTTGTCAATTTATTTGAATCCCACCACTGAGTATAAGTAACATATTTTTGGTTGATATATTTCTATTTTTAGTTTGATTTTTTATGAATTACATAGAAAGAGGTGTTGTGATTTTTGTTTGATTTTTACTACTCTATGCCCCCACCCTCACCCCCCACACATACACAGACCCTCGGTGGTACCAACACAGTGGTGGTCACATTACTGGGGCACACGTATTTTAGTTGAATGAAAGAATAGGCTATGTTCTGGTCAATGGCATGTAAGTGGAAGTGTGACGTAACTGATACCAGAACTCTTCCATAGGAGACACTTTGCATGTGCCCTTTACCCTTATTATCTTTTACCCTGTCTTGCTGCCTAGAATACATATGATAGCTTAAATCCTATCTCAAATCATTAATAAAGACCACACCCAAATGATAGCAGAGTGGAGAATGGAAAGAGCCTGGTTTCTGTGGAGTTGTACAGAAAGGCTGTCTTACATGAGATCATTTGGTTTGGGCTGATTAACCCTGGTGTTTGGTGGTTATGAGTTAGTCTGTAATTTTCAAAGTTAGCAGTTCAAAACCACCGGATGCTTCTCAGGACAAAGGCAGGGCTTAGATATGGATGTGATAGCAAAGTGCGGAAAATAAATCACATGCTGCCTGGCTATCAGAAGAACAGTGTCTGGGGTCTTAAAGGCTTGTCTTAAAATAAGCCGCCATTTAGGTAAGGCATCAACTAAGTCTACATGGAAGAAGCACACGAGACTTTGTGATCCAAAAATTATAAACAATAACATCTACATCTGAAGGAGGGAACGGTATCAGAGCTTAAATTCTGAACATTCAGTTTGCAGAAGGCTACGGATGACAGTGGGAGTCCAAAATCCATTTGCACATGGGTCTGCACATGGATTAAGCCCCTGGTGAATTCCCTATGAACATAATCAAGGATGTGAATAGCCTAGTTGTAAAACAGAGAACATTGTAAAGTTTATGGGTTCTTTAGTTAGATTAAAATGTAGCACAAAATCCCCTGATCGCCCCTTTGACTCATTTAAAGTTGTCCAGGTTTTTAATATTTTCTGCTTTATTTTTTGAGGTTTTTCTGTTTTGTTTTGTCCTTGGTGTTTGTTTTTTTTTCTTGTTTTATTTTGTATGATTTTCTATATAAAAAATCCAGGATAATTAAAGCTAAAGAGACAGACATTGGATCAATAATTACCTAGGGCAATGGTAGAGGAGGTTGCTGGCAAGTTGGGAGCTAACAACAATGAATATGAGAAAGAAGAAAATATCCTGATATTGATCCTACTGATGATTGCAAAACTCTTCTGACTCTGATTGAACTATTAAACTGTATGCCTATAAAATTACATATAAAAAAGGAGTGACAGTCTCTGAAAGACACGAACAGTTCTACCATGTCCTGTGGGATCGCTATGAGTCTGTATCAACTTGATGGCAGTGGGTTTTTTTCTTTTAAGAGAGATAGTATTAGATAGCAAACAGAATAAACGAATTGTTGACTAACTGTTTATTTAACAGGGCTTGGAAAAATTATGGAATGACAAGATAGTGGGTTTTTAACAAAAACAATGATCAAACCTAGTGGTAGTTCATGTCACAATGAACTTGATGTTGTTTTTTTCCTGTTTGTTTCTTGATATATATTTTTTTCATGATTTATGATTTTTCTGTATCTGGAATAGAGATAGTAACTGGATTACAGTACCCCAAAGTGTCTGACTATTTGTGGTCTAAATTTATGCATATAAATTTTCCCACTGGAGAAAAAAACTAGTCAAAGCCATTTCACTATAATGCTATATGATTCTCATTTTTGAAATTTCAATCAGTTTAATGAATTATGAAGGAAATATAAAGATTTTATAAAATCATCTAGGAACAGAGGAAATTTTCATGAAATTATACTGGAATATTACCTTGTAATATATTTATTCCAGGGCGTACAACTGGCTAGCTTTCCAACTCAGAATGTGAAAGCCTGGCTATGAATTTCAGAGAAAGATAACTTGAAAAATGATAGCTGAAGGCATTTTTCACTAATGAACATATATGAAACTAAATAAAATATTTTAAATTTGAAAGAGTGCTGTACAAATCAGCATTCATCACACCCTAGTGAGTTTCCTTCTAGGTTTGCAAAAACTGATTAATATTATGAGAGTTATTATTATTCTTTATATCTAATAAATTAAAGGGGTAGGCAGATTATTCAAAAGGCATTTAAAAATGCAGCATTTATTCCTGATAAAACTCATTGAAAGCTAAGGGCAAAAACATTACCTAAATATAGTACTACGTTAGGGCTCAAGTATGAATCTTACTTAATGATAAGATATTAAAGATCATGAAGTTGACCACATGATGTTAGATCTTATCATGAGAGAATCCTGGCCCACCCACTTTACATAAAATCTGACGATCACACAATGTATTTAGTAATATAATCACCACTTATCTGTCAGTTTGTCATACTGCAGTGGCTTGGGTGTTGCTGTGATGCTGTACACTATGCTACTGGTATTCCAAATACCAGCAGGGTTATCCTTGCTGGACAGGTTTCAGTAGAGCTCCCAGACTCAGAACAGACTTGGAAGAAGGACTACACTGTCCAGTTCTCAGAGATTAGCCACAGAAATCTTTTAGAGTAGTAGCAGAATATTGACAGATATAGAGTCAAAGGATGAGTTCCTAAGGTTCAAAGACATTAAAAAAAATTAATGTGGAAAAGCTGTCTCCTCAAAGTACAGCCAACCTTAATAATGTGGATGGAGTCAAGCTTCTGGGAACTTCATTTGTGGATAGAATACAACCCCACATTAAAAGCAAAAGCTGCAAACATCCATTAATAATCAGTACGTGGAACATACAAAGTATGACTCTTGGAAAATTAGAAATCATCAAAGATGAAATGTAATGCATAGGCATTGGTGGGCTTCAATGGTAGGGTATTGGATATTTTAAGTAGGAAAGTCATATGGTTTTCTAGGCCAGGAATAACAAATATAAGAGGAATTGTGTCACATTCATTGTCAAAATCAATATTTCAAGATCAATCTTGCATTTTAATGCTTTTTTGTAATAAGGAAATATCTATATGCCTACCAAAAAAAAAGGCTAGTTGATACAGCTAATTACTCAAATTTACACACCAACCATTAAGCTAGTGGTGAAGAAATTAAAGAATTCTACAAACTTCTTTAGTCTGATATAATCAAGATGCATTGATAATTATTGGGCTGTTGGAATGCAGAAGTGATAAACAAAAAGGAAACATCAGCAGTTGGGAAACATAGTCTTGGTGATAGAAATGAAGCTCAGGATCACAGGCCAGAGTTTTGCAAGACCACTGACTTCTTCATAGTTAATTTCTCTTTTTAGCTACAAGCACAGGGGCTATACCTGTGGGCTTTACGAGATGGAATACACATAAATCAAATGACTACACCTGTGAAGAGATTGCTGGAGAAATTCAATATCATCAGCCCAAACAAGGTCAGAATGTCACTGGAATAAACCATCAGTTGCTCAGATGTAAGTACAGGTTGAAACGGAATGAAACTTAACTAAGTTCATGAGAGCCAAACTCTGAATTTGAGTGTATCCCACCTGAATTCTAAGAACATCAATGAAAGCTGAATAGAAAATTTCAAAGGGCAAATAAAGAAAATAAAATAGAGTATTATAATGAAATGCACAAAGACGGAGCTAAAAGCCCAAAGGGAATATATTTAACATACCTCAAAATAAAACAAAAAAGAAAAATTCAAGGTTTAATATTGAAGGATTTTTCTTCTTTTTTTAAACATTTTATTAGGAGCTCTTACAGATATGATTACAATCCATCATTCCATTAGATCATGCATAATTGTACAATTGCTGTCATCATCATTTTCAATACATTTTCTTTCTTCTTGAGCTCTTTGATATCAGCTTCCCTTTATCCCCTCACCACCCACACTACCACCCCCAAGGACCCTTAATATATGATATTATTATTTTTGTCATATATTACACCATCCACTGTATCCATTCACCTACAATTCTGTTGTTTGTTCCCCTTCAGTGGGGCTATTCATTCATCATTGCTATAAGTTCTCCCTTTCCTACTTCTCCCACCTCTCTTCCTGTGCCCTCAGGGAATTGTTACTACCTTTACTATTTCTAAGGGGTTTATCTTTCTTGGATTTCATGCATTGAAAGATCTTAATTGTACAAGTGTACATATGCAGGTCTAACAAGATTTGTAAGGCAAAACTAAGGCCATAACAATGAAGGGTGGAACTATAAAAGAACTAGAGGATAGTTATGTGATTCATCAGTGCTGTACTGCACCCTGGATATATCATCCCTTCGATGTAGCCCTTCTGTGGGACATTGTTCAATTATCTTACAGGTGTGTTTGGGTCTCCGCTTTGTCCATGCTCACATCAATTTGATTGCTTGTTTTTGAGTTCTGATACCTGTTCCCATTGATACTTCATGATCACAGAAGCTGGTGTGCTTCTTTCATGTGGGTTTTGTTGGCTGCTTACTTAACTTCAAGCCTTTATGACCCCAAGCACTATATCTTTTAACGGCCTGGCATCACAGCTTTTGAAGGATTCTCCATGTTAAATGTTGAGCAATGCAGGAATCACCATTAGGAGAAGGTAGAAATACACATAGTCACTGTACCCTAAAGAATTAATTGATGTACAACCATTTCAAGAAGTATCATATGATCTAGACCTGATAGAAATGAAAGAAGTCTAAATTTCACTGAAGACATTAGTGAAAAACAAGGCCCAGGAACTGAAAGAACACCAATTGAACTGTTTCAACAAACTGATAAGGCAATGGAAGCCCTCACAAGTCTATGCCAAGACATTTGGAAACAAGTAGCTGCCCAATGGACTGGAAGAGTTCCATATTTGTACCTATACAAAGAAAAGTGAGCCCAAAATTCGTAAATGACCAAATTATATCATTAATACTACATGCAAGTGAAAGTTTGCATTGACAAGGAGCTTCAAGAAATTCAAGCAAGGCTCAGAAAAGGACAGGGAATGAGAGATATCACTGCTGGCATCAGATGTGTCTTGGCTGAACACAGAATACCAGATAAAGATTTACTTGTGGGCAAAAAAAAGATTTACTTGTGTTTGTTAACTATGCAAACACATTTGACTGTGTGGATCATACAAATTAAGCCTAACAGTGAAGAATAGACCTTCCAGGGCACTTAATTTTGCTCATGTGGAAACTGTGTAAGCGGACCGACGAAGCCCTTCAGTAGAATGAGGGAATACCGCATGGTTTAAAACAAGGAAAATTGTGTGTCAAGGTTGTATTCTTACATCATGCTTATTAAGTCTGTATGCTGAGCAAGTAGTCAGAGAAGCCAGACTATATGAAGAGTAACACAGCATCAGTACTAGAGAAAATATATGACAATCTGTGACATGCAGATGACATAACTTTGCTTGCTAAAAGCAGAGGAATTGCTGATGGAAATTCAGGACTGGAAACCAGTGAAGGAAGCAAAGTCTTTGTAACTGGACCGATAGACAAAGGGACTCATGAGGATGGGCGAAAAGATTGAATTGTCAATGATTTCCTTTACTTCTACCCCTGATCAATGCTCATGGAAGCAGCAGTCAAGATATCAAAGCATGTGTTTCATTGGACAAATCTGCCCGAGACCTCCGTCATGTTGAAAAGAAAGGATTTTACTTTGAGAGGTAAGGCATGCGTGTCCCCAAACATGGCATCTGCGATCACTTCATATGCATGTGAAAGTTGGACAAATAATCTTTGTTGTCTCGATAGAAGTACAGCCAGAATGCTCCTTAGAAGGGAGGTGTCTCCCATACTTTGGACGTGATATCAGGAGAGACCAGCCCCTGGAAAAGGACGTCATTCTTGGCAAAGTAAAAAGCCAGAGATGGATTGACACCGTAGCTGCAACATTGGGTGAAAATATAACAGTGGTGAGGCGGCACAGGCTGAGACAGCGTTTAGCTCTGTTATCAGTGGGGTCTCTGAGTTGGAACTTAAACGAAGGCAACCAACAACAGCAGCCATAGCCTTGCACAAATACCTATTCTGCAATTTACCTGTTGCCATTGGAATTCTTTTCATGTTTTTAGGCCTTGGTGGAAGCAGATGTTTGTTATTTGAATAGGAATGATGACTCATTTTTTGTGTGTGACACCATTAATGTTCTCAAAAAGTCAAAGTTTTCACTCGAGAGCAAAAGCAAACTGAAATAGGCAAATAATAATGTCCAGTGGAGCGGCGGAGACCTTTTCAATTTGCAATGAGAGGGAAAGTTCTTAAAGAACTGCGGTATTCCCAGAGGTAAAATGTTCTCGGCCATATCATATTATAGGAAGGCAGAAAAACTCATCTTTTATGTTGGAGAAAACAAAACAATAAAACATATGCACCCATTACTTTTTCACTTATTACCACTGATCTATTAAAATTCATGTTGCTTCCATTGATGAATCCTAAATTGATTTTCCATTTGATGACTGAATCACAAGCTCTGCCTATGTGCTCTGGGTCTAACAACGAGTTGGAAGACAGACTAGTAGGTAGGATGCAGGCTTAGGAAATAGTGGTGAAGCTGTTGACCCAGGAAGGCCTACAATTCTCACCTTTTATTGGAATTTTAGAATTGATGGAAATTCTAGTCAAAGCAAAAGCAGGAAGGAACTTTTATTTTAAAATGAAAAGGTAGAGGAAGACCCAGAGAATAAAGGGTTTGCAAAAGGGAGGAAATAAAAAGTTTAAGAAATAGAAATAGAGATATAATACTTTATTAAAAGTGGGACTTCAGGGAGGCATGTGTAAAAAAGAAAGAAAAGAAAAGAAGCTAAGAGAAGGAAGCCAAGGATAAGGGAAGTCAGGCTGCTTTGGTCTTGACTTATTCCTGGGACTCAGACTGCAAATTCACGCAGCTCAGCTGAGCTAGAGCTCTCGTCCTTCACTTTGCTCCAAGGGAAGCCTTTTCCATATCAGCACTCCGTAGAGCAAGTGGATCAGTATGGACAGGAAACATGAAGCGTGGTCTAATCAAATATGGTCACCAGTATAAGAATGTTAATGGGTTGATGCCTAATGATGGCTAGCAAGCTTTTCCTCGTATGTTAATTGGCCACCTGAATGTCTTCTCTGGTGAAGCTTCTGTTTATGTCCTCTGTTCATTTTTATTTGACTTATTCATGCTTTTTCTTGTTGGGATGTTGACATTTTCTATGAATTTTAGAGATTAGTCATTATCTGCATACTATTGCCAACATCTGCCCCTGGGTCCCCAAATCTGTGGGCTCTCTTAATTCTTTTGGTAAAAGTTTTTTTTTTTTTAAACAGTTTTATTGGGACATAATCCATCTATCATACAATTCAATAGTTCAATCATATCAGGAAGAGTTGTACAATCATTACGACAATCAATTTTAGAACATTTTCTTCTTTCTTGATATACATAGATGACTAGTTTTAGAAGCTCTCAATCATCTAGGGTGTCTCCTCCTGTTTGCTTGTTTTCTGTTTGTTTGATAGTGTATTTGTGTCATCTATTAAAGCCCTAGGTTTGTCTCTATTTTTCCATTGATGGTCTTTATAGTTCATTGGACCAACTTGAGTTCCTTTTTGTACATGTGTGAGACATGGATCCTGTTTCATGTTGCTGCAAATGAATGTCCAGTTTAGCCAGTACCATCTTAAAAGACACTGTCTCCCTCCTACTCCCCAAAGAGTTTCAGACCATTTTCAAAGATCAGCTGTCCATAGTTGGTGGCTTTACTTTATTTCTGAGTACTCTGTTCTGTTCCATTGTTCTACATGTCTGTTGTATTAGTCCCAGGCTGTTTGGGCTATTTGGTGGGTTTTCATACAGGGAAATGTGAGACTTCTGTTTTGATTTTCTTTACTGGTACTTTGTTTATCCAGGGTCTTTTTCCTTTCCATTTAAACTTCCTAATTGTACCTTTTGTGTTCAGAGTACAATTGGTATATATTCTCAACAAATTGTCTTGTATTATGGGACCTAGAGAATGTGTTATTTAATCATTTTATCATTTAATAATATCTTTATTGTGTGCTTGCTCTGGACCGGATACTGTACTAGAGTTAGAATGATGAAAAAGGTGTTAATGGACCCTGGCCTTTGTGGAGTTATTAATCTAGTAGATTTGTCCAAATTTTTCTATAATACTTTTTAATAGGACATAAAATTAATATATAGTCTTAATATAAGAGGAATACATATTTTGAGGATATATCAAAATGATATCTTTTAATTCTATCTTTTGTCAATAGCTACTAATATTTTGATATATTTTTGAAACTATGTATTAAGCACGTGATGATCTATGTGTCAATGTATATGTACTTATGCTTATCTTTCTACTTATCTATCATCTATCCATCTATTTAATTCTCAGAACACATACACACATAAAACCAATTCATTAAATAAAAAGAAACAAAAAATTAAAAATTATCCCATGCCTATTAAATAAATACAAATTGAAAACATTAAGTATTCTTGCTTGTCACACTCTAAGTAGTAAAATCTTAAATTTTACACATTTTTGTGTATCAAAATATATTATACCTTGAAAAAAACACATGATTCACGCTTGCTTCTAATAAAGTCATTATGTCTAAATTAGAAAACAAGTCTCTGTTTAACTGAACGCTTCACCTCTCCACTTAGTCTACTTCTGACCTCCTATGGCTCAAGAACCCAGAGTGAGGAAGAAGCGTGGTGTCATCTGTCTTTGCTCCTCATTGTACTGAGGGAATCTCCCAGATTTGAGTAGAGGAGATTAGAAAGAGACTAAGCCTTAGATGGCTGCACTATTTTAATGCTCTATCGCTGACTATTAGCCATGCACTCATTTTGTTAGGTGTCCAAATGTTTACAGTGGACTGATTTCTAGTTCTTCAAAGCCAACTCACACTTATATCACACACAAACACACACACACAGTCACACACATGCACACTTACAATTCTGTCCAAACAAATGTATCATAGAGAGAACTTATTTGCATTTATCTACTGATCATAAAGACATGTTAAAAAATTAATTTGGGCATAAAAGAAGTGTAGTAGCATATTTCTTGGTTTATCCTTGTGCAATCTTCCCTAATTCAGACAATATACTTTCTGGCTGAGTGGAGTATAATACGAGGCCGGCCTCCACCCTCACCCCAAATACCGGAATTTTTTTCCAAAGCTATATATTTAAAAAAATTTTTATGAAACAACTTTATTAACTTCAAAGTACTCTCCATCATACTTAATACATTTGTCAAATCTGTGAGTCCATTCTTGGAAACATTTTTCAAACCCATTTGTTTGGGTAGCTGACAGCACCTCCCGTGTTTTATTCTTTACCTCTTCTATGGCATCAAATCACTGTTCTTTCATGTGTCTCTTCATTCATGGAAGCAAACAGAAATTGCATGGAGCAATGTCGGGTAAGTAAAGTGCTTGGGACAAGAGAGGCATGCTACTTTATATGCCCCAAACTAGCACACTGGGAGGGCTGCATCCGCAGGTGCCCTTTCATGGTTGCAAAACCTGTCCCGCCTGCCACAAATCAGGTCTTTTTGTCACAGTGTTAGTCAATCTTTTCAGCACCTCTAAATAGAAAGCTTGATTAACAGTCTTACCTCATGGAACAAACTCCAAGAGAGGCATGCTACTTTATATGCCCCAAACTAGCACACTGGGAGGGCTGCATCCGCAGGTGCCTTTTCATGGTTGCAAAACCTGTCCCGCCTGCCACAAATCAGGTCTTTTTGTCACAGTGTTATTCAATCTTTTCAGCACCTCTAAATAGAAAGCTTGATTAACAGTCTGACCTCATGGAACAAACTCCAAATGCATGATGGGTGCACATATTCATCTGTTTGGGAAATTGACAGATGTCCAGAACGAGGTGTGTCATCACACGACATTTCACCTTTTTTGAAATGAAAAAAACACTCGTTTTTCCAATAGTTTTCTCATAGATATGAGTTTTTCCCATAGCATTGTCCTTGTAAGCTGTGTTCAACATCACAACAGTTTCTGTGGCATTTTTCCTGAGCAGGAAACAAAATTTCATGTTGTTCTCTTAAAATGGCCATCACAACAAAATGAGGTTAAAGCGAAACTACTTTTACAAAGAAATTTACTCTGACCATAGAGTGCCTTCCTAGGCGACACCACTGGGTGCACTAACTCAGAGAGAGTTGCTCAATGCTTGCCTAGTAGGAAAAAATGTGTACTTCAAAAACTCCACCCAGTGGAGTTTTTTATCCCATTTTTTGGGGGTGGGGTGGGGGTGTTAACTCCTCGTATGACATTTTACAATGCCCTTTCGCTTTGCCTCCCAAAGCCTTTATTTTAAAAATCCCACCCACCTGTGTCCTAATGCCTAGCAGTTAATTCTCTTGGGTATCCATAGACATATCCATAGAACCATTTAGCCTGCAAGAATCTGTGATTGCTTGCTTCAATACATGGCTGAAATGTAAGCTGCTTCTCACACTTGTCCTTTGACTTTACTAACCCATATGCTTCCACCAATAATCTGCTTTCAAATATCTCTGCTTGAGAAGCAGTTTGCAGTCTCCTCAATTTCCAGAAGATAGCAATCATGGTATCGCAAGAACTCTCAATTTCGAGCCCGTGGCAGCAACTGGACATATCATTCCACAGGGCTGTTTCCATGAGTGATGCCAGTCTTCCTATTTGTGGGTGTTTTGAGTATTTCCTTTTGGAGAATTTGAATGAGGACTTGGAACATGTATAAGCTGAGTTCTCTAAAGAAGCAAACCCAGCAGTGCTTAAATGTGTGCGTATACAGAAGTAAATTTATATCAAGAGATGGCTCACACAGTTGTATAAGTGACTAAGTCCAGTCTGGTTCAAGTCTGTGGTCCAGGAGGTAAAGTAGAGGCTTCTCCTTACTCGTGTAGCTGTGGGAACTTACAAAGCAGGGAGACCGTAGGTAGGTGGATGTAAAGTCAAATGAATCCAAGGTTAGCAGTCTGATGATGGCTCTTGGGATTGGCGGGCAATATGGCAGGAGGTAGACTCACCAGATGCAGGATCCAGATCCAGCAGAAATGCGAAGCTTTCTTTGGAGCCTGCTTAAGACAGAGCAGACCATACCCTCTGAGTCTGTGACCTAATTAAGGGGCCTCCATTCCACCATAACTTCTGGCTACTCACAGAATTCATTACTTTATGTTAGATCCCATCATTGAGTTGATAACATTGTGTTAGATGGCATTATAGGGGACTACTGCCAAATTACTGAGAACCCTGCCATACTCAAGTTGACACAAAACCTAACTATCACAGAAGGGGAGACAATAACATTGAGTTCACCTTCCATAAGTATACTCTGAATTTTGAACTTTTAGGTTTTGCTTAAATAGATCAAAGGGGGGTGATGGGGATTGATAGTTGTTGGACTAGGTCTCGCTTTACTACATTTTTTTCATGGATAGATCTAGCATCTCTTTAGAATGTAGGTTATTTATAACCTATTGTTCTCTGTTTTAGGGCCTCAGCCAAAATTCTGAGGCAACAGGAAGAGTTTTATTCAAATTTCTGACACACAAACACACACACATACACACACCACGTTGCTTTTATATTACTTATGTAGTGCTTATTAACCACTTTTAACCTATAATCATATTATGGCTTATTATTCATGCAATTATTTTTCTCTGCAAATGTAATATTAGTAAACACATATTATTTCATCAGATAAAAGTGTCATGATTTATCTCTCTGTTTAACTTTTTTATTTATTCATTTATTCTTTCACTATAACAGTAACACATACTGAATGATGAAATTTGAAAACTACCAAACAAATACCAAGAAGACACTAGCAATCACCTGTATTCACTGGCATAACTCCCCACTACATGCTCATGTTTTTCCATCATGGAAATAGGTAGAGATAAGTACAAGTGGTTTTTAAAAGTTCAAAGAACAATGTCACTGTCTTCATTTGAAAATTCCATTTTCCCATGAACTTTATGAAGGCCCTTCATATGCATAGATGCATATACTCAAATTTAATCTCATTAATACATTGATTTATCATAAACACTCATTTTGAAATTAATGAGTTCCTGTTGTTTGTACTTTTTAATTAAATTATATTATAATTAAATTAATTATATTTGCATGTTCATAGTTGGACACATATTTTACAAACCTAATTATTACTATAAATGATATATATTAGGTATAGGGGGAAGAGCCACAATGATATTAACTCTTTGGTATATATCTCACCTAGATTTCCTCACTTTTTGAATAAAAATGTGGTCAGAATAATATTAACATACAATCTCACTGGCCTTAAAATGTCAATCCTTGCAAAGTTTTCCTATATGCACCCTCTCCAGTTTTTAGCGGCAGTTTTCAGAGTCGATTGCTAATAGACTTCCTCATGCTGCTTGCTCATCTCTTGATAGCAGCTGTTTGGAACACCTATGGGGAAGGATGACCTGGTAGGCCAATTGGCTCCCGAGAACCTGGAGGACGCATCTGCTGCCACTCTAAGTACCCAGATCACTAGTTTTCTCCAAACCTAGAGCATCGCGTTAACTTCAGTTTCTTTCTATCCTTGGAACTCTCTCGGTGATCCTGTATTTCCTGAAATATAGATTTTGTAGTATCATTTGTCTTACATAGTCAAAGACTTAGTTCTATATATGTAGGCAATCCAGTTGCAGACAGAACTTAAAATATCTCCTTAATAGGAGTGCCTCAACCTTGTTGTAAATCATAAAAGTTATTAAGAGGGGTGTTGACCCAGGCAGAACACTTAGAACTATGGAATATATATTATAATATATGTGATATTTTAGATCATGATTTTCTTGAGTATGGGCTGGGTGTAGTGACTTGCTTCTAAGACGGCAAATTACCACTTATAATATCAGTGCCACTTATACCAGATTTCAGAAGACTGGTTTCCATGTTCATTCTTTCTCTTTCGTGTTCTCTGGCATAAGTAAAGTTGTGAACGGCCCTATGGAGAGGTTCACATGATGAGGACTTGTATCCTCCCTCAGCCCTCCTGAACTTGGATGAGAATCCTTCAGCCCCTGTCAAGTTTAAAGAGATGACAGCCCTAGTCAATAACCTGGCTATAACTTCATAAGAGAACCTGAACCCAAACTACTAAATTAAGCTTATCCCAGATTCCTGATTCAAAGACACTGAGAAAATAATTAGTTTTTCATTTGAGATACTAATTTCCGGGATAATTTCTTATACAATATTAGCAAACTAACATAAAATAGATTGATGATGCATAGGTGATATAACTAGATATGGATACAAATACAGAAATTGATATGAGGTACAAAGTAGAAAATACAAATCAGTGTTCCAACATTTAATTGTGACATACGTTGTCACTAATTAGCATATATCATGAACAATTTTATTTCCTTAAATTTCATTCTATAACATCATTTGGAAATATCACAGTATAAATATACTATTATTCATATTACTCAATACATGTTTTGCATATTTTATTTATTTATAATCATTGCTTATAATTATGAGCATCAATAACTGTATAGTCAGAATTCCTCATTATAACCAACAGAATTTTTTTGTACTGAAAAGGATAAAAGAGATTTCATGAAAGGATATTAGATATAAAATTACTTACTACAAAGCAGACAGACAAAATCTTAAAAATACTTGGAAATGGAAATGAGTGAAAAACACCATAAAACAAAGGGACTTGAAAAAGCTTACAGAAAAGTGGAATTAAAAGGTATGCATTTTTTCCCACAAACTTTTGGAAGCTGCGTGTCTATAGGTCTATGGCATTTAACTAGTAATAGAACCTGTCTGATGAGTAAAATGAAGTCATTCTAGAAGCTAATCCACAGCTCCAACACTCACTGGTTCTATTAACAAGCCTGCTACAATTGCCTTAGGAATTATTACAATATTTTATGTCACCCACCACTATGAGCATGATGTTTCTTTTGACTTTCATCTGTCTCTGATACTGTATCCTGATTTACAGTAGTCTGGGGGGTGAGTGAGGAAGCCTCTATAATATATTCAGATCTTTAAAAGGAAAAGAGAAAATAAGAATATGTAATTTTAGTTTCTATGCTGGGAGATAGGTTCTGTCTGTCACTGAGAAAGAGATTTAGATAAGGATTCTTGAAATAGAGCACCCAATGATCACTGAAATCAACCATGTTGATGAGGTTGAGACATCAATGTAGATTATTTTTCCAAACATTAAAAATATATTATTCCATTTTTTCTTTAAAAAAATTGTAATTACTCTTCAGGCATCCAAAGTACATTCATCTTCTACCTAAGAGAGAGGCTATACAAAGTCTCCTTTGTAACTAACTTGACAAGGTTGTTTTTTTTTTCTTACTTCATTTGAAATCCATTGTCATCCAATAACACACATGGAGAAGTTATTTAGTACCGTCATACCCAATAAAAAACAGTGGGGAGAAAGATAATGAAATAAGAGGGGAAAAAGTCTAAATTTAAAAACATAGAGAGTGAGGAAAACAGAAGAAAAGATCACAGTCTTCTTTCCGCGACTGGTTCTGAGGGTGTAAATGGTAATGGCTCCCCTCCTTCACAGCTTACTTCATGCATCTTTGGTTATTTACTCGGTACTTTCATTTTTCAAGATTATTTATCTGAGGGACTACCCACAGATTCATTCCTGGAAAATCTAATCCTTGGTTGTCTTTGCTATAAAGGTGTTGGGGTCTCCCAATTAATTTGGCCATTGAATAAGTCAGTACCATAAAGCACTTTTGAACTTAGGGACATTTATTTAGTTCTTTATATATTATATTATTCCATTATATATATTTTTTTATTAAAAGATCATTTTATTGGGGGCTCTTACAACAAGCCATACACCAATTGTATCAAGCATATTTGTACCTATAATGCCATCATTATTTTCTAGATATTTACTTTCTCTCGAGCCCTTGGTGTCAGCTACTCTTTTACCCCCCCCAACCTCCCCCACTGTGACGCCTTGATAAAATATAAATTATTGTTCTTTTCATATCTTACACTTATCACTGTCTCCCTGTTTCTGTTTTTCATCCCCCTGAGGGGGGTGGTGATATGTGGAGATGTGTAGATCATTGAGATCAGTTCCTCCCCTCCTCTCCTCACTTTCCTCCTACCTTTCTGGTATTGCTACTCCCAGTCCTGTACCTGGATTCCATGTGCCGTGAGCTCTTCTCTCTTATCTGTCTGTGTGCACATGCTCCAGTCTCGCCTGAAGTGAAAGGCAGTACTGGGGTCTTGATAGTGGGGGATGAGGAAGCCTCAAGGAACCGGAGGAGTATTCTGTGTTTCACCGGTGCTTTATTGTACCCTGATTGATTCATCCCTTCTCTGTCAGGGCATGTCCCATTGTCTCATTCTCAACAATATGGTTTTTGTTTGTTGATTTGTTTGTTTTGGGTCTTCTGATGCCTGTTACGCAGTCCTGGTGAAACCTCATGATCAATCAGGCTGGTGTGCTTCTTCCATGTGGGCCTGTTGCTTTTCTGCTAGATGGATGCTTATTTAACTTCAAGCCTTTAAGACCCAAAATGCTATATATATTTTTAAAGCCCGGCGCTGTCTGCTTTCTTCACCACATTTGCTACGCACCCATTTGGTCTTCAACAAATGTGCCAGGAAGGTGAGCATCACAGAGTGGCAGGTGATTAGAACAAAGTGTTCTTGCATTGAGGAAGGGCATGAGCAGAGGCCCAAAGTCCATCCACTACCTTAGTGTATTGCCTTATAAAATATATAAACATAGGCCAATACCTCTATTTTTATGAACTAATATAATATGTATGTGCACACCTATGCTTATCCCTCTATCCATGGCTTTGCTTCCTAGACCCTTCCTCTGTTTCCTTTGACCTTCCTCCTGCCCCACCATCACACGTGTCCTACTTCCTTCAATTAGTAGTTCCTCTCAGTTGGATTGCTGTTGCTTCAACACCCCTAGGATCTCTATGTCTTCCTTGTTGTTGATTTAAATTCCCTAGTTGTTCCCCTGTCTATGGTGTTGCTTGCTTGCCACTCCCCTCCACCACCTCCTGCTCCCGGCCCCAGTCCTTCTGGGACTGTCGGTCCTGTTGCTTTCGCCTCAAGCTTGCTTCCCCTTCAAGCTTGCTTCCCATGCCTCTTATATAAGTAGGCAACCCAACAATAACAAAGAAAGGACAAAAAGAAAATAAAAGATTGAGTAAAAAAACACAAAGAAAGAAAAAAAAAACAAAACATAATTCCAGGTCTGTCTGCTGGCCTGTATGACTGTCTCCCCACTGGTCCTGGGGGAATTCTGGGAGCTACCCCCTAGCCTGAAGTCTATTTTTGGCATGTTTCAGGGGCTTTGTGGCTTTGCTGTGCCCCTTTTGCTGATCTGTTATGTTCCCTTCTTGGTTTCCACTGTTGTGTGTGTGTGTGTGTGTGTGTGTGTGTTCAGATTGTGCTAACTCCCCCCGCCCCAAGATGTCCCTAGTATTGTCCTCTGTCCTGGTATGCTCCAGTGAGGGGACAACATGTCTTGACCTGTTGTTGGCCCTACAGTCCTCTCTGTGCCTTAGCAGCTCCATGCAGGGATGTTGCCCTCTGAGCTTGGTGAGCAGATTTGCAGTCTAGGCTGTCCCTCTCTCTTTTCCCTTCTTGGTTTGTTTCTGTGTAGGTTTACTGTTGTTCTCTGTAGCACACACTTCTAGGGCCCTGTCACCCAATCTTCTCATGCATTTCTCCACGTGGTTATGCTGTTCTCAGTGTTTGACTCACTGTGGTGTAATCTGCAGGCAAACTCCCAATTACAGTGCCCTGCTCCCCCTGTGCCATCATCTCCCTTTCCCTCACCCCTTTTCTTCCTCCCCTTCCCCCCTTTCTCCTACTTTGTGCTGGAATAACATGTACCTCCTTGAGTTTGGTTTGACCTCCACCCCACCACCTGTACCTAAGCCCATATAGTGTGAGATAAGTAACTTTTCTCCTATACCTACTGTGATGATTTTACTTACCTTGGGGGACTCATGTTGTACTTGTCCTTTGCTGATTGGCTAACTTTGGATACACAGACAAATGGAAAAGAACAGAATGCCCAGAAATAAAACTATCAGCATGTAGACAACTGATCTTTGTCAAGGCATCAAGTGGGAGGCACATGCCCTCTTTAACAAGTGGTGCTGGAAACAATAGATATTCATCTGTAGAAAATGAAACAAGATCTTTACCTCACCCCATACACAAGAACAAACTCAAGGTGGCTCATAGACCTAGAAGTAAAACCCCAAATTATCAGGACCATCAGCAAAGGAATCAGGACAAACCTAAATACTTTGGCATAGGCTAACTGCAATAGGGAAGGGAACACACAGAGTTAAACCTGAAATCAACAAGTGGGATATACTAAGGATAAAACACCTGTGTGCATTGAAAGACTTCATCAAGTGGGTTGCAAGAGAACCCACAGACTGGGAGAGGATTTTTAGCAATGACACAACAGACAACAGGCTTATTACTAAAATCTACAATACCCTCAGCCTGCAAAAAGAGGAAAACAGTCAACCTCCTGAGGAAGTGGGCAAACAACCTGAATAAAAGTTTTACTGTGGAGGAGACCTGAATGGCCAATAAATATATGAGACAGTGCTCCTGATCATTAGCCATCAGAAAATGCAAATTAAAACAACCATGAGATACCATCTAACACCCTTGAGGTTAGCCCAAATCAGAAAATCAGAGAGCAACAAATGTTGGAGGGGATGTGGTGAGATAGAA
>NW_022109768.1:9282515-9284290 GCF_000313985.2 Echinops telfairi | reverse complement strand
CGTTATATTTCAAAATAAAACTGTCATTTAAAAATTTTATTGGTATATAAATGGCATACAATTCAATAGGTTAGTCACATCAAAAAGAGTTGTACAATCATCACCAAAAATCAACTGGAAAACCTTTTGTTTATTTTTGTCCATTTTTTGTTATTTGCTGCCTATCTCTTCACAACCTGCCCTGCCATAGCCCCAAGGAACCGTTAATCCAGTTATTGTCTCTACAGATTAACCTACCCTATATTTTAAATACAGAAAAAAGCCCCAGAAAACTAACAACAACAACACAGCAAAACAGATAAAACTTCAATTAAAAATAAAGCAGAAAATATTAAAAACAACAGATTTTAAAAGATCAAAGGGAGATAAAATGATAATGTGCTAAATTACTGCATTTGCAGTAATCCACTTTCCAATGCGTTCTGCATGATACCAAGGGTATTTACAACCCTGGCCTATGGCCAAAGGGAATTCACTAGAGCCTTAATCTAGTTTATTTCCCCTTCACTTTCTAATGAATATAAATTAAATGGATACAAAACTCTATTTTAATGGATACAAATCACTGAATTTTGTCATTTTCTTTGTATGGGAGAGCCCATGTTCTCCGAGACCCAGGGATAAAATTTTAGAAAGTTAAAGTCAGACTCCTATAATTTTTTGCTTTACTTCCTACCTTTGGGCATATTTTACCAAAGCATCTAGATTTGCCATCTCAGGAATCTTGGGAGGCAGTTCTACTCTGTCCTAAAGGGTTATTAAAAGTCAGAATTAGCTCCATGGCAATGAGTTTGGTTTGGGGTTTCCTCAATGACATAAAAGAATACAATCTCAAGTAATCAATTTCTTATCTTTACAGATTTGGGGAAATGGTACTGTGTTAGTCTGAGTAGACTAGAGAAACAAATCCACAGAAACCCATATGTATATAAGAAAGAGTTTTATACAAAGGGTAAGGTACATTAAGAAAGCTTCCTAAACCCGTGCTGTCCAAGCCTATAAATCTAACATTAGCCCATATGTCCGACACAAATCCAAAAAGTCCTCCCCCATCTCACAAAACACACGCAATGATGCCAACTATAGGAGGAAAGCCGAATCAATGAACCTGTAAGCATCTCAGCACTGGCAGGGGTCTCCAAGCGGGTGCTCCTGCACCCAGGGCTGCATTAGGGTAGGTTCATGTGGCTTCTCTTCAGGGATGTCTTGCAGGACGTGAGCCTTGCCAGCTGAAGCAGGGAACTGACTAAGGCAGCTGCACCCTGGTCTGACCATCACAAACAAGAGATCCGAGAACTAGAAAGGCGAGGTTCACTGAGCCATTTATATCTCCGCCCTTCAATTAATTCCACATGTGTTTATTGGCCAGGTTGGCACACTAACTAGCTCAGGTACTAAATTTATCAGTTAGTACAATCTTTATTAAAAATCCCCTGCCCTCTACCTCCTATTTATTCTACAAATCTTCTGCTCTTCTTTTTGCCCAATGGGATCATTTGTAGCTTTGTTGTCTCCCTTCATACACATTTCTTACTCAACGCGCTATAAGGGTAACATTATAAATCGGTTTTGAATGTTCACAAATAATACCCAGGATATTTCAAACATTTACCATTCCACTTACCAGCAGATTCCACTATAGAACACAGGCACTTAGACTACTGAGGACTATCTTAAGAGCAAATGCTGTACTTCTTAATAGTATTCTTACAGATACATACCTAACATATCTATTACTATTTCAGTGTGGTTAATTCTTGTTGCAAAACTGTTGG
>NW_022109768.1:9278362-9281994 GCF_000313985.2 Echinops telfairi | reverse complement strand
ATTATTATTTTGTCATATATTTTTTCACCTTTTAAATTGAGGCTTTTTTGTCTTTGTCCTATTTATTTCAATACTTTAATTTGTTAAAAATATTAAGCATCAACCTGTTATTCTGTTTTTATTGTAAATATTGACTATTTTCCCTAGTTTTGATTTGACTCTTAATTAGAAAAAAATATGTTTCAAAAATTTTAAATGACAATAGTTTCCTTGATATTTTTCTCTGGATGCTATACCTTACCTAGAAAGTTTTTATTTATGCTAAATTTATGTACATGTTCTGTATTTACAAAATATTTTAAGATAAATCTTTATTCTATATGCAATGCATTGTGTAGTAGTATTGCATGGGTAGTGATCCAACTTCTTTTCCCTAATTGTTAATTTGGTTGTCTCAACTCCATTTTCAAAACAAATGGTCCTTTCTCCGGTGAATTGAATCCCATTTTATACTATATACAATTCTTATGTGTGCCAGTACTTGGGCTAGCCTGTGAACATGCTTCCCTATTGCTTTGAGTCAGTCCTTACAATGTACTGTTTTCCTTAATGCCAATTTATAACGGTTTATACGTTACATGCAGTTGTTAATTTCCCTTTATTGCCTTGGTGAAAACATGTTAGTTTCCAGCAGTGTAGTTATTTTCTACAGGGTCTTAATTTTGCCCACTTATCTGGAGTTTTATTCTTAGGTTACTGTTTTATAGCTACTTTAAAATGTCATCAATCATGTCCTTATTTTAAAATAATTATTTATGGCATGTGTATTCATCTCTATAACTATATTATAAACAATTGTTTCATTTTTCGCTAAGCTTATTTGGTTTGAAGAAATCTATGCATGATGCCAATAGTTAGATACTGAAGCCATGCTTGGGTATTTGCTCCAGAAGATCACAAGGTCGGGACTCCGAGGAGCAGTTCTCTGCTGCACACAGGGCGTCTCGTGCCTTGTCACGAACTCCACGGCAGCTAACAGCAGCAGCAGCAGCATCTGATTGCAGGGATGCTATGAGCAAAATGGACTTAATGGCCATGAGGCTGTTTTTTTCCCTTTTTCTTTTTTATCTTTCCCCATGGAGTCCTGGTGACATCGTGGGCTAAGTGTGGGGTGGCTAACTGAAAGGTCAAGGGCTTAAAACCCACCAGCTGATCCTTCAGAGAAAAATGAGGCAATCTTCTTTTATAAAGATTTACAGCCTCAGAAAACCGAATTCTACTCTGTCTACACAGTATCCATCAGTTGGAATTGACTTGATGACACTGTGTTGTAATTTTTTTAACCTTGCTTTAAAACACAACACATTCTTCACTCTAAAATTCTTTTTTTTTGATTACCTTCCTAGTGGATTCAAATTGGACTTGGAATACCGAAACCATAACTGACAGCATCACAACATGCAAGGACAAATTGACAGGCAGGTGGTGATCTTTCACACTGGTACTTCTATTTCTGCTAATGAGCAACAATTTCTACAAGGTGTACTACTGACCACGTTTAAGGTATAGATGCAATGGAGCATAAAATGCGAGATTTCCGAACAGAGAGGAGCAGAGAAAATAACAGATGCTTGGGATATTGATTGAGAGGCTGACTACCACCCCTACACTTTCATATCTCTTCAAGTTGTCATGAAATTATTGAACTACCACTGTTCTCATGATATCAATCCTGTGTATAAGCAGAATGAAAGATTCACCAACAGTGTTATATTTGAACCCATTGTTTCAGCCACTATGTTGAAGTTCTTTCTCTTTCACGGACTTTCTACTATACCAATCATGGTGCTGTTTTCCTAATTATGTGGAATAAAATCTTGCAATCCTCACTTCTAAGGAGTATGGTGCCTAAATTTCTTCCAAGAGAGATTCATTTGTTCTAGTATCAGTCAGTGGCATATATTAGCAAAAATAAATATATATAAACAAAAATGACTATAAACATATGTAATTTAAATATATACTTCCATAGAAATGTTTTCATGTTATGACATGCACTTCAATAGACTTGATTTATGAAATAGATACTTGCCACAATACATTAACATGCTGAAAATAAGATAGTCACAAGCATTGACTGATAAACATGATTTATGTTGTTAGCTCAAATACTTTGATAAAACTTGCAGTTTTGGGAATGTAATTTTCAAAATAATGAAAACACTTGGAGTTTATAATGTGTCACATTATAGTGTTCATAAAATATTTTATGTATAGCAGCAAACTTTTGTCTAATATATGGTCAAAAGATGAGTCCCTCAGCTTGGAAGACGCTCACAATATGACTAGGAGAAGAACTCCCTCTTAAAGGTAGAGTCAATCTTAGACATGTGGATGGAACAAAGTAGCGAGGACCTTCATTTGCTAATGTGACATGACTCGAAATCAGAAGAAATAGCTACAAATATTCATTGGTAATCAAAACGAACACAGTACAAAGTATGAATCTAAGGAAATTTGAAGTTATTAAAATTAAATCCATCGTCACATACTAGGTATTAATAACAATAAACAAAATAAACAATAAATTAAAAAATCTATTGCCCTTGAGTCAATCCCCACTCAGAGTGTCTCTAAAGAACAGTGTTTGAGCTGATTCTTTGGGTTTCTGAGACAGTTAATCTTTACAGAAGCAGAGAGCCTTATCTCTCTTCCACAGAGCAACTGGTGCGGTGGATGTGAATGGCTGAACGTGCAGTTAGCAGCCCAATATGTAACCCATTAAACACCAGAGCTGCTTATTCTAGGCATTAATGAGTTTAAATGGATTTGTATTGGCCATTTTAGAACAGACAATCATATCGTCTATCTATCATGTTGATAATGACAAATTGATACAGAGTAGCATTAAATTCATCATCAAATAGAACATTTCACAATCTATCATGAAATATACTGCTGTCAATTATAGTATAATATCCATAGCTTACAAAGAAGAACAGTTAATACCACAATTATTAAAATTTAAACATCAGTCACTAATGATAACATTGAGGAAATGGGAATATTCTTACCAATTTTTGCAGTATAAAATTATCAAAAATTCAGTGAAGATATACTGATAATTACTGGCGATTGCAGTGTGAAAGTTGGAAACAAAGTAGAAAGATCAGTAGTTCAAAAATATGACCTTTTGACAGAATTTAAAACAGAGAGTGCACAATGGAATTTTGCAAGGCCAAAGATTTCTTTATTATTAATACCCTTTCCATCAACATAAATAGTGACTATGCGCATGGAAATTTCTAGTTGGAAAACACAGGAATAAAATTGCCTGCATTCATGAAAAGAGACAATGAAAATAGGCAATATCATCATTCAGAACAAAGCTAGTGGCTGACTGTAGGACAGATCATCAATTGCCAACAAGCAAGTTGAAAAAAATCAAACCTAATCCACAAAAGCCAAAATACAACCTTGAGTATATTCTACCCGAAGTTAAAGACCACCCCAAGTATATATTAGACACTTTGAACACGCATGACTGACGAATGCATGAGTAGTTGGACACCAGCAAGGACGTAGTACATGAACAAAGGGAAAGGCCCCCTGTATTAGTCTAGGTACTTTGAAGAAACAAATCCACAACAACTCACGTATAAGAGAGTTTTATGTAAAGAAAATGTGCATCA
>NW_022109768.1:9275523-9277868 GCF_000313985.2 Echinops telfairi | reverse complement strand
CCAAAGGACAGAAAGGAAAGGAAAGATTCAAGTGCATGTCAGGAGTGGCTCTGAAGTATGCTCTGGAAAATGGAGTAGCTAACGTGGATGGACAAAAAGTAGATGAGCTAAACAGGAAATCACCAAGAGCAACTAGAGGAGACAAATACAGAGCACATGTAAAGACGAGGAGCCAAGAAAGCAAAAAAGAGAGAACACACTCATAATTTCTCAACTGAAAGAGCTGAAGAAAAAACTCAAGCCATGCGTTGAAATCCTGAAGGATTCTCTGAGAAAATAAGCATCAAGAGAAGAGGAAGCAATAAGCAGTGTCACTGTTCCAGAAGCAGTCCACGTTCAACCATTGCAGGAACCTATGGTACTGACGGTAGAATTGCAAATTGTGCAGAATGCACTGGCTCCAAGAACTGACATAATACCAGTTGAGAATCTTCAACAAATGGATCTAATGAGGAAAACACTCATGTATGCCAAGATATTTGAACATGGATACCTAACAACTCATTGAAATTGCTCCATATTTGGGTCATTTTTTTAAAAAAAATGACATCATATGGAATATGGAAATTCTTGAACAATATCATGCAAGAGAAATTTTGCTGAAGATAATATTAAAATCCTTGTAGCAGCATATCCCATCTGGATTCAGAAATCCCATCTGGATTCAGAAGAGGCTATGGGAGAAAAGAGGTCCTGTTTATTTCAAATGGATCTTGGCTGAAAGTAAAGATTACCAGAAAATGTTTACTGTGTTTTGTTGACTGTGCAAAGGCATACAACTTTGTGGATTACCATAAGTTGTGGATATTATTTTGAACAATGGAGATCTACGAACACTTAATTATGTTTATGTGGAACCTTTACATAGACAAAGAGATAGACATTTAAAAAGGTGGGGTATTGTTTTGTGGTTGGGTTGGTGGAGATCATTATGGGTCACAGTGACCCCACGTGACACAGCGTGACTACTCCACAGGCTGACCTTGACTGTGATCTTTACAGAAGCAAACCAGATATTTCTCCTAAAGAGTTGCTGGGTGATTCTGACCACCTGACTTCAATTAGCAGCTCATGCTTAACCATTGGGTCACCAGGCCCCGCTTCTTTAATTTTCCATAGAACAACAACAAGAACTGGTTCCCAAAATAATGCAAACGAATGTTTTAGTGTAAAGCGCTGTTCATTTAATGATTTGGGTAATGGCGTATTTAGGTCAATAAGAGGGGCCAGGAGTGGACTAATAAAGTATCCGCGTTGCATGAGTAGCATGGTACAGTGAAAAGAACTTAGGTTTGGAAGACAGGAAATGTATATCCTTCATTGGATTTTACCAATTTAATCGTGAATTCAGTCATTTACTTTCCCAGTTCCTCCTTGTCTGTAAAATACAGATTGCATCATCTTTCAAGTAATTTTATAAGGTTATCTGATTTTAACTAGATAATCCAACCGCCATCAATTCTGACTCGTGACAACCTTATAGAACAGAGTAGAACTGCTTCCTAGAGTGTCCAAGGTTGTAAATCTGTTTTGGCATAGATAATAGCCTCACCTTCCTTCGTCTGAGCAACTAGTGGAGTTGAACTGATGATTTTGTGGTTATCAGCCCAATATAAAATCGACTACATCACTAGAGCACCTTCAGCTAGATAGTTGATATAAAATTTCTTCCATATGTTGGTTTTATATCATCAATGATATTAAAGAATATTAGATGTTTGTTGAAAACTGAACATTTAGAGAATTTCCCCCAGATGTAAATGAGGTCAATAATAGGAGCCTTCTGTGATTGATTTTAATGTTACCTTTAACAAAAGTATACATCTAATTCAATTTGCTAATATAATAGTTTGGAGACTAGAACATTGTAAATGTAAATCTAACATGTTACAAACAAAATAAAGCTAAATGGCAGTACTTGATGCCAGAGAGTATATTTCTTGCATCAATGTTTTAATTAGCATTTTCCTTTATTAAAAATACAAGAAGAGAGAAAAGAAAGTAATTTTGCATTCAATATTAATATAATTTTCAACTCTTGGCTATGATTACATCATAAATAACTCAGCCAAACTTTTTACAGAACTAAATACAGAGCATTTCATATTCTTTCAAACAAGTTCACATAATTAAGAAAGTGTTTTTCAAATGAAATAGAATTATCTCGTTTACTCTGGTGTATTTACATAGATCTTTCATGAAGAGCTATTTGGCAGTAAATCTAGCTGTTCTTTAAATAAGCATACCAAAATACTTCTTCAGAGTCTAAAGTTTTGCTGAGAGAAAAAAAAATCCACACCAATTTTGCCTCTAAAAAAGATATTCTCACTGCTCTTTTTGTTGGT
>NW_022109768.1:9272730-9274828 GCF_000313985.2 Echinops telfairi | reverse complement strand
CCAGGTTGGCACAATAAACTTTAACTAACTCACTACTGTATATTGTGTTTGTCACATGAATCCCTTCACATTCAACATTCAAAATAACCCAGTCCACATATGCCTATTTATTGTTATAAATAAATATTATTAACTATGTCTGTTCAGAAGCCTTGAGAGTGCGTTGGTTAAAGCACTTGGATTTTGACTGAAAGGTTTGCCCTTCAAATCCAGAAGTGTTCTGAAACATCAGAATACTAATTGAGATGTTTCAGCAAATGAGTAAAATGCTGGAAGTTATCCCTCATCTATGCCAAAACATTTGGAAGACAAAAAAAAAAAATGGAAGAGATTCATATTTGTGCTCATTCTAAAGAAAAGTGAGCTAATAGAATGTGGCAAATATCAAATAATGACACTAATATTACATGTATGTAAAATCTGTTGAAGATCATTAAAAACACTTTCAGTAGTTCATTAATAGGGAACTGCCAGAAATTCAAATCAAATTCAGAAGAGCACATGAAAAAAGGGATATAACGGTTGAATATGAATGGATCTTAACTGAAAACAAAATATACCAGGAAGATATTTTTGCATGTGTTTTATTGACTATGAAAACCATTCCACTACGTATATCATAACAAATTATGGATAACATTATGAAGAATTTGTATTCCAGAACACTTGTGTCCATGCAAAACTGGTAGAAGGATGCTGTGTGATTTAAATTCAGAAAAAGTGAGTGTTGGGGTTGTATTCTTTCACCATACTGAATCTGTATGCCAAGTCAATAATTCAAGAAACTAGACTATATGAAGAAGAATAAGGCTTCAGTATTAGAAAAAGATTGATTAATAACTTGTGATATGTAGATGTTACAACTTTGCTTGTTGAAAATAAAGAAGTCATGAAGCACTTACTGATGAAGATCAAACACTGTAATATTCAATATATATAGATTACACTACCACATAAAGAAGAAAGAGACCCACACCATACGACCAACAAGCAGTCATGATAAATAGAGAACATACTGAAATTGTCAAAAACTCCATTTTACTTGGTTCTGCAATCAATGACCAGTGAAGCAGCAGGCAAGGAATCAAATGATGAAGCACATATCGCAAAAGTGCTGCAAAATGTCCTTACAATATTAAGAAGCAAGAGTGTCACTTTTTGATGAAGGTGCACAGTACCTTCATGGTATATTCAATAGCCTCATATGCATGAGAAAGCTTATCAATGAATGAAAAAGAACAAAGAATGAAGCATTTGCATTACGGCATTTATGAAGAATATTAATTATACTATGGACTTCCAAAAGAATGAACAAACTTGTGTTGGAAGAAGTACATCCAGAATGTTCTTTAGAAGAGAGTATAGCAAGATTTCTTCTCACATACTTTGGGCGTGTTATCGGGAGAAGGACATCATGCCGGGGTGGGGGTGGGTGGGGTGGGGTGGGGGAGAGGACTCTTCATGAGAAATTGAGGCCAAGCAATGGGCTCAAAGCTGCACTGTGAGGGTGGTGCACAATTAGGCAGGGTTTTGTTCTTTTGTGTCTAGGGCTACGGTAGAGCTAACTTAACAACAAACGAAACTGCTCTGGGGCAGAAAGATGTAGCAGTCTACCTCCATGAGGGGTTTCAGCCTTAGAAATCCTATGGAGTAGTTCTAGTCTATTCTATGGTGTTGCTGGGTGTTGGAATCCACTTGATGCAATGTGTTTAAGTGTTGGATGGATATCATTTAGCACCAAGTTTACCAAGTTTTGTTACCAAGTGTGTAAATGTATTGGTGTTTCAATACCTTACAGAGATTTTTATTTTAAGTATTTTGGTGAAAAACAAAACACAGAGAATATTGTAATAATTAGATGGTTCAGAGAATAATACATTCATCTCATGCCTAAGTTATTAAGTACATTCCTTTTATATGAGAGAATCAGGTTGCTTTGGTTTGAATCCTAGCCTGGCCATGTGAATCTATGTGACCTTAAGCACATGACCTGCCTTGTCTGTGCCTCAGTTCCCTTTATATAAAAGAAGGAAAATAATAGTACCTACCTTACAATTTTTGAGATTATTTGAGTACATATAAAGGTTTTAGAACAGCA
>NW_022109768.1:9269858-9271798 GCF_000313985.2 Echinops telfairi | reverse complement strand
TAACCATTTGACCAACCAAATTATTCAATAAAACACTACTTTGAAATATTGTCATGGAGGTATATTTACAGATGATCTTAACATTTGCAACCAGTTCAAAGTACATACGATGAAATCTCACCATCCTCACTTCTAAGGAGCATTTGGGCTTCTTCCAAAATGGTCTAGATCCTTTCTCTGACAGTCCATGGAATACTTAGTATTCGTTATCTGTATCAGAATTTTAAAACATCAGTTCTTCTTCTGTCTTTTTCATTCACTGTCCAGCTTTTGCATACATAAGAGACCATGGGAAATACCATGGCTTGGGTCAGGTGAATCTTAGTCCTTAGTATAATATCTTTGTTTTGCAATTCTTTCCAAATGTCTTTCGCAGTCAATTTGTTCAGTGCAAAATGTTTTTCATTAACGGACTGCTTCTCCCATGGGTGATGATTGTGACCCCAAGCCAAATGAAGCTTTGACATCTTCCGTCTTTTCACTGCTTAGGTTGTGTTACTTCTCTGTTCAGTTGCGGGGATTTGTTTGTTTGTTTTTAACGCTGGGGTTTAGTAGAGATGGAAGACTCATTGTCACCAGTAAGTGCTTCAAGACGGTTCTTTCAGAAAGACTGCTCTTGTTATATTATTTGCATATTGCAGGTTGTCAGTCAGCCTTCCCCCAATCTACATCCCATGTTCTCCTTCATATTGTTCCACTTTTTATTAATTTGCTCTGAGCACTGATTGAATAAGCATACACACCTTGTGCACACATTTCCTGATTGTTAAACTATGCAATTCTGCCTTTCCCTGTTCCAATGACTTGGTCTTTGCACAGGTTCCACATGAACAAAATTGAGTTGAATGATCAGAAATCTTCATTCTTCACAATATTCTTTACAAATTCTTTATAATTTGTCATGATCCACACAGTTGAATATTTTTGTATAGTTAACAAAACACAAGTAAACATCTTTGTGATATTCTCTGTTTTCAGACAAGGTTCCTAAGACACTGGTAATAATATCCCTCCTTACACACCCTCTACTAAATAGGGATTTTATGTCTAGCAGTTCCTTTCTCTGCTTTTGAATTATTTTGGGCATAATTTTCCTTGAAAATGATATTGTTGCTAATGTTCAATCATTTGCATATCCCATTAGATTAAATTTATTTGGAATGGGAAGAAACAGAGATTTATTTCTCATGTGTCCAGGTAGCTGTGTCCAGAATTTAGTGTGGATGAATGAGCACTTCTAGCATAGAATCCATTTATGGAATTATTTGAACTGGTATCCCATCAATTCCACCAATTGTTCACCAATACTTGTTTTTCACCAATATTTTCAATTAAGTTTGGACGTCATTCTTAATACCATTGGCTCTTGATTATATGCTACTAACTGAAATGGGTTGAGAATGGACCAATTATTTTTGATACAGTGACTGTGTATTTCTTTCAGCCTGCAATATACTGTGCTTTTTCTCCCAGAAACCAAGCAGTGACCCACTTAAAAATATTTGTTTCCTGCCCTTGCAACCATGGCTTGTAGTTCTAGTTTCTTAGTTCCAAAGGGAGTATAGTCCCTATTAGAGTCAAAACTAAGAATGATTTCATTGAAGTGAAAATTAAGAATGCCACCCAACCACTTTGGGATCCTCATACTTCTGAATAAGTAGGAAAAGAAGGGAGACACCATATTGGCTTGGTGCCAGAAACACCGAAGATAGCTTAGGGCATCTCTTAGTGTTATTATGAAACCTACAGCAACTGAATTGCTGTGTGACTTCCTCAGAAATGAGGATTTTGATTACCTCTAGGCAAGGAACCACCGCCAGCTAAGGTGTTTTATGAGGGTGAAAATTAATGTGTGGTTAACAAAGGTAGCTCCTAATACCAACTATGGTGCATAACCAGCGAAAGAAAGGTCAAAAGTGATTATTAGGAGTGTTTTTTCC
>NW_022109768.1:9263455-9268770 GCF_000313985.2 Echinops telfairi | reverse complement strand
GGGACATAGAAATAAAATGTTAAAATAATTGGTAATTATGATATGGGACTCATTCCTACCACTAGTAACTTCACTCAGTCTCTCATCCTTTTGTGTCTGAGTGATTATATGTTTCTTTGTTTTCTACAATTTACATTTCAGTATCTCTGACCCTTTTCTCACATAGTTGCCAAAGTAGTCCTATCTTACCTATTTAAATAAAGTTTTATATTTTTTGATAAGAAACAAATATAGAAATGATTGGTGATGATAAGTGATAGTTTAAAATGAGAATTAACCTTGTTCTTTTCCTTAAGTCAAACATATTTTTCAGTATGAGTTAACCATCTCAAGAACATATTCTGAAAAATGCTAGTATTAAATGTGTAGAAATATCCTTCTTAAGTGAGTCTGAAGGCATATATCATCATTTAAACTTTCAAAAATTCATTCTTTTAAAGAAAAAGTGAAGATAAAACTAACATCGGATAGTCTTACTTCTTTAATTCCTTATTCTATTTTTTGTTGGTGGTCTCTAGTTATGACTTGGTAATAAAGTCATTCACAAAACTCAATTCAGTGGGTCTATTTCTCTGTTCAGTCACACAGTATTTTAGGTGTGTGCCTTCTAGATAGGTTTTATAGCAGAAAACACAAACGTAAAAGTGTTTTCCAAATCTTTCTATACTTGAGTGACATTCTTCACTGGTGAAACTTGTTTGGTTAATTGATTCTCTAAACAAGACCTCTGCCAACCTTCTGAGCAGCTGTTTCTGGAATCGCAGAGGCCGGCAAGTCAGGGAATAACTGTGGCTTTAACAGGAATGTGGCTGCCTTTTGCCACACTCTAAATTGCCTTCTCTGAAAGGGGGGCTCTTGATGACCAAATGCATCTTTTCTCTTGGTTAAAAAAGAAGAAGACGAAAGAAAGAAAGAAAAGAAAATATACCCCTAGGTTTTAGACCGTGATAACACCAAGCTGTCCCTGGAAAAATTGGCAAGAGTGAGGAGAGTTCTTAATAGGCTGTCCACTGTGATATTTTTCTGAGAAAACCAGTAATGCCTATTTCGTGTTGGAATAGACTCTTTTGCCCAGTGGTACTCCAGAAGCAGCCTTGCTGTTTCAATTATAAATCCCTAGTTTTCTCTTCACCGTCTCAGGGCTATCCCTGACGCCTGGCAATTGATGATCAAACCAAAAGCATTTATGTAGCAAATTGCACCATTTGTTGAACATGAAAAAAAATCTTTAATGCTTGGTGCCTCAATTAAAATGCCATTTAGTAAGTGAGTGTGTTAATAGCCAGGGCATCGCACAAAAAAATATAACTAGTGCCTAACTTAAAACACCTGGCTTTTAAAGCTAGAAGGGAATTTAGTGATCATTTCCTCTAACCCTTAATTTCGCATGTGAGGAATCTGAGGCCAGTGGGATTACATATGTGATTCAAGGTCCCAATGGACAGAAATAAAACTCGAGTCTCCTAATTCCCACTGCCTGTTTCATGAGCCATGATTTTTGTTGCACTTTAATTTGCTTTTGTGAAAGAGTGAAGCTAGACTTATGACCAAAGATCTCAGCTGTTTATTATCCTTCATTGATCCTTTTCTTTTCAATGGGAGGGTGGAGTAGTGTGAGTCTTCAGTAGGGAGTGTTGTGCACGGTGAAAAACATCTGAAACATTACGTAACTTTAATGTACTTAAGGGCATTTCGGGCTGAATGAAACAGGAGACAAAATTATTAATAAGAGTTAACAATTACTAACAGTAATTAGCAATAGTTATGTATTTTTTTTGGGGGGGGTGTCTAATAGGAGTAGGCATGAAGGTATTTTAGATTTCTGCCTAAGGGTAAGTCTAACCATATTGCTACTAGTTTTCTAGTTTATCCACACAAGTGTTCGTTGTTGTTGTTGCTTGGTGCCTCTGAGTCAGTTCCAACTTATGCGGACCCTGTGCAGAACAAAACCAAAGACGTTCAGGTCTTGAGCCAGTCTCACGATGGTTCCTATGTCAGAGACCGCTGTGGCAGCCACTGCTTCACTTAACACAAATCACGCTTAAACATGCCTCTGTGATTAGGGGTGGCCCGCTGAAGCCTTCTCCCCTTTATCTTAGTCTTATTTAGAGTGCCTTCAACAAAAGATACTTTCCGTTCTACAGAGAAAAATGATTTTGAGGTCAGCACTCAAGTGGACATCTTCCTCAATCCTTGAAGCTTTGCAAAATGTTCATGGGAATACGGCCTCACGTCACAAAACAGCTTTGCGATAGATGGAGCACTTTAAGGAAAGTCAGGAAGACATCAAAGATGAAGCAAGTGAAAGATCGACATGATTACAATTTCGTTTCATAGTTGTTATCTGTAACTTATTTGTTACAAGAGAACTGTGGCTGAAGTTCAGAAACTGGTGGAAGAAGACCATTTAATTATAAGTGATGCATTAGCTACTGACATTAAGGTCTCACATGGTCTGGGGATTTCAATTTTAAGTCAACATCTTGGCCTCCCAATGATTTTGCCTCAATGGATGGTGTGATAGGTAGGTTTATTGTGCCAACCTGGCCAATGAACACATGTGGGATTAATTGAAGGGTGGAGAGCTAAATGGCTCAGCGAGCCTCGTTTTTCTTCTCTTTTGCTCTTTGATGATCAGACCAGGGTGCAGCTGCCTTGCTTGTTCTCTGCCTCAATTTGCAAACTATACTACCTATGGGACACTTAACGTAGACTGTGTCATTGTAGTTTGAAGTTCCTTCAAGACCTGCTTTGCCACACCATTGGAATTTACATCTCTTGAGCTGCGGACTGTCGGACCCTGTCATCTGGCTGACTGTTGGTGACCTGCCTGTGGCTGGATAGCCTGCATTGCTCTATAGAGGACTACCCGGCGGCCCTCAAGACTTGAAGGACTGCCAGTGTCTCATGGCTGTCTCACGGAAGTGAGTTGCACTGAGCCATTTGTACTGCTCTACAGATTAATTAACTGTTTATTTCTTATGTTATCTATCTATCATCTAATTTCTTATGTTAACTATCTGTCATCTATCTAAATATATATAAAATCATTAGTTTCCTGGTTTTGTTTCTCTAGAAAACCCCGTCTAACATAGATGGCAAACATGTTTTGCAAAGATCAGCTGAGAGAGCTGATTTTTTTCCCCCAACAGTTTTCTTGGCAAGTAATTTACATATATAATTCAAAAGTTCAATCATATCAAGGAGAATTGTACAATCATCCCCACATCAATTTTTTTGAATATTCCCCCCTCCCATGATTAAATCGCCTCCCAGATGAGTTATGCAATCACAATCCATTCGCGTGCCCTCTCCGCACTGCTGTCTTCACCATGGACTCCCGAGATCTTCTTACCTTCCTGATCATCCACCACCCACCCCTGGATTCCCAATAACCCTTTGTATCAGTTATTCTCATTATGCATCTCCTCCTCCTGTGTTTCATGGCTGAGAGACCAAGAGAAAACACTAAAAAACAAAATCGGACTAAGATGGCCAGGATAAAAACATAATAGTATACAAAGATACAAACAATGCATTCACCAGTCTTTTAAGAAAGTTCTAAATTAATGAAGGTGATTTTTTGGGAGCACTTCAAAACCAGGGGCAAGTTTTTGATTCACCAATGAGATCCAGAGAGCAAGGTCAAGTCAAAATAATGGCTTCTGAGAGGGCCTTCAGAGCTACTTGAATTCAAGGACAAGAGAAGAGCAGGATGAATTTTTTTTTTTTTGTCCAACTTGAAAGGGAGTAAGGTAGACAGATTGATAGATTTTTTTGGAGAACCTAGCAAAAATCATGGGGCTTATTTTGAAGGAATTTTATGATAGGAAAAAATAGGGAAGTTACTCTGATGCTTATTCTCTCCCCGGTATGACAATATGACAATGAACATGTTCATTCTTTGAGGATGGATAAGCTTAGCCTATGACAATTTTATTGGGGAACTTACCCCACCAATACTACCATGTTGGCCTTGTGCTTTTAGACTTCTTTTTGTTTCCCCCAACTCAAAGATCATTGAAAAGGAGCATGATTTATATTCCTTGATGATGCCCAAACTGCAGTTTTGATGTGGGGTAAATGGAAGAGTTCAACATTTTGGGGGGAAGGGTTATTGCTGTCAGGTGCCATCCAGCTGATTCTAATTCATAGCAACAAAAGGAAACACTGCCCCATCCTGCTCCATCCTCACAATTGTCTTTATGTTGAACCCAGCAATGCAACCATGGTGTCCATCCATCTTGCCATATGTTTCCCTCTTTTTTGCTGTTCTGTTACATTACCAAGCTAGCTGTCCTTCTCCAGGGACTGGTCTTTCCTGAAAACATGTCCAAAGTGATGGAAATGTTCCTAAATAATCTGGAACATTTGCATTTTGATTGTGTTGTGTTCACATTTAATTATGAGGTTATCAGCGAGTCCTACCACAAAGTAGGTCCTGTAGTGTGTTTTAAATGAATGAAAAAGGTTTATGAATTTAAATTATAAATTTATATTTAATTCAGGCATGGGCTGAGAATAAACAATGGATTTTAACATTGAGTTTGTGGGCATCATTCAGTGTTGCCTAATCACCCCATGGCACTCTGGACCATCTCAGAAGTTCACAGGTATTATTCATTCTACCACATTTTCCCATCCAGTTTGGGAAAGATAATTTAGCCATTAAAACACCAAAAAAGTATCCAAACCTGCTGCGATGGTCTAAAACGTGTAATTTAGGGAACTCTTAATGACAACATAAAGGGGGGGGGGCGGGTTTAAACTTCCAATTACTAGTAATTCGTTGACTAGGTGAACACATTCTTTTTCTTCCAGCAACATTTGTTGACATCCTGTTATTTGTGGAACATTTGGCTAAGCTCTATGGAGGACCTGAGATGTTCAATATAAGCAAGTTAAAATATAATCTTTATGAAATATTATTTCAATCATTAAATTTTATCTGATAAAAACCAAGAAAATCTGAAATTTTAGAACTTTCACAAGTTTTATGAAAATAATCAACCAGTCCTCTTTAACTACTTTATTTATTTCTTCTCAAATGACTAATTATACTTATATGCCAGTGATTCTGGAAATTATAATATCCAATATAAAAGCAAAGGACAATGTTCATATTTTTAAATCTATAATGTAAGCGAACTTAGCATTTAAAAATTGATTTCTTGGGACATTTGATCTTGCTGGAAGGAAGTACAGATACACTGAAGGACAGGCTGAGTGAGTGGTCAGGGGAGCAGAGTCACGTGGGCTAAGCATTTAGACTGCTAAATTGAATTTTTTCAAAGTTCTTTTCTGCCGCCTCCCCC
>NW_022109768.1:9248488-9263355 GCF_000313985.2 Echinops telfairi | reverse complement strand
TACTTAGGGCATTGATAATATAGGAACAACACAGGTGAGAAGAAAAATGTAGCTAAAATTTGCAGTGTTTTGAAAATTTCCAAAATAGCTCTGAATACAAAGTACTGGTAGGCGGGGAATGCCCCTTCCCTTGTTTAAGTTAGCTCGTTTTTGTTTGTTTGTTTTTAACTGAAAGGGTATTATGTAACTAGGAGGGAAGGGAATTAGCACACACCCTTGGCTGCTTCTTCAAGTTGAAACTCCCAGATGCCAGAGAAGACACAAGAAGATTTATGAATCTCAGAGAATATTTTTACATTGAAGTGTGATCCATACTGAAGACTGTTGTCATTGATTTTAATCAAGGACCTCAAGATCTCCTCTAGAGGAGTAAGTAAGCCAGGTAGTGCCTGCACACCATAGGTTGCTGGTCTGTGTTCCTCCAACCCTGATGCTGCAGTCTCGTCCTACAGAGCAGTTTCTCCCGTTCTTTGCTTAGCATACAGAATGTGTATGGCGAAGGGCAACAACACTGACATACACATTTCCTGACTGAAAACTATATCATATTACCTTGCTTTGTTCAAATGATCTATATGTTCAAGTTGCACATGAGCATGATGAGATGCTCAGGGATGCTTCTCCATGCTATCCATCATTTGTTTTGAACCACACAGTTGAATGTCTTGGCATAGTCAATAAAATAGAAAACATCTTTCTGGTATTCTCTGCTTGCAGCCAAGAGGCCTTCCATATCAGCAATGATCACCTTTGTTTCCTGTCCTGTTCTAAATCTGGTTTGAATTTTTGGCAGTTCATTGTTGATGTACTACTGCAACCATATTGAATTCTCGTCTTCAAATTCTTATGTATGTGTGATATTAATTATATTTTCCAAATTTCCATATCTGGTGAACCAAGGTTTTGGGTTTTTTTTGAATGGGTATACACATGGGTACCTTCAGTGGATTAGCAAGGTCTGTCAAATCCCATGATGAAGACTAGCGAGTGTTTCCAATTCTGCGTCAGTTTTCTTAGACATCTCAACTGGCATCCTATCAATTTCCAGAGCCTTGTTTTTTGCCAATACCTTCAATGCAAGTAGGACTTCTTCCTACAATAAAGTACTGATTATATGCTACCTCCCCAAATGGTTGAATGCAGACGCTTTCTTTTGGATATAGTGACACTGAATTCCCTCCATCTTTTTTGCTGCTTTCTGCATCATTCTGTATTTTGCCCATATAATCACTCAGTTTTGCTTTATTTTCTCTCAGTTTGAAAATGCTGACCATGTTTGCTCCTTTCTTACTCCGTCTTTACATATTTTCTCCGTCCTACACTGCTATCAAGTCAATTCTGACAATGGCACAAAGGAGTGTGCTGTGGACTATAGAGGGAGGAGAGAATGTGTGAACTTTTACATTTTGATTTTGACTAAGGCAGAGATTTTTATAAGCTTTCTGCAAAAATAAGGAAAAGAATAAGAAAGATACAGTGAGTTTGATGCAATGGGTGACCATCACAAATACGGAAATTGGATGCTTTTATCCTATTACAGTTAGAATGTAAATTAAGAAATTTAAAAATTAAATGACAAATTATTATAAAATAAAACATAGAACAAGATGTCAAAACTAAAGCTTGTTATAATACTACTTACAGTAAGTATACACGGACCAAAGTTACTGTTCAAATGCTGATATTCAGATTGAATTAAAATAATAAAGATCTAGTGATGTGTTTTCTTTAAAGTAAAAAAAATCAAAGTATTTATATGATTACATGATAGGGCATAAAAAGTTTGAGTATAAACATCTAAAGGTAAACATGAATAATACAAATAGTTGAGTAGCAATTTAGTAATTGAAAATACAATCTAAGAGTTAAAATGTTAACAGAAGTAAGAGTGATATTATATATGTCAAAAGGCAAAGATAGAATAAAACTATGTTTTGAGGCTACATTAATAGATGTATATGTCTTCATACTTATAAAAGAGAGGTAAACTCTTAATTATAATTAGAATGCTTAGATAATTAGAATAATAGAATGCTATTGCATGTGAATTAAAATATGTATATATTATTTAGTAAATATTGTTTTCATACATATCTGACATATTGGCAAAAATTAAGGTATTAATTTATAATAAACTATAGTATACATTGAACAACCATACATAATGTATTCTCTGAGAAGAAAAAATCCTGAAATTAGTGTTGTGAGTCTGAGAACTATATACTACATAATGCCTGACTCAGGAGAAAATCATATGGAAATTTAAAAAGTACATGGAAAAATGACAGCAAAAGCAACATATAGCACAATTTGTGGAATATAGCAAAGTTATAAAAAACCAATAATTTCATTGGATTTGTATTGAACAAAAAGCAAACCAAAATTGAAAGCAAAACAACTATGTATGGAACATAAAGTTTCCAAATTAGCATTAAAATTAGCCCAATAAAAATTTTTAAAGGGAGCAATAAAAATGAGGGAAAAAATAAATGGAAAACAGCTAAAATAATAATAGCAAAATATATTTATAAGAGCTATAAAGTTCTTTTAAAAGTCTGAGAAGAAGAGGAATCAGATTAATGGTTAATGTTGCAAAGTTTCTGTTTGAGTTTTGAAAATAAGTGATGGTAATTTGTGGCATAACTTTGCAAATATAATTTGTGCTGCTGTTAGGTGCCAGAACCATGTCAGAACCGACTCATAAGAAAGCTCTGTACAACAGAACAAACACTGTCCTATCCATTTCATCCTCTCAGTTGTTACATTTCAACCATTGTCTCAGTCACTGTAGACCTTTTCATAAACATTTTCCTGAGACTTTCTGCTTTTCGTCCAGACCCACCTGCTGTTAGCAATGGTCGCCCTCTTTCTAAAGCCTTCCCTGAGCCCACCTTAAATTGCTGGCAACGCCCTGCTCATGTACTACTGAAATCATTTTTAAATGATCTTCAGCAGAATTTGACTTGCATGTGATATTAATGACATTGTTTGATAATTCCCTCATTCATTTGGGCCAGCTTTCTTTGGGATAGGCACGAAAAGGAATCTCTTCCAGTCTGTTGGCCAGGTAGCTGTTTTCCAAATTTCTAGGCAAAAGACTACTACAACCCAGTTGATTTCAGCTCACTAATGGATTCCCTTTCATTTTATGAATTTCCTTTCATTGTTGATGACTTCTAATTTTTCGAGATTCATACTTTGTATAGTTTTGATTATCAATAGATGATAGCAGTTGATAGATTCAAACCACTGACTTTGTGGTTAGCAGCTCAATCCATAACTCAGGATATATATATGTATATATATATGTATATATATATCTAGCATATATCTATATCTATATATATACGCATACATATATAGATATATGCTAGATTATACAATATACTAAGTTTTAGCCTAACTAGTTACTGCCTATTTGGCCTCTGAGAGATGTGTTGCGTCACTCTCTCACCAGCAACAGCCTTAGCTTGCCACACACGCCTACAAACGTTTGCACCTATTCTCTGATGGGTTTGCTTCATGAGTCTGACCAGTATTAAGTATGATCTCATTGCTATTCAATTCCTGTTCTCCTGATTACTAGTAAAGAGAAAAATCTCTCTCTTATGGACTGCTTGTTTTCTTTCTTGAAGATATGCTTATTTTATCTTGTTTTTAGGTTATCTTTTAAAAATTTGAACTTTTTATTGTGAAGTAGATGGGGTAGAATCTCTAAATTATCTGACATGATTATCAGATAATCATTTCTGTATTCTATAAATTAAACAGTTAATGGACAACAGCTTGCCCCACTTTTTAAACATTTAATTAGTTATTTGTAGAAATTATTTTAGAAATTATGGCAAATAAACAAAGTATAGATTTGAGGCACTGAACACTAATGGCAGAAGAACTGATAGAGATATGGGATGACATTAAGAGCATCATATTTGAAAAAGTAAAAAATAAGAAAGAACGAAATGATCAGTGTGTATATCAGAAGAGACCCTGAAACTTTCTCTTCATTGTACGGTTGCTAAGGCACATGGAATAACAGATCAAATCCAAGAGCTGAAGAGAAACTTTTCAAAGGATAGCTTGAAAACATTTAATGATGTGGAAAGACCGATAGTTAGAAAACCAAAAACGCTCAATGTATCTTAAATGAAAGGGAATCAAGAAAAAATTCACACCTTGACTTGCAATTTTGAAAGATTCTTTGGGCAAATATTGAATGATGCAGGAACCATCAAAAGAAGATGGAAAGAATGCACAGAGTCATCGTGGCAGAAAGAAGTGACCCACAGCTCACCATTTCAGGAGGTAGCAGTTGAGCAAGAATCAATGGTGCTGAAGGAATAATTGAAGTTGTACTTAAATCATTAGTCCAAAACAAAGTTCCAGCAATTAGTAGGATACCAATTGAACTGTTTCAGCAAACTGATGAAGCACAAGAAGCACTTACACGTCTATTCCAAGAAATTTGGAAAAGAGCTACTTTTCCATATTTGTGTCCATTCCAAAGAAAGTGATCTAACTTGTGTGATCACCTTCCCCACATAAACGCTGAAGACGAATGTGTGCATAAATAAGTGTGGTGAAGAAGGCTGATGGTGCCCGGCTATCGAGACCTAAAGCGTCTGGGGACTTAAAGGCTTGAAAGTAAACAAGAGGCCATCTGGCCCAGAAGCAACAAAGACCACATGGAAGCAGCACACCAACATGTGTGATCATGAAAGGCCGATGGAACCAGGTTTCAAGCACCAAAGGCAGGGGTGGGGGGAAATCACATCATCGTGAATGATGGTAACGCATGATGGGGACCCAATGCCCATCTGCACACAACTGGACATCCCTTGCAGAGGGGTAGTGGGGAGGAGATGAGTCACTCAGGGTTCAGGGTAGCAATAATGAAACTCACAACCTTCCCCTAGTTCTTAAACGCTTCCTCCCCCCAACTATCATGATCCCAATTCTACCTTGAAAACCTAGTTAGACCAGAGGATACACAGTGGTACAGATGGGAACTGGAAACACAGGGAATCTAGGGCAGATGAACCCCTCAGGACCAGCGGTGAGAGTGGAGATACCGGGAGGGAAGGGGGGGTAGAAAGGGGGAATTGATTACAAGGATCAACATATAACCTTCTTTCTGGGGGATGGGCAACAGAAGGGTGGGTGAAGGGAGACACCGGGCAGTGTAAGATAAGATAAAATAATAATTTATAAATTATTAAGGGTTCATGAGGGAGGAGGAAGCGGGCAGGGAGGGGGAAGGGAAAAAGGAAAACGAGGAGCTGATTCCAGGAACCCAAGTGGAAGGCGAATTTTGAGAATGATGAGGGCAACAAATGTATAAGTGTGCTTTACACAATTGATGTATGTATGGATTATGATAAGAGTTGTATGAGCCCCAATAAAATGATTTTTTAAATGTAATTAATATCATATACAAGTAAAGTTTTGCTGAAGATTATCCAACAATGGTAGTAGCAGTTCATTGACAAGGAGTTGCCAGAGATTCAGGCCAGATTCAGAAAGAACATGAAAGAACATGGTACCAGGGATATCATTGCTGATGTCAAATGGATCTTCACTAAAAGCAAAGAATATCAGAAGATGTTTACATGTGTTTTATTAACTACGCTAAAGCATTTGACTGCTTGGACCATACTAATCTATGGATAACCTTTAGGAAAATAGGAATCCCAGAGACCTTCATTGTGCTCATGAAGAACTTGTACTTTGATCAAGAGGCAGCTGTGGGAACAAGACAAGGACAATACTTTTAATTTTAAAATTTTGAATTAGAAAAGGTTTAAAATTAGGAAAGGTGTGTATTAGGGTTGTGTCCTATCACCATATTTATTCATTCTGTGAGCTGAGCAAATAACCAGTGAAACTGGGTTATGTGACGAAGAAATCATTATCAGGTTTGGAGGAAGTCTTATTAACAACCTGAAAAACTCAGATGATACAACCTTGCTGGCTAAAAGTAAGGAGGACTTGAAGCACTTGCTGATGAAGATCAAGGAGTTCAGTCTTCAGTATGGATTGCAACGCAATGTAAAGAAGGCCACATCTTTCAAACTTATCAACACCATGATAAGCAGAGAAAAGACTGAAGTTGTCACAGATTTTATCATTCTTGGATCCACTCTCAGTGCTCACAGAAACATCAGTCAAGAGATCAAAGGACACATTGTATTAGGTAAATCTACTGCACATGACCTCAAAGCAAGGATGTTACTTTGAGGACAAAGGTATGCCTAACCCAAGCCATTTTTATCACTTCATATATAAAAAATTGGACATTGAATAAAGAAGATAGAGGAAGAATCAATGTATTTGAATCGTGGTATTGCCAGAACATGTTGGAAGTCTTATGGACTGCGAAAAAAACAAACTCACTTGGCTTGGGAGAAGTACAGACAGAATGCTCCTTACAGGTAAGAATGGTGAGATTTTTGCCACAAGTACTTTGGACATGTTGTCAGGTATTTGGATGAATGAGCTTCTTGAAACAGTTTTCATGAAGTTTAAAAAATGCCAGACATTTCTTGAAATTATCTATCTATCTATCTATCTATCTATCTATCTATCTATCTATCTATCTATCTATCTATCTACCTATCTATCTATCATCTATCTTTGATCTATCTGTCTATCATCTACCTATAATATTCCTGTACTCCCTTTTCTTTCTTCATGAAACCCAAAAGCATAAAATAAGGCAGCTTCATATGGCCCCCAAGCTTAGCAACACTGTTTATTTCTTTTCAGCATTTTCTTTTCCCCTTCTGTGTTTAATTTTGCATGGTTTTCTTGATCCTAGTAAAATAGTGTAACTTTGAAGGGGATAGTAATCAATAGTGATGGGTGAACAAGAAAATAAATTATGGAATTATGGAACAAAGCACAAATAAATACTATCTTGAAAGTCTAAGACTCATCTTCAGAGGCAAAACTCATTAATAATAACTTTATTACGTATGCCACCATCTCACGTGTGGGAGGTGGAGTTGACTTTAGAATTCATTCTTCATCACTAACTAGATTAACTAGAAGGTGCCCTGGGGGTGCAGTGGGTTAAGAGGGGTTCTTAACGCTGAAGTTGGTGGTTCAATTCACCAGATGCTCCACAAGGGGAAGATCAGGCTATATACGTCTATGAACAAATATTATACAAGGTGGTTATGAGTCTAAATTGACTTGATAACAGTTAATAATGGCAGACTGACTAGACCTGACTGGACCCGGAGAATCTCACAGGATTTTTCTGTCACACTCTGCGAACCACTTTTCCCTGGATCCACTTTACCCATTGGTCACATATTTTTTTATTCCTTGCTCCCTAGAATTGATGCTCAGAAAGAGTTGTGAGTTATTTGTTGCTGTAGTCAATAAGCTGATCTTACTTCTAAGGAATTTAATCCTGTGGAGGTGGCAGAATTTGGAATTTTCTGAGTAAGTACTTCCTTATTACTCTAAGAATCTAAAGGGCATATCTTAGAATAAAATGTAACATTTCTGAGAAAGGACTGTATTAAAAAACATCTTCTCAAAATCATTGGGATCCATATAAGTCTTAGGGGAGAATAGCCATTTATTCTTTACCAAAGCATATGTAAGAATATCCATCCTTCATTATAAGATTGCTCGCAAGTACTATTGTTTCAGATTCAGATGGTATGCCATCAAGTAAACTTCTGGCACAATTATGAAGCTAACCACCAAATTGTAATCAGGATAGAACGATTGTATCTGAATTTGGTAGCCAGAGATAGTGAAATATACTAGTCTTAAAAACTGATCCTGGCTATAAAATAGCATGCTATTAACAAACAGGACCCTATTCTGTCCTGCTTGTATTGAGGTCTAGTCTAATTTTAGTACTCCCAGAGAGCAGTTCTTATGATCATGCCCACTGGGCTGCATGCTTGAGTCCAGTGACAATTCATGGGCTGGGTATCACTTAGCTCTAACTCGCAAACTACACCCTGATAACCCGTCATTTATAGAAGGAAATCAAGTAGAACCAATTATTCTGAACACCCTGAATTTAATCTCCATGTATTTGACTCAGAGTTTGAAGGCTAGCAATTTGTTCAAATTTCTTCTAAAATAGAGTGCCATTAGTGGTATTACACATTTTCACATTTGACGAAAATGGAGCATTTGGGAGGAGTCTCTTGATTTTCCGTTAGTGGATTTGACTGAAACATGATGGAGGTAAAGAGTACTTCTTTGTTAGTTGAAAAAATGTGGCTTCTTGCCTCCCTGTGGAAGATATCTCTTTAAAATATTGAAAAGAAAACTATGTTTTTCTCCAAGCTCTATTTAAAGTTATTATATTGATTGCTCAAACAAATATTTATTGAGTAATTTCTGGAGGCACTGGGCTAGATAGTTGAATATAAATCATCGAAGTTTTAGCAAATATCATTTGATTAATTATGTAAGACTTCTATTATAGTCAGAGTCCCATTGACTTGTGACTATTGGTGCATTTAACCATCTCTTCCTCTAACTGCACCTCCTGTGAGCGACAGTTGTGTTTCTCATTTGTGTCTTTACAGCATTAAGCACAATATTTGGAAACTAATAAGCATTCAGTAAACTTTCTTCTTTAAAGAAAAAAATCAATGAATGACTAAAATTAAGATCCATCAATATAATCCGTTCTTTGGCCTAAAGACTATCTAAAACATAGCTCTTTCTACACATATTAGCGCTGAAAATCAAACTCTCTACACCTAATCAACTTTCAGTGAAGAAATGGGTCATATACATTTAGTCTTCCTATTGCATTGGCTTAAGAGAAATTCTACTTTTCCCAATAGGCTACTTAGCAAACATTTTCAGTCAAGAACAGTCATCTATATTCCAAATCAAGCTATGGTAACTGTATTATGTGATACACCACCTCCTTTCTAATTTCCTTTATAGACAATCTTCCCAATGGCGCTGTCTGGACAGCCTATTGTATTCCTACCTCAGATATTTTGTACAAGAAAGTACATTTCTAGGTTTGATGAAGAGAGTCAGAGCAGAATGGCCAATTGCAGAAAGATTTCTTAAAAGTTATCACCCTACCACCCAGTAAAAAAAGCTCAATGTCATAGACCCATGAGTACTTTTTGCCATGAAAGAATGCAACATAAGTACCATTTGACCCTCACTAGTCTCAGCCATGGAAGTGCGGTGACTAATTTTAATCTTCCTTTTCCTACTTGGTTAGACCAATTCAATAGTAGGGGTAAGAAAGGTGACTGCAGCTAAACCCAATATGCTCCTACAGAAATGTCTCAAGTCTCACATTAATCTCAAACTTTTCACTGATGCCTGGATGAAGTTACAGATTGAAAATAGGAGAGAGTCGGCTGTGAATCTTGTCATTATTGTGCTGGTGATACTTCGTTACATGTAATAAAAGAAAAAACAAGAGAGTTTCAGAACACTTCACATGGATTGGTTCAACAGAGATAAACAGGTATCTTTATAGTGATACTTGGTACCTTCAAAAGTCCATGCCTGTTCATGGGAAACATTCATGACATTGGAATTCATTACATACTCATGAAAATTAAGATGACTTATTAATAAAAATCCAAAGCAATATGTTTTGCTCATATCAATGGATAAAACTGGTATATTTCCTATGGGAATTCATTTGTTCTAATGCGATTTTGAATATCAAAACAATGTGTCATAAATGACACACATCTCTCACAATGAGAGATAAAATTTTTCAGGGGAATTGTTTTCTCTTTAGAGTCATAGATATCAATTATTTATTACACCTAAGTATGTTAGCACTTCTCATGTGTACAGGGACTTTCATCTTTTCTCATTGACTCACCTACAGGGCATCCCCTTCCTGTTAACTCAAGGTAAATTATTATTATTGCTGGCATTGCGATTAATTATTGGTTACCAGAGCAGTGTTTCCAGTGACATTATAATCTGGTTTTTATTAAAGCAAACCTTCAATTTTTCTTGAATGATATCTCCTTGAACCATATTTTATTGTTTTTCCTTGAATCGGGCTTTTGAATATTAGCAGTCACAAACATATACTTCCCTCACGTCTTTTAAATGTGTCCTGGTTTTGTGACAAACTCTACTGAGGGTAGGCTCCCAGCCCTCAATACCTCCTTTCTAGACAGAAAGGTACAGAAAAGGCAACTTCTCACCAAGGATATAACACGTGGTAGGATTATTCAATTTCTGAACTTATGCTGCTGGGAAGGCTGTTAATTAGTACCAATTATGACAGCTTATGGCATGACTGGACTCTTGTTCAACACAAGTAATCATTAGCTGCTAATGACTTTAAATCACTGCGAACAAGGCAGAGATAGACTCCGTGACCTACATCTTCCAGGGGATAGTTAGAGGCTCTGTGGTCTCCTGTAATGGATGGAGACAGGTGTGTGGAATGAGGCTCACTTTTTCTTTTCCCCTTATTTCCTTGGCCATAGAAATATTTTGTGATGAGCAACTGAGGTTTCAATTTACTGACTTAAAAACTGATCATTTTACTTAATGTAGTCTATTCTATATAAAATTAAGAAAAACAAAAAATAAAAATAAAGCAAACCCAGGCGGTTTCTAATCGTTAGAACACTGCCACATCTTTCTACCCTAAAGAAGCTGGTGGGCTCAGATCGCTTACCTTTTGGTTAGCAGACAGCTCTGTAACCAGGCGTCGCTAGGCCTCCTTAGATAAAAGTGTTATTGTTGTTAAGTTCCTTCAAATCTGTCCCTCCTAATAGAGACCCGGCATACAAGGGAAGGAAACACTTCCCCGTTCAGTGCCATTGTCACAACTATTGCTATGTTTGAGTCTATTGTGGCAACCACTGAATCAATGCAGCTCTTTGAGGGTTTTATTCTCTTTTGCTGATTCTCTACTTCACCTAGCAAGATGGCCTTCCCCGGGAATAGTCTCACTGATAATGTCAAAATGATGGGAGATGAAATCTAGACATTTTTGCTTTTAAGGAACATTCTTTTTTTAAAAATCATTTTATTAGGGGCTCATCCAACTCTTATCACATCGATTGTGTAAAACACATTTGTACATTCATTGCCCTCATCATTCTCAAAACATTTGCTCTCCACTTAAGCCTCTGGTAGCAGGGCCTCATTTCCCCCCCTCCCTCCCCACTCCCTCATGAGCCCTTGATAATTTATAAATTATTATTTTGTCATATCTTGCCCTGTCTGACGTCTCCCTTCAACCACTTTTCTGTTGTCCATCCCCCAGGGAGGAGGTCACATGTAGATCCTTGTAATCGGTTCCCCCTTTCCAACCCACTCTCCCTCTGCCCTCCCAGTATCGCCACTCACACCACTGGTCCTGAAGGGATCCTTCGCCCTGGCTTCCCTGTGTTTCCAGTTCCGATCTGTACCAGTGTGCATCCTCTGGTGTAGTTAGATTTGCAAGGTAGTATTCGGATCATGATAGGGGGTAGGGGGGGTGGGGGAAAGAAGCATTTAGGAACTAGAGGAAAGTTGTATTTTTCATCGTTGCTACATCGCACCCTGTCTGGCTCGTCTCCTCCCTGAGACTCCTCTTCAAGGGGATCTCCAGTGGCCTACAAATGGGCTTTGGGTCTCCACTCTGCACTGCCCACCTCATTCACTATGGTAATTAAGGAACATTCTGAGCGCATTTCTCACAGGACAGATTTGTTTGTTCTCCTGGTAGTCCATGGTTGCCAGGTAGTGAATTATTTAATATGATATTTTAGCCATTGCCTTTGTTACTCCTTTATTCTCCTGAGGTGTCTAGAGAAGAAGATGGGGGAAGACACTGATTAGATTAGAATTCATCTCTGAGTGATCATGAACAGAATTAATTGTCCTTGCCATCTTGCTGGGTATAAAATGAATTATCTCAAAAGCAAGAGAAGGGGTGATCTCATTATCAGTAAAAGAGAAGAGGGGTCATGTGGGCATTTGGACTCCCGGTTCCCTGAGCATTAAATTGGGGAGCTAGCTTTTGCCGAGCCATGGAGTTGGCGCAGTGTGCTTTCATGTTGAGGCAAAAATTGGAGTGACAGTCAGAATTCTCCTTAGAGGCAAGGGTTAGACTTGGTCTCATGTACTTTGGGCATGTTGTCAGGTGCTACCAATCCCCGGAGAAGGCCATCATGCTTGGTAGTGTAGAGAGGCACAGGGGTGCTTAGTTTTTGTTGTGCATCGAGTCTTTATAGGTCAGAACTGACTTGATGGCACCTAATAACAACAAACTTCTCTAATGAACTCCACAGTCACGAGCAAGTCTGTGCGTTCTGTGTGGCCATTGCAATAAATGAACAAACCCAGCTGAAAAGTTGCGTGCTGTGGGAGACAACAATGGCATATAGAGAACTATGGGAGGAAAGGGGGGTGGGGCTTTCAAAAGTTTGCCTCAGCACCATAATTCCACGGCATCGTTTTTTTTCTGAACTCTTTCTTATTCATTGTCCAGCCTTAGACCACGGCTTGCATCAGGCACACATTAGCCCTCAAGACGACCGCTTCGCTCTTCAGCAACTTAAAGGTGTCTTTTGCAGCAGATTTGCCTAATGAAATCTGTTGCTTGATTTCTCAGTCACTGCTTGTATGAGAATGGATTGTGACATTAAATAAATTAAATCCTTGAGAGGGCCAAATTTTCTTCACGTATCGGGATGTTCCTTACTTGTGCAATTGTGGAGATTTCTGTTTTCTTTACATTGAGTCACAATCCATATCGAATACTGCTCTCTTTGAGCTTCATCAGAAAATGCTTCCAGTCTTCCTGGCTTTCAGCAATGTTGTGGCAACAACATAATCACAACTTGTTAATGAGCCTTCCTCCATTTCTGATGCCTCATTCTTCTTTAGATAGAATGCTTTTTGGATTTTTGCTCCACAAATAGATTAAATAAGATTTAAATTTCCTGATTTAAGCCATACAGTAGCCCCTTGTTCTGTTTGTCTCCTGGTCTACCTACAGGTTCTGTGTCACACACTTAAGTGAACTGGAATTCCCATTGTTTGCAATGTTAGTTATATTTTGCTGTGATCCACATAATTGAATGTCTGCAGAGTAAATAAATCACAACTAAACATCTTTCTTTTGTTCTCTGCTTTCAGTCGTTTTATCTGCTATGAACAATGAAATCCCTTTTACCATCCCTCTTCTGAACCCTGTTTGAATTTCTGTTAGTTCTCTGCCTACTGCTAAACCTATTTTTGAATTATTTTCAGGAGAATTTTTAACTTCATGTGATATTAATTGCGCGATTTGATCATTAATTTCTGCAATGTTTTGGGCCACTTTCTTTGAAATGAGCACTAATATGGATTTCTTTCCGTTGGTTGGCCAGGCTAGTGAGTGCTTCCAGGTTTCCATCATTTGGTTGAAACATTTCATTGGTCTTCAGACAGTACCTGTAGTCTTGTTTGTTCACTGCTACAGCTTGGACTTCTTCCTTCGATATGTTACCTCTTGAAATGGTTGGATGTTGACCACTTCCTTTTGGTACACTGACTTTTTATATTTCTTCTATCTTCTTTTGATGGTTCCTGCCCTTCAATATTCTGTCCATGGAATTCTTCAAAAGTAGAGCTCAGGGCTTGGATTTTTCCTTCATTTCTTTCAGCTTGAGAAATAGCAGTGTGTCTTTCCTCTTTGGGTTTTCTAACTCATGTCTTTGTACATTCCATGATAATACTTTATCATGTCTTCTGCTGGCTTTTGAAAATATTTTTGTTCAATATGTTTACATCATCATTTCTTCCATTAGCTTTTTCTACTTTACATTTCAACTGAAAGTCTCAGAGCCTCTGATGACATTCTTTACAGTATTTTTTTTTTTACTTTTTAAAATTAGGTTTACAGGATGTATCATTTTGATGCATTTTGATTTCTTCAATGAAAATTGCAGAAATGGTTTACATTTGCCTCCTACCATTATGCTGACTTTTATCCATTTAATAAGACAAATTCATACTCAAATTAATTTTCTTTTTCACTTTCTAACCTTGAAATTCTCTGTGTGTTATATATCTCTACAGATATACATCAATTTGACATGAAAGTAAATTGATTATTAATCCCAATAGATTGGTTTCATTCATAAAAACATTACTTCAGTAATAAATAGAAACCTAGTAAAAGAGTTCTTAGGAAATAAATATCAAATAAAAAGACAAATCATGCAATGGAGATTGTCATACGGACAGACCCAAGAGAACCTTACAATGCAACCAACTCAGTGTCTCAAATGTTTTATAATGTTAAATATTGTAAGTGTTATATAAATAAATAATATCACATATTTTCTTATTTTTATTTGTACATCATTTTATTGGGGGTTCTTACAGCTCTTATAACAATCCACACATCAATTGTATCAAACACATTTGTACATATGTGGCCATCATCATTTTCAAAACATATTCTTTCTGCTTGAGCCCTGGTATCAGCTTCTCTTTTTTCCCTCCCTCCCCAACCCTCCCACATTCATGGACCCCTGATAAATCCTAAATTATTATTATTTTCATACCTTCATCATCCTCTGTCTCCCTTCACCCACATTTCTGTTGTTTGTCCCACTGGGGTGGGGGTGGGGGGGTTACATGTCCATCATTATAGTTGCTTCCCCGTTTCTCCCCCACCTTCCCCCTACCCTCATGGTATTGCTACTCCCATTACTGTTCCTGAAGGGTTGATCTGTCCTGAATTCTGTGTGTAGAGATCTCTTATGTGTACCAGTGTACATGCTCTGGTCTAGCCAGATTTGTAAGATAAAACTGGGGCATGATAGTAAGGGGGAGGAAGCATCAAAGAACTAGAGAAACATGTGTTTCATAGGTGCTATACTGCACCCTGGCTGATTCTTCCT
>NW_022109768.1:9246435-9247395 GCF_000313985.2 Echinops telfairi | reverse complement strand
TGCATTGGCTGCTCTGAGCAGGAATGTTGTCCTACTTGGTGGGCCAGGATGCATCCCTCTCTCTTTGTCTCTGTCCCTCTCTCCCATTAGTTAGATCCCATTTGCTCTCTCTCCGGGCTGTATCTTCATTGCTGTCTTCTGTAGTGCATTCTTCTGGGGATGGGGTCGATGTAGCTGTGACTAGGGCTGGCCCTGCAGAACTTTCTGTTAGTTCTCTGCTTCCTGCCGGTATGTTGCCCACAAGGCTTGGTGTCCCAGGTTGAGGTCTAGTCCCTGCCTCGCTTTCCTGGACAGACATGAACAATATGCTTCTCATGTGTGGGTTAGTGCCCTATTCCCCCACTATCCATATCATTCATATATATATATATATATTTGTCCTTTCTTCTCCTTTTCAGTTTGCTGCCATATTCATCCCTGGGTTGTGTCCAACCCTTGCCAAAGTGCCTGGCCCTCACCCCAGGAATTTATGCATTTGATTGGCTTTGTGCCCCTTGTGCTTTTTAAGCTTGTCATTTTGCACTTGGCTTACTTTGCTTAGCACAATTTCCTCCAACTCTTCCTGTGCAATGATGTGCTTCATGCATTCACCACTGCCTTTTAGAGTGGCATAGTACTCCATTGCGTGTATATACCAAATATTTTTAAATCCATTCGTCGGTTGATGGAAATTTATGTGGTTGCCAATTATTTGCAATTTTGAACTGCGCTGTGGTGAACATTGGAGCACAAATGTGTGGTCATGGTCTATTTCTGACTTCTTCTGGTTATGTGCCCAGTAAGGGAATTGCTGGGTCATATGGTCGCTCAATTTCTATTTGTTTTAGGTATTGCCATATCAATTTCCATAATGGCTGCTATGATAGTTAAGGTTTATTGTGCCAATCTGGCAATAAACACATGTGGGATTAATTGTAGGGTGGAGAGATAAATGGCTCGGTGAGCCTTCCCTTTCTAGTT
>NW_022109768.1:9244068-9245749 GCF_000313985.2 Echinops telfairi | reverse complement strand
AGTGCTGAGATGATTCCACTGCAATCCACAAGACTTTCCACCTGCATGCACCATTGCACGTTTTGCATTCATCTGAAGAGGAATTTATAGATGGGTATCAGGCATATGGGCTAATATTGGACTATGGACTTGATCTTGACTGGACTGTAATATTTTCTTAATGTACAATTGCTCTTTTACATAAAGCTTTTTCTGATGCACACATGCATATCTATGATTTGGTTCTTCTAGTCAACTGGTATAACACAGGTGGTCTCCACTTTGTGCTTGGTGAATAATTTTTTTTATGACCACACTGGGTTGGCAAAGATTTTGTAGAGCTGGGTCTCTCTCAACGTGTTCTTTGAGCTTTTCCTTGTCTGAAAAGAATCTTACTTCTCTGTCTATCTTGATAGATAATTTGGCTAGATAAAGTATTCTTGGGTTTGTGTTGTTTTCTTTCCACTTTCAGAGATATTACTCTACTCTCTCCAATTCTTCAGGATGTCTGCTGTTAAGTCCGAGCATATTCTTATTTGGGTAACTTTATAGGTAACTGCTTCACCACCACCACCACCCTCCAGCTTCTCTCTTGATTTTCTCCTTTTTCTCAAAGTTGGATAGTTTAAGGATTGTATGCCTTGGAAAATTCTTCCTTGGAGTCAGTCTAGCTTCCTGTTTCCTTGATGGTTGCCTAGTTCTCATTCGTTAGGCTGGGGAAATTTTCCTCTAGGGATTCCCTCATTATTTTCGCTATTGACTTCTTTATTGTGTCTTGTTCTGGTAGTCCAATTATTCTAATATTGTTCTCTTCGTAACATCCAACATTATTCTTAGGTTTCTCCGACTTCTTTTATTACCTTATTTGACTGTCTTTCCCATTTGTTGAAGTCTGCCTAGCTATCCTCAAGGTCACTGGATGATGCTCACCTTCTTCTAGTCTGTTGGTGAAACCTGTCAACTTTTTATTTCCTTTTGTTACTCTGTCCCTTAACTCTTGTATTTCCCTTTGGTGTGTGGCCTTTTTCTCCTCTATCATTTCTTTCTTTTTCTGTAATGCTTCCCTCACATCCTGTATGGCTCCCAGCAGCATTCTAAAGGTTTCTTTCTGTGGAAGCTCAATTTCTGCTGGTTCTATGTATGTCGTTTAATTCAGGACTTCTTCTAACAATGTGTTTGTTTCTCCTGTTTTTTTCATTGAGGTTCTCATATTTCCATTTATAATTTAATAGTGTAGAATTATGTTGTTCAATAAAATAAGTAGTTTTTAAAGGAAAATGTGTGTTTTGTTCAAGTGTCAGTTTGACTATGTCCAGAGATATAATTAAAGTTGTTTTTAAAAAAACTTAAAAAAGAGTAGTAGCTCAGTTATATAAGCACTTAGTTTACTGTATTTAATTTTTTTTATAGCAGTTATTGACTTTACAAGTATGTGTAACTATACCTAGGCTAAGATCAAGTGTAGACATAGATCTAAGAAGAAATACCTTGAAATACACACTGAAATGACAAAGAATAGATCTTGAACAATGCAAGAACATTTGGTGTATCATAAGAAATAAAGCAAAAGCTATATGAAATGTGTAAGATGCAAATATAGCCTTCCTATGTCACTGTTAAACAATATTTTTATAAGAAATTGTGATTTTTTAATGTTTTATTTATTAAATAAAAATTAATTAATTTATTATTAATTTTTTTT
>NW_022109768.1:9234919-9243441 GCF_000313985.2 Echinops telfairi | reverse complement strand
GACATGTTCCTTCAAAACCACTGTGTCTTGTTCCTATGCTACCTCCTGAAATGGTTTAATGCCAACTAATTCTTATTGGTACAGTGACTATGTGTATCCCTTCTGTCTTCTTTTTATATTTCCTGCATCGTTCAATATTTTACCCATAGAGCCCTTCAATATTCCAACTGAAAGCTTGATTTTTTTTCTTCAGTTCTTTTAACTCAATAAATACTGTGTCCCCTTTTGTTTCAATTATTAAATGAATTGTTAGAAGTTATACCTTAGCACGTGGTCAATGTTCAGTGTCATACACTGGAAGGAAGAGTCCTAAATTTCCATTTATTTTAATGACTCTCCTCCATTGTCTAATAGCATTCAAACTGATAGCTTGTATAGGACCCCTTCAAGGTGAATAATTAGTTCTATTCTACCAATGGAGAATCTGTAGAAACAATTTTCACCAGAACAGTGATAAAATGACATGGATGTTGTATATAAAGAGCAACATATTACATATGTGTTTTCCAAAGAGGCATTCTACTTTTAGACTAATGTAATTGCTACGTTCCTTTCAACATTTTCTACAAACTATTCTTATAAATATGTATGCATTTTTAAAGATCTTATCTAATGTGGCATTGGAGCCCTGGTGGCAGTGTAGTGGGTTGTGCATTGGGCTGTTACATACGAGATCAGCAGTTTGAAAACACCAGCTTCTCATGGAGAACTATGAGGCTTTGGTCTCCAATAATGAATTGTCATTTCAGAAACCCACAGGGACACTTCCACAATGCCTTCTTAGGTTGCCGTGGGTTGGACTGGACTCAATGGTAGTGAGTTTAGCTTGGACCTTTGGAAGGTCACCTGGAACCATTTGCTTGGTTTCTTTTACAATGATCAATGAGGGGGAATTAGAGATGGGAAGGAAGGAATTCTCAAATTCTAGATTTGAATTTAAAAGCTATGATTTTTGGATAAAGGTGAGATTAAGACTTTTTATGGTGACATTAAGTTTATGCTCCTAGCTTAAAAAGTTTTGTTCTAATAGGCTCAACTAAATGATAACTTTTCTTTTCTAACTGGGTAAATTCTGCTTATAAAAAGAAGATGCTTAATATAGTGGTAAAAACGTATATCTATTGGGTTTCTGCCATGTTCTAGGAATTCAGCAAGGTACTTTCACATATATTATCTCATTTTCACAAAAACCCAGTCCAAATTGATGGAGAAATTAAACACTAAATGTAAATTCATCTCAGCTTTCATGCAGCACAGGGCTGGTTCTTGGCAAAATTGTAGTTGTTTATCTTTGGTCTTTTCAGTCTTCCTTCTTTGCTTCTTTTTCCAAGTCCTTCCCTGTGAACACCTGCTCTAAAGACAGTACAGGATAGTGGCCATTTGCATCTTATGAAGATTTAAGTATACCAAGGACAAAAATACAAGAAATGTCAATGCTGATATAAAAGAAAGGACAATGACTTCTTTTAGCATAAAGCCTTGAGTGCTTGAGAATTCTCTGGGAGTCAGAGAATCCGGAAAACTTGCAAAGGCTGAAAGAAGCTGTGGTAATGCAGTGTTTAAACACTCATCTACTAACTGAAAGGTCAGCCTGTGAATCTACCTGCTGCCCTATGGGATAAAAGACATCGCACTCTGATTCGTCTTGGAGAATTTTATAGGCAAGTTCAATGCTGTCTATGCAAGGTTCGTATGAGTCAGAATCAAGTTGATGGCCTTGGTGCAGAGATTGAAGGTAACTATTACCCAGGGAAATGATTTTACTTTCTTAGTTGTGGGCAAAATTATGGAATCAAGATTTCAGAAAAGTCATACAGAGGTGTTTATCATTACTAACAGCCCAGATTCCAGAGGACAAAAGCAAATGTCTAAATTGGTAATGAATCCTCATTGAGGATCTCCCTTTGTCACCGGCCCATCACTTTACCAAGCACAAAGACCTTCCCCAGGCACTGGCTTCTCCTGACAACATGTCTAAAGTACAGAAGACGCAATCTCACCATCCTGGACTGTGAGGAGGTTGTGGTTATGCTTCTTCGAAGACAAATATGTTTGTTCTTGTGGTCATCTATGGCACATTTAGATATAGAACCTTAAATGAGGACATGTATGCATGTATGCAGATGTCTGTGCATATTTATGTCTGACTATTTGTATGCATGTGCATAGATTTCCAGTGTGTGTGTATATATATATATATATATATATATATACACACTGGAAATCTATGCACATGCATATATATACACATACACATACACACACACACACATATAGAGAGAGAGAGAGACAGAAAGAGAGAGACAGAGAGAATATATATATTCTCTCTCTCTCTCTCTATCTGAGTCTCTACATATGTATATGTAGAGAGAGAGAACCACCATAGTTGTCACTGAGTGACATTATACTAACAAAACAAAATCAGAAATTTTATTAAGTATTAACCCTTCTATGTTTAAATCTGTATCAAATTAAATCCCAAACTCACTTCCATGAAGCTGACTATGACTCACAGCATCGCTAGAGCACCGAGTAGAACTACCTCTGTGCTTCTGAGGCTCTGCAGCTTTACAGAGGCCGAAAGTCCCATTTTTATTTGCTGGTGGTTTTGAATTGCTGGCATCATGACTAGCATTATGACACATAACCTATCACTCAAAATCTACACACATAAATCTACACACACACACACAAAGAAAACACTCAAATGAAGTTTTGGATAAGAAAGAAAGGGAAGAAGATTAAAGAGTAAGAAATTAATATGAAAAATGTCAGTTTATAGCAAGTATGATAGAACTGTGAACAACCAGTGGTGGCCCCAAAGCACAGAGTATAATTGGGTACTTGGTAAATGTCTCTGCACACACTGGTTTGGACATATTTCCATGTGAATGGAAGATTATTTTTAAAAGAAACACGGGCCTTCTGAATTGCTTAGATTCTTCTTCTAAGATCAACACTTTAATTTCTCCTTAATCCCGTTCAATGAAAAGAAATTGGCAGAGGTTCCCCTTGTCAAAACAAACGCAAGTTTTCATGCACACTGTGATGTAGGTTAGGTTAAGGACTGTTGCCTTCTTGGGGCAAGATGTGTTACTTGATTTGTGTAAGGCTCGTTACATATAAAGAGGGAGAGCTTGAAACATCCACCAGGATTACAGTCAACAGTTATTAAATCCATTTCCTACTTAAGTTCTCTAAGGTTCATCACAGCCCTGCTTCCTGAAGTGACCTGATTCTTCTGCCATGAGTGTACAGGTACAACTTGCAAATATTCCTTCGGTATAATAACAGTACACCCTTTTCATTATTGTCTTTTTCTCTAGGGCTGGGCATTTTTCCCAGCTGGCTCTTAGGTGGCACTTGAGAAATCAAATCCTGTCCTGGTTCTGTGTAAATCGCCCTACAATTTTAGCATTTTATTATTATTATTCAATTTATGGATGTGACATTGTGTACTCACTGCTAATTTCCTTAACCTCATTTTGATAGTTTGTATCCACAGGCTTACAGATGCTCTGTTGGGGAATAAAAAAGGTGAAACTTTCAGAGAATGCATCAATGAGATATTGTTAGCAAATTGCTAATTAGCATGCTTTCTCTGCATCATTTTGGATGGTCGTAGTCTTACTGTCGGTTTTTCTGCATCATGCATGGCTTCTTTGTTGCCTGTCTGAAGGTGACACCACCAAATTCTACTTCATGTGGGTGTACCTGCAGACAAAAGACCAACCATTTTGCACTAATTAAACGTGGCTATTTCAGTTGCTGATTTACTACTTGGTCAAATATCAGAATTTTTGTGCATTGTTTTAGAGTCTAGTCCATGTGAGGTGTTTTCAGAAATATTTAAATTTTGGTGGTAAATTTAATGAGATCTCATGATAATCTTGGTGCTACCTAATTAAAATTCACCATAGCATAATCAAACCCCACCATCTTGCTTTTAATTTAGGGAAGGGAAAACTCAGCTGTAGCATCAGCAGCTGCAGCCACTTTATGGAATTGTGAAAAGAGAAGAGCCCAAACAGATACAGATTACTGTGATGTAAATTATGAATCTATACACACAGACAGACACACCCACATCAACAGCAGATAATGCTTTACCTTAAAATGGCAAAGGTAGGCAAAATTAACTCTTATCTTACCATCAAGTTACGTACTGAGTTAGTTAATTGTGCCAGCCTGGCCAATAATCACATGTGGGGCTGGTTGAAAGGCGAAGGAATAAATGGGTGGTGAAGCCTCGCCTTTCTAGTTCTCGGGTCTCTTGTGTTGTGATGGTTGCACCGGGTGCAGCTGCCTAGCAGTTCCCTGCTTCAGCTTGCAAGATTGACTTCCACAAGACATCCCCAAGGAGAAGCTACATGGACCTATCCCGATGCAGCCCTGGGTGCTGGAGCAGCCGTGTGGAGACCCCTGCTAGTGCTGAGATGCTTGTTCGTTCACTGACTCAACTTTCCTCCTGCAGTCGGCATCATTGCCTCTGTTTTGTGAGGTGGAGGACTTTGTGGACTGGTGTTGGGTAAATGGGTTAATGTGGGCCTTGTGGGCCTGGGCAGCATTGGGTTGGGATGTTTTCGTGATGCACATTTTCTTTACATAAAACTGTCTTATACATGAGTTGCTGTGGATTTGTTCTCTAAAGTACCTAGACTAATACACGTACATAAATGAACAGCGTTCCCAAGCTCATCTCCCTTAGCATTTCGTCTGATCTACAAGTCCATGGAGAGCCAGTCCACTCTCAGCATTCTCACTTCTCATTGGTTGGTTCTTCCAGATACTGCTTCCTTGGAAATGGGAGGTTCTGCTGGCTCCCTGGCATCACTTAGAAACTACACTTTTTTACATAGTGGTGGTTCAGTGGAATTCTCACTTTTTATGAAGCAGATAGAAATCAATCCTTAGCCAATATACCTCATGTACAGCTTCCACTCATCTATCCAGGGAAGATTTTGTGTGACCCTGATGCTGAAGAAGAAGATCCAAGGCAATATACTTCTGACAAACTGTCCCATGAAAACCCTGTGGCTCACAAAACTCCAACGGTATTATGTTTGGTGTTACTAGAAGTTGGGGTCACACTTGATTGCTACCAAAACCACTTTTGAAGTTACAAGACTCTAAGACCCGTGTCTCTTAAATCCATACCACTAGGAACCATACCATTGATATCGCACACAAGTAAAATTTTGCTTAAGATCATCCAACAATGGTTGCTGCAGCACATTGACAGGGAACTGCCAGAAGTTTAGGCTGGAGTCAGAAGACGTGGAGCAAGGGATGTCATTGCTGGTGTCAGATGGATCTTGGCTCAAAGCAGAGAATACCAGAAAGATGTTTACTTGTGTTTCATTGACTATGCAAAGACATTCAACTGTGTGGACCACAATAAACTGAGGATAATCTGGGAAAGAATGGGAATGCCAGAACACTTAATTATGCTCATTGGGACCTGGTACATAGATCAAGTGGCACTTGTATGAACAGAATGAGGGATACTAAACATGGTATAAAATCAGAAAAGGTATGCATCAGAATTGCATTCTCACCATACATGTTCAATTTATATGCTGAACAAATCATCAGAGAAGCTGGATTATGTGAAGAAGTATGATGTATCAGAATTGGGGGAATGCTTATTAATAACTGTGGTTTGCAGATGACACAAGTTTGCTTGCTGCAAGTGAGGAGGAATTCAAGCATTTGCTGATGAAGTGTAAAATTTTAGCCTTCAAACATGTACAAATGTATGACACAATGGATGTATATAGGGATTGTGATAAGAGCTGTAAGGGTCCCCAATAAAATAATTTAAAAAACCATAAGCATCTATAAAATGCATTTATCAATTATATGTATGACTAAAGAATTTTTATTGCTCTTAGTGATATGGAAATATCACTATATTCAAAATAAATGAGAATTTTGAGTTTTAAAAAAAAGATTGTAGCTTTCAGTATGTATTACAACTCAATGTAAGGAAGACCAACATTTTCAAAATTGGACCAATAGGTAACATCACAATAAAAGGAGAAAAGATTGAAGTTGCCAAGCATTTTCTCTTACTTCAATCCACAATCAATGCTCATGGAAGCAGCAGTCAAATGATATCAAAGGACACATTGCACTGGATAAATCTGTTTCACAAGACCTCTTTAAAGTGTTGCAGAGTAAGGATGTTACTTTGAGGATTAAGGTGCATCTGACTCAAGCCATGGTATTCTCCATTGCATCATATGCATGTGAAAGTTGGACATTGAATCAGGAAGACTGTAGAAAATAGATGCTTTTGAATTGTGCCAGAGAAGAATATACCTAAGTACCATCGACGGCTAAAAGGACAAACTGATCTGTATGGCAAGAAGTAAGGCAATGATGGCAAGACTTCATCTTACCTACTTTGGACATATTGTCAGGAGCGACGAGTCCCTGGAGAACAACATATTTGGTAGAGTGGAGGGATGACAAAAAGGAAGAAGGCCCATGATGAGATGGATTGAGACAGTGGAGAGCTTCAGGTGCAGGAACAATTGTGAGGATGGTGCAGGACCACTCAGTGTTTTGTTCTGTTGTGCCTAGGGTCTCTTGGGTTGGAGACAACTCATTGGCATTTACCAACAACAACAGGAATGAAGCAGACATCTCTCCATCCTTGTTAGGCATCCTTACCACCAACTTCCCTACCTAGCTGCTACAGAGTCCTTGCTTTGCCTGGCCCATTCTTCCACCATGGTAATTTCTTCTCTGTGGAATTACTTCCAAAGAGTGAGGAAGACCCACGTCTTCATCTTATTCCTCTAGTTTTCTGTCTTCTTCCCCTCTTTTGCCTTTTGCTGAGTGTAAATCATGTGTACATCCTTACATTACTTTAAAAAACACTCTCATAAGAATCCAGCAAACTAGGTGATGTTATCTCCATTTCCAGATGATGAGGCTGAGACTCTGACTATCATATTTAATATAATATTACAAAGCAAATTCAAGGCAGAGGAAATAAATGACTATGTGGCTCTAGGCCTGAGCTGGGATCAGAATGCCCCTTTGCCTATATTCTTTTCATTGTTTCACTGTCCTTGAGGAGATTCCAACTCACAGTGACCCCAAAAGACAGAGTAGAATTGATCCATAGGGCTTCTAAGGCTGTTAATATTTACAGGAAAGAACAAATAGCCTCCTCTTTCCCATTCATTGCACCTTGTTAGCACCTCCAGGCACCGTGGCACCCAAACCAAACCAAACTCACTGCCACCAAGTTCAATGGGCTCCCCTATTAACTATACTTCCTGTTTTAAAATGAAAGCAATGTGCATTTACCCAAATTATATTTTGACAATGAACCAATCAAAGTAATGGAGTTAATTTACCATGAGAATCTGAAGGTAGACTATTGTAGCAATCATGTCACTAAACCTAGAGATATATGAATTATGTATATTGGAAGGTATATTTCAATTAGTATGTGCTTTTGCAGATTGGGGAGCTTTATTATTGGACTAATTTATGATTCCTTTCAGTAGTCCAGATGACAAAACAGTTTGTGATCAGCTGCTCGCCTAAAAGGTGGTATCTCAAACTCATTCAGTGGCTCCACAGAAGAAAAGTCTGAGATTGACCTGCTTCCAAAATTATTATAGCCAAGAAACCACAAGAAACCACACAGGTTGCTATGAGTAGGGGCAGACTCGATGGCAGCTCCTAACAACTATTAATTTCAATTGATGGAATGTTAAACTGCAATGCTTGTGAGGGATTTCATTCCAGCACTGGATGTTTGTCCTTTCAGGAACTGCTCCATCATTCCTTATTCCTACAGGCACCAAAAATGAGATTTTCTACCGGAGGTTTTGGGTATATTTATGTTACTGAAGCAGCCATTCTTCCTTCTTTCTTTTATCCATGTAGTCAATAGTGTATGACAGCATCATTTATGCCAGGCTCTACATACAGGAAATACATGCTACATAACAGCTAAGCAAGTCTTTATTTAGTCATTGAATTGCCAGCGTTTACCCATGGATGGTGCACAAAGTACCTGTTGATGAAACAATTAAATGACAAAAATCTCTTGATATCAATTTAATTGAAATTTTAATGGAGATAATTATAGACTCACATGCAGTAAGATATAATGTAGAGCAATCACTTGAGTCATGTGTCCAACCACCCCCAGTGGTCAAGCTTTGTGGAAGCATTTATATAATACCACTGTCAGGATACTGGCACTGATATAGTTACCCAAACTAATTCATTTTTTCCAGTATTGTTTGCACTCACTGTGTATGTATTAAATTCTATAAAAATGTTTCACCGCTGTAGGTTTGTGTATCGACCACCACAGTCAAGATAGTATTTTCACCACCACGAGGACCCTTCATGTGACCTTACACAGACACACTCACTTCTCTTGTGCCTCCTCACCTGCTATCTTAAAATGCAGACAACATTAATCTCACCTCCTTTTCTAGAATAGTGACACATGGAACAACATATCAGCCTGTGTGATCACAAGGTGT
>NW_022109768.1:9221274-9228564 GCF_000313985.2 Echinops telfairi | reverse complement strand
TGATGAGGGCAATGAATGTACAAATGTGTTTTACACAATTGATGTATGTATGGATTGTGATAAGAGTTGAATGAGCCCCTAATAAAATGATTAAAAAATAATGTATTGCTTTATTCCACAAAAAAAGAACTGTTTTTGGATTGGGGCTGGAATTGAATGGGAGCCCAGAATGCTTCTGCGTGTCCCCTCGAGTTATGAATGACTTTTGGTTGACTTTAGTGATCCTATTACCATTTGATGAAAAAAGGCCAGCAAACAAACACCCCCCCCCAAAACAAAACCAAATATGCAAGAACAAAAACAAAAACAAAGCAACAAAAAAGGAAAAACATTGCCAATCATACCCCAGGGATATAAGGTGATTGTATTGATAATATCAATGATTTATCTAATGGTTTAGAATGTAAGGTACTTTTTGAAAAGAGGAGTTAATTCTAGTATAGTCCATCTGTTAACTGCAATCCATGAGTTGTTGCTTTGTCCAGATTGAATTCTTAAATGAATGGGCTCTGTGTACATTGAGCATGGGAGTTGATGCGAAGTGAAAATTTCCTGTAACATTCCAAGGTCAGATACTTGCTTCTCAGATTAATGCTTTCCTATTAATGCTAGGGGGGCATTTAGATAGTAAGTATATGGTGGCTCTGGTTCCCTTTTCATTGGACACCTACTAAGCCAGGTTTCCCACCCAAGATCCAACCACTGCCACATGGCCATCTCTTGCTTCCTCTCCCATCAGTGAATTTCAGTCCAAAATCCAAGGACTATACATAGTTTTGAGATAGGGTCCATTACGTTTAGTGGGGCTTCCACATCAAGTCCTTCTGGTGTGGCCCTCGGGGGATGTCATGTTGCCTGTAAGGCCTTCCTAGTGCTTGGTTCACGGCACGGTTCACAGAGGGTTGGGGGGAAATTTATTCCAAGTGTCGACCTGGAAACATAAGACAGCCTTTATTCTCCCCTTTGGTTCCCTAGAATCATTGTTCAGCATCCTTTCCTGATGTGAGGTTGCTCCTTGCCATTTACCAACCATACCAACCAACAGCAATACAATGCCTCCTCTGAACTGTAGGTGAGCCCTTCCCCAAGGCCTAACTTGATTTTCCAGCGAGGTCCTCCTCTTCTTCCTGTGCAGCGTCTATTGTTTGTCGTACCCTTGTCACAGTGCTGCATGGTATCAGGTGGACGGTGGTCTCCATTTCCCCCTGTCTTGAAGGAGTTACTCCAGCCAATGTGAGGTCTCCTCTTTTAAGGTGGTCGTCTGAAGCCCATATAAGGAGGTGCTGTATGGTTCATGGCTGATTGGCAGAATTCATGCCCCTTTGGGAATTGCCTTCTAAGACTTCTTTAATGGGTGCTTCTCTTTATAGCAGTGGGCTCCAACAATATTTATCCTTTTGGGATTGACTAACTGTACTCAGCATAATGGTTTCCATGTCATGTGGTATTTCATGCTGTCATCAGTTTTCAGGGACACAAAGGATTCCTTTGTGTCTCTTTACCCATTCTTCCAATGTTGGGCATTTGAGCTGCTTCCAGTTTCTTGCTATTGTGAATTGGGCTGCTATAAACATGGGAGAGCATACGTCCACTTGTTATACTGTTTTCTCTGAACATAGTTTCTCTGTACAGTACAGTTGTTGGGTCACCTGGCAACTGAGGGTTTAGTTTTCTAGGAAATGCCCCAGGTGTTTTCAGGAGTAGCTGTACCATTTTACATTCCTACCAGTAAGATGGCTGCTGTCAGCTGCTACGGAGTCAGCCACCACTCAGAATAAGAGAAGTTGATTTAGGTGTAGAATGTGACATCAGCATTAAAGGAAGGCTTATTAGCAGCCTGCAGATATGCAGATAACACAACTCGGCTTGCTGAAAATGAGGCAGAATTGAAGCACTTGATGATGATTAAGAATTGTAGCCTTCTCTTCAGATTACATTTCAGTATAAAGAAAATTTTTTTAAAAGCCTTACCATTGGCCCACTAGGAATATCATGATAAACGGAGAAACGGTTGAAGTTGTCTAAGATTTTATCTTGCTTGAACCACAATGAATGCTCAAAGAAGCAGTAGTCAAAATATTGAAGGACACGGAACATTGGGTAAATTTGCTGCACAAGATCTCTTTAAAGTATTGAAAAGCAAAGAGGTTGCTTTGAGGATGAAGGTGTACCTGACCCAAACCATGGTCTTTTCCATTACCTCATATGCATGTGAAATTTGGACATGGAATAAGGAAGACCTAGGAAGAACCCAAGCATTTGCATTATGGTGCCGGTGCAGAATATTGAAAGTACCATGGACTGCTAAAAGGACAAGCAGATCAGTCTGGGGAGAAGTACGGCCAGAGTGCTCCTCGGAGGTGAGGATGGGGAGACTTTGTCCCATGTTCTTTGGACACGTTATCAGGAGAGACCAGACCCTGGCGAAGGACATCATGCTTGGTAAAGTAGAGGGGTAGCAAAAAAGGGGTAGGTCCTTGATAAGTTATATTGACACCATGGTTGCAACAATGGGTTCCAATATAAGGACCATCGAAAGAATGGCACAAGCCCTCGCCGTGTTCGGCTCTATTGTACCTGGGGTCTCTGAGAGTTGGAACTGACTGGACAACACGTAACAACAATAACAACTATAAAACATTTTAGTCCCCATATCTAGTTCAACAAAGCTCTTTTTTTCACACACCTAATAACAACTGATGGCAAAGCAACATATTTGGGATCTTGTAATAACTATCTATATGAATTTGTTAAGGAGCCCTGGGCACCCTGGTGGCGCAGTGGGTGATGTATCGGGCTGCTAACAACATGGTCAGTAGTTTAAAACCACCAACTGTTCTGTGGAAGAAAGAGGAGGGTTTCTGTTCACATAAAGATTTACAGTCTCAGAAAAAAGAAAATGTTCTAGAATCGCTTGTGGTAATGATTGTGCAATTGTTCCGATATTATTGAACTATTGAATTGTGTGAAATGTGGTTAAGTGCCAATGAAACTGTTCAAATAAAAATAAAAAAAAAGATATACTGTCTCAGAAACCCACAGGTGCAGTCTGCTCTGTCCTGTAGCGGGGCCATGAGTCAAAATTGACTTGATGACAGGGGGTTGGTGCCTTGGTCTGGTGAGGCAATAATTAAACACTTGGCTACTGACCTAATGGTAGTCAGGGTTAATCCGCCCAGAGGTACCTGGAATTAAAGGCCTGGTCACACCCTTCTGAAAAGTCACCCTTAAAAAAACTGTGGTTTCATTCTACTTGGTCACAGGGGTCATCCTTAGTCTGAATCCGTGCAGCCCCAACCACAGTAGTGTATCTGGAAAGGCAGTGAAAGCGAGGTAGGATGGAGCTGGACTTGGGTCTCTATTCTGAAGGTGTTTCGAAGGTCTGGGTAAGTTTCAAGTTAAGTTCAAGAAGTGAGTGTTGTGATCAGAATTGCATGTTGAAAGTGTACTTACTCTACCTGCCTTTTAGAATGGGGGGAGCAAAGAGGGTATGTGGACAGATAGGTTTCTTTGGTTGGCCAGGTGAACTTTAAGGATTACTTGAATTGAGATGTTACGTAAAGGTTACAAAGAATTTTTAGTCAATTTCAGAGAAATTGAAGATCAAAGTAGAGCTACAGTTTCACGTAAAACTGAGTGGACTGCCTTTTTGTCACACAATAAAAGGCCGATTGTAGAGCTGCAAAGAAGAGGCTTTCTTCTCTGGTAAAGAGTTACAGTCTCAGAAACCCACAGGGGCAGTGCTGCCCGGTCCTGTGGGGTCCATATGAGCCGAATGGTCTCTGTGGCCGTGAGCTTGCTTTTTCCAGGGGCTACACTTGGAAGTCTCAGTGCTTTCTCTCACAAAGAGGGACTATGCTGACACCAACTCCAATTCTGTGAGGCTTTTCAGTCCTAGGCTGCCTGGGCGGTGCGGTGGGTCATGAGGTGGACTGCGAACACAAAGTTAACAGTTTGAATCCACCAGCTGATCCTTAGGAGAAGGAGGAGGCTTTAAACTCCCTGAAAGATTTATAGTCACAGAAACTCACTGGGGCATCCTAGTGTGACTTATAAGGTCATATGAGTTGGACTTGACTCAATGGCAGTGCTTTGTAAAAACTTTTTCCCCCACTTCAATTCTATCCTATTTTGTAGGCTGGGGCCCTAAATCCAAATGTCTGAGTAGGTCAAGACCTAAAGTCAAAAGAAAGGGAGTAGAGGCACCCCCTTTTTTCTTGCATTTTGCTTCATTGTGATTCACATTGCTTCGGGTTTAACAGATGGAAGGTTTGCGGCCTCCTTTAGTGAGCAAATCTCTCAGGCACCGTTTTCCCAAGAGCACGTGCTCACTTCATGCTCCTGTGTTACCACTGGATAATTCTCACCATATTTCACACTTTTTGTAATGCTATTGTACGCATAGCAGACTGCAATATAGTCTAAGTACGGCTCTGGTTTGAGAGAACAAGAGAGACCCTGATCTCAAATGTAATTTAAGGAGAACATTAAAAGGAGCAAAGACATAGACACATCATCCAGAGGAGGATGACCATTAGCACGAGGTCATACAGGTGTCCAAGGATTCACAGTTAGGACATGAGTTAAAAGAGGCATACAACATAGGAAACTGTCATCAAGCCACGACTGGTGGCAGATAGATACAACACAATGATAGGTGGAACCACAGATGCAAGAACAGGGCCACGATTGGAATACATACATTATGTTGGGGAGAAGAGTTTACAAGCTAGGTCCAGGGCTTTCAGACCAAGGCAGGCCGGGCACCACTGATTCGGCATGACTGATGACTATGTGGCCCCCCAGTACTGTGCATAAAGAGCACAAGCAGGCAAGCCTCGGGGACGGACTGCCCCTCCCTGACTTGCTGGACTGGGGTGAAGATTATCCCCTTCCCAATGCACTCTGTCTGGGGTCAGAAGCTTTACTTTCTTGGGTATTGATGAAAAGGAATTCAGCAGAGGCTTAATCTATGTGGGGACTCTGCAAATGGATTTTATTTTACTTTAATCCATAGCTTATTGCAAACTCCATGCTCAGAATTTAAGCTCTGACACTTAAAAAAATATATTATTGGCATATAATTTCATTGTCCAATCATATTAAGAAGAGCTGTAAAATCATCACCACAATCCGTTTAAGGATATTTTGTTCTTTCTCATACTCATTTTTCTTGCCTCCTCCCATTCCCCTAACTTCGCCAGCCATACCCCTAGGTAATTGTATGTGTTAGAAAACAAAACCATTCACGAGACCTACTTTATCATGGGACTGGCTTCATTGTGCTGGTCTGGAACCAAACCCGTTCTGTCTCAGAGGGATCCATACATGTTAGCACACAAGGACGAGAAAAGGGAAGGAATTGAAGGGAGAAGAGGAAGGGAGAGACCGAGGTAGAGATAAGCAGTCTTCCACAAAGATGAAGCCAGAGAGAAAGGGCATATTGTAGGATGAACTATCCATTATCAACTGCATTTCCGCACAGCGTCATGTGTGCGTGTGTGTGTGTGTGTGTGTGTGTGTGTGTACCTTTCTCCAGCCTAGTTTGATGGATGCTATTTAGGGGAAAGAAATGTGTGGCAATCCAAGGAGCCAAATTGGAGTCATCGATGGGGAAGTCGTGAGTACTAGAAAGTGTCCGTGGTGGGAAAAGCAGCAATTGAGATACGGAAGTTATTGGAGGGATGGGACAGGAGTGGGCGTGTGAGCATATTTTTAGCATGAACCAAGGATAAAATTTTTACTCTAAATTCACAGATTTGAGTTTTAAAGTGTATTTGAGACATTTGTGCCTTTGCTTATTTATTTTGGGGAAATCATAGCTTCCTTTGTGTGTGGAAATGTGTGTTTTAATCAAGCTTTAAGAGGAAAAAAACTGCTTTTAAAGCTTTCTGGATGGCAAATAAATATTACAAAACATTTTTTCATAATCTAAGTGTAACTCCTTCAAAATCATACAGAGAAAAAGTCCCCCCAAATCAAGAGACATAGTAAGAAAACTATGCAGTGAACATAAATATATTGTTTCTCACCACAGCTTCTCACCCATCTTCGGATTAATATGAAGAAAGTCTTTGGCCCTGGTTATGTTCATTGGTCCCCAGGATAAAAGTAGAGGAGGGAAAAACCAAACCAAACATCTCCGTCATCTGAGAGACAAACCCTAATTTACTTTTGTATGTATTAATAGAAGTGCAGCGAGAAGTCCATTCACTGCCCGTGATTTAGGCGGATCAGTGTAGTTGAACATTCCGAAGGGCCATTTCTTAACATATAGTTGACTTTTAAGGTTGGACATTTTTTTTGGTGGGCGGCAAGGGACATTCTTCTTTGCGTCACCATATTCACATTCAACCTCTAGCCCAGGTGAAAGATTGGTATTGCTAGTAATGCTAGTCTAGTCTTTGGGGCAGTGGTGGTGGTGGTGGTGGGGTGGCAGCTAGCATCGTGAAAACACAACTGAAACACTTAGGGAAGCCGGAAGTAATTGCAATTGTGAAGGTCTATGTTAATGCACATTTGCCTTTATGAATGTGGTACATTTTTAAAATGTGGACAATTCAAGGACATGCTAATTTTCCCTTCAAATACCCACATTTTACACACTTCATTTTCATCTTCAAATGAGGCAGAATGTATTGAAACTGTGTGACCCAAATTATGTTCAGAGATTGGCTGGGCCCAGTGATTGTACATATTCTTGGCTTTTTATGAGTGGTCTCATCTTATGCCCTATTTGTTCTTTTGTGATTAATTTATTTCACTCAGCATAATGTCCTCCAGATTTATCCTTGTTATGAGCTGCTTTGTGGATTCTTCATTATTCTTTAACATTTTGTAGTATTCCATTTGGATCAGAGTTTGTTTATTCATTCATTCAATGGTGGACACAGGTTGCTTCCAACGTTTTCCCATTATAAACAATGCTGTAAATAACATGAGTATGTATATATCTGTTCATGTCTCACCTATTACCTATCTCGAGTGTATATATATCTAGTGTTAAGATTACAGGATCATTAATATTTCCATTTCCAAATTGTTAAGGAAGCACCATCCTACCTTCCACAGTGGATTCACCAGTTTCCAGTTCCATCAGAAGTTTAAGAGAGTTCCGAATGTTCATTCCAATGACAGTATTTTCTGTTTTGTTTTCTTTTCTTTCTTCTTCAACTCTGCAGTTGTTGGGGAGAGACGTTCTCTTATTGCGATTTGACGTCCATTTCTCTGATGGCTAATGATGACTGAGATAGTTTATTGTGCCAGCCTGGCTGATAAACGCAGGTGGGA
>NW_022109768.1:9210248-9220706 GCF_000313985.2 Echinops telfairi | reverse complement strand
GGGCTTCTTAAATTGGCTCTCCAGCCTGATTAGTCTTAACACTAGTGATGCTACTTCAACATCCCAAAGCATGGATAAGTCTGCTACTCCTCCCTGTCTACCACAATGACCAACGTTTCTTCACGTGTTTGTTGCCTTTTCCTTTCCAGGTAAAACAGTGATGGAGCTTTTCAGCAAGATAAACTCTGGACAGTCCAAAGTTCTAGATATGCTAAGTGATTATTTAGCTAGAGGTTTCTTAATATGAAAATCTTGGTTGATGGCAGATGACTTAGAGAATCAGTCATAATTCTTTTACCATCTTTGGGCTCAGCTTAGCACTCCTGTCAGTATTTAACGTTAAAACAGTGAACGTATATAGCTGGTTCTTCGTTGCTATCTTTTTTTTCACACATGAAGAATGAACCAGAAATAAAACAGACCTAGAATTTGAGAACATATGAAGTGTATTAGAAATTGATAAAAGATGATAAAACCCATCTCCATCATGACCCAGTGTACCCTTACCCTTCTTGCCCTTCCCAACCCCAGTTACAAGCACATCCCTTCCTGCCACACACAATCATTAGCAAAGACTAAAAAGATAGCGCTTCCAGAAGGAATGGAGGCTTGGCTTGGCTCAGAGGTCAAGGGCATGGCCAGGTGAGAAGCCCACACTGGTTGTCGGCTCAGTCAGCATTAGTGTGAGTGTGTCCATTAGCCACCCACTTCTGGGCAGTTCACACTTGAATTGACCCACACTGCTGAACAGAGAAAAACCTTTGCATCCCTTAGGGCTCAATACAAGGAAAATGATAAGAAACTGTTGAAATATCTATAATCTGAAATGAATGCTACTCGGCCCTTTCTTTACAGTAAATAAATTATTAAAATATGAAATCAATGATAATTTCCCTTCCCATTTTGATATTTTGAAATTAATTTCCATTTAAACATTTAGAGTCTGAGTTCATTTCTACTATTGCACTTCAAAGGCTTTACAGCAACTGAATTTAGGGTATAAAATCTCACATAATGGGAAAGGTGCTTATATTTACTGAGTATCTACTTGGGGTCTGTTACTCTTCTTGGCTTACTCATATGCAAGATTTCATTGAATGATAGTATTTATCGTGGATTATAATTGCTGTTCCCCCTATGTTTCAAATTAAGAGGGAAAATGACTCAACTATAATCATACATCTTATAAGCTAAATAGTAAATGTGAGAACTCATGTCTTCAATCCAAGTTTAATTCGCTATGCATAGCTAGTTTTGTCTTTTGACTGTAGCCCATTCTCTCTTCCTCTTCCTTCAAAGAATTTAGTTTTATATTTTAAACGTTTTTATCATGCTCAAGTGAAATATTATGATTTTTCAGGGAGAATTAGACTCTACTGGAATTTAATCCAATTCCAAAAGCCCCCCCCACCCCCCAAAACCACAAGTTAATTTGCAAAATGATAGGGGAGAAAAATGCTGTCTTTTGCCTCTGAAAGTCTTAGACAATAACCATGGAAACTTTTTTCCCTGCAAAGTCTCAAAGCCTTTTATTGGGTTGCTATCTGTCGCAATCAACTTGATGGCTCTGGGTTTTTTGTTTGTTTGTTTGTTTGTTCGCTTAGTGTTTAAAATATAACTTGTGGTAGTTCTAAAGGGTGTGGACGTGAATTTGTGCTAGTGTGTATACTTAATTTGCTTGATGGAACTTAATGCCTAATGGAAGTGAATTTAAGAGCCATTCAAGTGGCTTGAAAATATGTAATGATTTGAGGGATCTTACTTATTTCTCCAGTGGTTTTAAAGGGCACCACCTTTCATTAGCCAATGGCAATAATTCTCTCAGGCTGTGATGGCACACAAGGACGGACAGCACCCTTCAGTTTCCTGCACCAGGTATAGTGGGTCCTATATCCGATTGAGTGGTAACTAAAATAATAAGTATAAAGGCAAGTTGCTTTCATTATTCAGTATTGCTGTAACACAGATATTATAGGTGGGTGAATTTAAATAACAGGAATGTATTTTTTCAGTGTTCATGAGTCTACAAGTTCAGATTCAGGTCATGGCTCTGAGGTGAGGCCCTTTCTTGTCTTCTGCTCTGAGTAGGGGCCAGAAATCAATGGTGTTCTTGGACTTATAGGTACAGTTATCTCTGTCAAATGTCTTCTCCCCACCATATATGTTTTTGTAGTTTGCCTTGTTATTAATTAATTTAAAAGTGATTAGATTTAGGATGCACCCTAGCCAGGTATGACCTTAGTAATGTCACAACAACAAAATAATTCCTACTTTATCATTTTGATCATTAGAATCCTTTTTAAAGGAGCTAGTAAAGCCTAAGAACTATACAGAGGCACTCCTATTAATATAACAAATAGCTGGGAGTAGATAACTCATTCTAGAAAGTACGGGGAGTTATTAGTCAAGCAACTGTGCATTCACTGATGTCAGGATCAGGAATTTTGTAAGCAAACCCTATCTGATTTCTTTTCACACTGTAGAAGAAAATTAGTAAATGAACATATCATTCTTGTCAGTGTATCCAGACAATTCTCATTGGTTAGAGTTCTACAGCAGTGACTTGAGGGGCATAGGTGACAGTCCATCAGTTAGCATTTCTGGCTTATTGCTACTAATGTTTTAATATTTTGGGAACAGTGAAAAATTTCAGGTTCCTCATTAGTCTATTGTGAGTGAATTTTAGGCAGAAGAGAAGGAATTGCACCTTGACTCAAGAAGGCATCCCTGCCTGAAGGTTATACAAGTTAACCTTATATAACATTGCAGTTGCTCTGGCAGTGTAAAACCATTGGTTTAATTACTAATGCAAACACTGCATAGTTTATATCCAATGAGAGATTTGACATAGTGCAGGTAAACTATTGGAGTGATAAGGATTCGTGCTCCTGTATTTACTTTATGCTTTCTAAAGTGTTCTGTTTCACTCAATGTCATGAATGTTTAATATGACTAATCACTTCCAGCTCTGGAAAGGAGCATGTTCTTCGTTAAATTTCTCAAGTACTCAGGCATATAAATGGGAAAAGATTAGATTCAAGAGACTCTGTGTAGCATACAAGTGGATGAAGGGAGTTGCAATATCATATGCCAAACAGGTTTTTCAGCATTATGAATTTCCAAAAAGATTAAAGAAAATTAGCATAGACTTTGGAAGGTTAAGCTTTTCTCATTTAAAGTTTTAAAAATAGGAATAAGTGAGTGTGTTAGTTTGGGTACTTTAGAGAAACAAATCCACAGAAACTCATGTATAAGAGAGAGTTTTATATAAAGGTTAAGTGCACATCAAGAAAACATCCCAACCCAGTGCTGCTCAAGCCCACAAGTCCAACATTAATCAGTAACCCATATGTCCAACATCAATCCACAAAGTCCTCCTCCATCTCACAAAACACACACAATGATGCCGACTGTAGGAGGAAAGCCGAGTCAGTGAATGTGTAAGCATCTCAGCGCTCGCAGGAGTCTCCACAGGGCTGCTCCAGCACCCAGGGCTGCACCGGGGTAGGTCCATGTGGCTTCACCTTGCTGATGTCTTGCAGGAAGTCAGCCTGGCAAGCTGAAACAGGGAACTGCTGAGGCAGCTGCAACCTGGTCTGGCCATCACAAAGCAAGAGACCCCGGCATTTATCCCTCAGCCCTTCAATTAACCCCACATGCATTTAGCAGCCAGATTGACACAATAAACTAACTCAGTGACCCATCATTGAACAATTGACAAAACCATAAAAGTTTACTTTAAGCACACATACAAGTAATGTCATATACTTTTGTGAAGATGAATCCAATATATCTAAGTAACTATAGATCATGGAGGTGATAAGGTAGCACTGCCATCAATTATTTTTACCAGCCAGGCCATTTATTATATAATTCACAGAGATATGTAGCGATATCTTTATAGTTTGGCTTTATCTACAGAGGCAGATGCGTATCATCTGAGTTAAACTCATTATACCATACATTCATAAAAAACAGATGTCTGACACTGCTTATGGAGAGTTTAGTGCCTGCCTATAAAGGCCAGATGGATGCCGTTTCAAGAAAGGGTGTACATTGGTCAGTAGATTGGGTATAGATTATTCCAGAGAGTAATTATATGATTTCAAGTCTCTAGAGAATTTCACCATTCCGTATTCTCAGTTGCAATTGTCTGCACACCCTGTTTGGTCATTAACTTGATATAATTGTATAGACCTTAAACATCAGGGTAGTTGCCTTATGGTAGTACATAACAAAAACAAGACATTGCCCAACTACTCGAACCAATATATATAAAGCAGATGATTTCATGTTGGATTTTTCTCTTTTATTTATGAATACTTTGACGTAAGTCCTATAAAACTATCTGTCAATATGCCTCAGAAACTCATGACAGAAAACACCTCAAAACCATCCTCTTGACTTATGATAACAAGCAAACTTCCAAAAATTTTGGTGAGTAAAATTTAAGCCCAGACTGAATAGGGAATGAATTGATGTTTCATCGCAGTGTGATTTGTTTGTAAACCATTTATTTTTGTGGCTTGTTCTGTTTGTTACCTGGCGAATGCATTGGTTATTCTTGGTTTCTTAAATTTTCAGTCTCATAAATAATTTGCTTGTGGTGTAATATCATGATTCTTAAAAAACCTAGGTTTACAACAGTCTTTAAATTCAAGAGAAAGAGACATCCCAAGGCTTTGAAAACATCCGACTTCATGAATATCTCAATAGCAAATTATTTTGCACATACACTTTTTATATTTTAAGATTTATAACTCTCTGAGTGTTCCACATTTTCTTTCATTTCTGCCTCCGGCACTAGCTGGTTTGTCTCTTTGGAGGCCAACTTTTTACAGAAAAACAGAACGTGTATCACTTTGACTGTATACTTGCTGAAAAGCACAGAACAGCGGATCCCCGTTACCTGAGGATGAAGAGAGCTGCTGGCTTCAGCTTGTGCAACTCACATCCCTGCTTGTCCCTTAAGGTTACTCTCTGCTGTTTGAAACCAGGGATTCAAAATCTGTGAATGCTAGGAGTTAAGTATCTTGTCTAGCCCAATACACTTGTGCAAGATAAACTCACACATTTGATGGATGGATAACTGGTTGGTGTGTCTGAGCAGAGAAGAGCATGGCTTCAAATTGCGTTGAGTTTATTTAGTCATGGATGAATCAAAGAAATTCGAACATACCCGAATTTATAGGGTCTGGACAATGAGAGTGGGAAAAATGATGGGTTAAGAGCCTGTAATGGAAGAGATAAAGGTGGTGTAAGATGCTCTTTCAGGAGCATGATGCGAGAGACTGGATACTTGTCAGCATCGTGGAGAGTAGTACTCCTTTAAAGAGGGTCAGGGGCTATCTTTCAGCCAGGCACCATTGATTCCAACCCTGGCTGTCAAAAGATTTGGTTGTTCTGCAAGGCACTTGCTGATTTTGTTTTCTAAGATAAGGAGCTTAAGGTTCTAGAGGGGCATTGACCCCTAATTTTTCTCATTCCAGTTATTGTTCCAATACAACCACATTTTACAAATTCAAGTCCATTCCATTTTTAATTCGCAGGCCATGCATGAACTGGGAAGAACACGTTTGAAGCCTTGGAGAAGAGATGTTATCAATCAGGGGAAGAATGACTCTCTCAGGATACGAGCCTTTATTGCCGTCAAACTTCTCCAGATGTTTTCAATGTAGTATCTCTTCACACAAAATTGGATAGCCCACAAGCTAAACACCTCGTCAGTAATTCCCTCAAATTTCAGATGACAGAGGGCAAACGTTTCGACCAGACATTGCTTAGATTGATCACTGGGAAGCATACTGAAACCAGGCTGCTCATGGGCCAGCAAACTGACTAGAAGGCATCACACCACAGCTAGTGCTCCCATTTTTTGAAGTTGTAGGATTGTTTTGCAAGTCAAGGCATGCTCTTTTGGTATTGAAGAGTAAATATGGTCCATTGCCATTAAAGTTTTGCATTTTAAATATTTAACAAAAACACACACAAAACAAACAAACAAAAGGAAGCATAATTGGTGGCTTCTCACAGCAAACCTCAGAAGTCATGGTTTGGTTTAGAGTCCAGGATTCCAATTCCAGCACAGTCATATGGGAAAAACACACTCACTGCCATCAAATTAGTTCTCAGTCACAATCATCGTGTAGGACAGAGTAGAGCTGCCCCTTAGGGCTTCTGAAACTTTGAAATCTTTATGGGACTAGATAGCTTTAGCTTTCACCTGAGATCAACTGGTGGATTTGAAATGCTGACTTCCGTTAACAGCTCCAGGTGTAGCCCGCTACCCCACCAGGGCTCCTTGATAAAACGCAGTTTATCTTAGTGTACAGCATAAAATAATAGAGTAAGATTGAATCTCTGAGATGCTGGGACTCTGATTGCTTAAAGATCTTTGCAGTTAGATAGCAACACTATAAAATATTAGAACTTGCCAACGCGCAGTATTATGAACAATTTTTTTTCATATAAAAATAGTATCAGATAATGCAATTGTGGTTTTTAAGATGTCTTATAAAGTGTTGTCACCAAGTGCAGGGATCTTTTAGGAATTGTTTAAAAGAAAATCCAGGAGAGGCAATAATGGCAATTATTAGCTTATCACCTGATCTCTACACTTTTTATTATGATAGCAGAATTAAAACTGGTAATTGATTCTATTAATTTTTTATTATCAGAAGAAATATAACCAAATTCTAAGAGTCCATACTTGGGTGCAAAGGAATTATCCATTTTCAGACTTCTCCTAATGCTTTAAGTAATTTTTTGTTACTGTAGCAGATGTATGTCACTGATAGTAACACCGGTGGAACATTTCCATTTTATTCATTAGAATGTTTATGGATTCTTCAAGGCTGATACCTAAATGCAACATAAGGCAGTAATCTGTGAATTAGTTTCTATTTGCAAAGGTAGAGTTGCTTAGGATATGTAAATGAGGTTTAGCCACAGGAGAAAGTTCCCTGGCTAACAGCAAGACAGCATTTGAGTCAGGTTGAGATTCCCTTTCCCTTTCTAAATTTACAAAGGACCCCGTGGAAGCATGAAAAGCAGAAGGTGGGAAGGCTGGGAGGAGTGTGGTCAGCGTGAAGTTAAGCATTAAGCACCGTCCTTGACGTCTGTAGGGCTGCCACCACTCTTGTCAATCTTTATTTCCAAAATCGGGTCATGATTTCGTTTGTGGTCAATTATGACAAAAAAGCGTGGGGGGAGGCTGTTGCCAATGAGTCACTACGTTGTTCTCACAGTAGATGAATGACAGAGAATTCATTTTGATTCAAAAGCCTGGAGGAGGACTGGACAAAGTTTGTTCAAGAAGGGCTCTAAAGGTCGAAATGTATTCAGATCTCCCAGACTATATGGGCATTTCGCAAGACAGCCTCAGGAAATGGCCAATGGTTTGAGCAGATCTGATGTAGATAATGTGAACCAGAACTCTGAGGGGGGGGTGAGAGCATATGTATGCTAGATCTCTGGTATACCTGGAGCATTTCTTTTTTTCCCCTTTGGCTTAAAAAAGAGTAACACAGGGGTGCAAACTGACGTTGTTGCCTTTGGCACTCTTTTACCCTGGAGGGAAGCTACATAGTAAGCAGGTGTGGGGGAAGACAATACAAGCTATCACAAGACTTGTTTGAGGGTTTCTTGGTCATACGCCAGCTCTTTGCAATGTGTACTTTATTCCTTATCAATCTCAGCATCAGATTATTTTCTGTAAACTGAAAATGGTGCTTTGTTGGAGGTTTCCTGGAACTTTGCGAAGTTAATCTTTACAATTGATGAGGAGACATTGTATCAGATAAAAACAAAGAAACGCAGAAGAGTGGGCAGGTCTAGTTATTGAGAAATCAAAATACAGAGCAATAGAGATGACAGTTGCTGGCCATAATACTACCTAATTAAAGATGACTTTGGAAGACGTACTGACTTTCGGTGGTGTGCTACTAAGTAAAAGAATGCTGCAGTCAGGAGGAATATTAGTCCAAAGACATACAAAGAGTTCCTTTTGTCTGAATTTACAAAATAAATTTACCAGAGATGATGCAAGCCTGATGAATTTCTAGAACTAGTTCAAATTAATCGGTAAGCAAATATATATTTATTATATTCTTTTTGATGCCTACAATGTAGCGCTGAAGAGAAAACCATGCCTCAAAGAAGAGCAAATCTTATCCTCTGAGTCTCCGATTTGTCGCTCTTTCCAGTGCTGGTTCTTTCGAAAATGGAGGCTGCAACAAAGCGTATACTCTGGTCATGTTGATCAATTCAGTCCTAGATCAGCAAGAATCAAGGAAAGCCAGGTACACAGGGAGTAATGCAGACACAGCAAGCTACCTTACCAATCAATGGCCTCAGAGGAACACAGCACAGAAACTGGCTCTGAAGACCTTGTCCAAACAAGCCTCGCAATGGAGAAATCCTTTGGGGCTGTTGTTAGCTGTGGCTGAGCGTCCCCTGCTCATGGCCCCTCAAGGCACAGCAGAATGCAATGTTTTCAAGTCCTGTGCCAATTCTATGGTGACTTGTGGTCTGGGCTATTGTGATCCATAGTGCTTTTATGGATATCTATATTTTTGAGAATAGATTACCAGGGCTTTCTTTCCAGTCCATTTTCATCCAAAAGTTCTACTGAACGCTGCTTAGCACCACAGCAACAAATAAGCCTCCACGGACAGACGCATGATGGCGACACAGGAAGTGCCTTGTCTGGGAATAAAACAGGGTCCTTTGCATGGCAGCCCATCATTTTACCTCTGAACCACCAGGGCTCTTCTGTCTTCTGGTAGGGACCAGTAGCTTTCCCTGCCGAGGACCAGATACTGAATATTTGGGCTCCAGGGGTCACCCAGGGAGCCCTGATGGAGTGGTGGGCTGTGTGTTGGGCTGCTGATGACAAGTTGTTCCCTGGGGGAAAGAGGACTGTTTCTACTGCCTTGAAGAGTTACTGTCTCAAACTCACAGGGGCCGTTCTACCGGGCCCTAGAGAGTAGCTATGAGTGGGAATCGACTAGAGAGCAATGGGTTGGACTTTTACTGGTCATATAGTCTTTGATGCAACCACTCAGCTCTACTACTATAGCACGGAAGCAACCATAAGCAATATGTAAGTGGATGGTCTGGGGTTTAAATTTTTAAAAAGTGATCATTAATAGACAAAGGGTCAAATTTAACTCTTGAACTATAGTTTAAATTAGGAGAGGAATTTACTGGTCTTTCTTTCCAATCATCCCTAGCCTACTCATCAAAGGTGCTTCATGATCATAAACACCCTCTTCCTACAAAACTGTCCATACAATTCCCTACTTCATTGTCTCTAAAGCATCTCTCACTACCTACTATGTTGTACATTGCTTATTTTAACCAATTAATTGTCTCTCCTCTTGTAGGATGGGGAGAAAGATTTTCCTCTCAGTTTGCCACCACATAATTCCCTGTGCCTTGGATAGTGCATAGGATATATTTGAGTCAATTTTCAATCTTTAAAAAATACAGAATAGGGAAAAAATAGAGATGTCCACGGGACCAACCTCTCACTCTCAGAAGAATACACTGCAGAGGAAGGCACTGGGGCTACAGCCTGGGGAGGGGCATGTCAGATTAGAGCATAGGAGAGTAACGCAAAGGGATGGAGAGGGAGGAGTGGACATCCTGGACCACCAAGACCCGAGGACAATGTTCTGGCTCGGAGCAGACAACGCACAGGGAGGACCCCACCATGGGACACGGCATCGCTCACTGAACCGTGACACTGCAGGGGACAGCACTGGAGACACAGTGCAGGAATAGTGCACAGTATGGCCCCATCACGCTGGGGTGAGGCACTGAGGGCATGCAGCAGAGCAGCAGGGGGAGCAGAGTAATGAAATCCCCAGGGAATACCAACAATAGACTTGGGAGACAGAGTGTGGCACCCCATCAGACTCGACTGGAAAACACTCATAGAGGCCAACAAACAGACCTTGAACTATTTATAGGCTTTTCCATTTTTGTCAGTGGCTTTCTTTTTGCTATTGTTATTTTGTGTTTGGTTTTTTGCTGTCGCTGTTATTGTTGTGTTGGTTTTGACTTCCTCTGTTATTTTATCTGGCTTTGTCTGGTTTTTGCACCTATTAATGTATCTGCATGTCTACCTAGATAAGGTAGGCAGTATAAATAATTTGGTGATAAAAAGAATGGGACCAATGGTTCTGGGGGATACGGAAAAAGGGCAGGTGGGAGAAAGGAAATGGGGGGGGCGGGTAACCCAGGGGCAAGGGAACAACAAGTGAACTAAAATTAATGGAAGGATAGTTGTAGGATGCCTAGTGGGGCTCAATCAAGGGCAATGTAGCAGCAAGGAATTACTAAACCCAAATGAAGGCCGAACATGATGGTGGGATAAGAGGGATGTAAAAAGGAAATAGAGGAAAGAACCAGGAAGCAACCGACATTTATAGAGGCCTAAACATAGGCATGTAC
>NW_022109768.1:9186981-9209448 GCF_000313985.2 Echinops telfairi | reverse complement strand
TAATCTATAACTTGTCAAGTGTTCTTGAGGGAGGGTGGATGGGGGAGGGAGCGGGAAGAAATGGGGAGCTGGTATCAGGGGCTCAAGTGGGAAGAAAATGCTTTGAAAATGATGATGGTGGCATATGTGTAAAAGTGCTTGATACATTGGAGGAATGTATGGATTTTGATAAGAGATGTAAGAGCCCCCAATAAAAATGTTTTAAAAAATATATAGAATAAAGCCATGTATCGTTGTACATATGGCTTATGGAAATCATCTAAAATTTCATAATCACAAGTTAATTTTTCAATTTATATAACACTTTTATTAATTACTATCAATTTCTAATTCAAATCCAAATTGTAGTTGAAGGATGAAATGCCTTTTTAGATGTTTGCCAAATTAAAAATTATCTACACATTTCAATTTCTCTATCAGCTATTCTCAAAACTAATTAGTATTCATGTATAAGCAAATGTTTATAATTCTGAGTGTACATATTCAGTGGAAACTCTCTAGCATGACTATCGAAATCATTAAAATATCTTCAAATTAATTAACATATTGTATACCAGTTTTATATTAAAAAAAGGAAAGTCATCAAAAAGACGTTTATTAAATTGCATTCAAATGATCTTGATTTGTGTCCAACACGAGTACTGTCATTTTTAGAAAAACTTTAGACTATTTTAACCAGTGCTTTTCATGCTTCATTCTGCATGTGTTACACTCAGATCTCATCAAACTTGATTCTGATTCAGGAGGTTAGAAACAGGGCCTGAGATTGCCCCTTTCTTAAAGGTGTCCAGAGTGTACTGCTGTGGTCTGAAGACCTTCTGAAGTGGAGCCAAGTGCCTACTACACCTGCCTTTTCCTAATATTACCTTTATTACCACAAACCACACTCACTGCTGACAAGTTAGTCCTGAACAATGGAGACCCATGTTCTGCTTCATGGGATTTCCTTGGCTGTAACCTTTATGGAAACTGATTTCCAGACCTTTCCTCCATGGTACTGCTGAAGGGGTTTGAACTACTAACCTATCGGTTAGTAGCTGAGCTCAAATTGTCTCCACTGCCCTGAGACCTCCATTACATACTACCATCTCCTACTATAACCAACTTGAGATAGGAGAGTTATTATCTTCAGAAGAAGTTCTGTAAATACATAGACCAACTGGTGTCATTTAGTGCTACAATCAAACAGTACTTGCTGGTATAGACATCACATTGTCTGGAGAACAAACAGAGAGGACTGATTCTGAGCTTCCCACTGATATGGTCTTCGAGAAAAGATTGATGTTGTCAAGGATTTTGTCTTGCAAATATCCAAATCAATGCTTATGAACCAACAGTCAAAAGATCAAAAGATATATTGCCTTGGGCAAAATCTGCTGCACAAGACCTCATGTATTGAAAAATGAGGGTGTTATTTGAGGACTAAGGCCACGGTATTTTCTATTGTCTTGTATGCATGTGAAAGTTTGGACATTGAATAAGGAAGACTTAGGAGAATCAATGGATTTGACTTATGGCGCTGGTGAAGAATATTGAAAGTACCATGTATTGCCAGAAGGACGAACAAATGTGTCTTTGAAGTTGTACAGGCAGAGTACTCCTTAGAGACAAAAATAGTAAGATTTTGTCTTATGTACTTCAGACATGTTGCCACGACAGAGCAGTATCTGGAGAAGGGCATCATGCTCGATAAGTAGAGGGAGAGCCCTCAAAGGAAAGCCCATGATGAGACTGATTAATACAGTGGCTGCAACAGTGGGATCAGGCATAGGGATAATTGTGAGGATGGTGCAGGTCATTTGGTTATGCTTAGGGTCACTATGGGTTGGGACCAACTTGATAGCACCTAACTACAACAACAACAACAACAACAACAACAATGTGGTCTTAGATGCATCTGTTTTTTAAATAGGCTGAGGCATCAGAAAATTTTTGCATGACTAGAATTCATTTCATTGATATTCCTTAGCCTCAAAGAGGATTTTAAAATTCTAACAGCAATTCTCTTATTTTCTCAAAATACAATACATCAAATCCCTAAAATACATAGTAAAATTGAGCAAACAGTTCAGAATAAAGAAACTCCACTTATTTACTTTAGCACAAACACATTAGGAATTGTGTAATAAGACGGAATCTTGCCTTTTTATCATTTACAGGACTTATAAAACTTTGAAACCTTGGTAGACAAGCAATAAGTCTTGGAACCCACAGAAGAAGTTCTATTCTGTCCCCTAGGGTTACTATGACTCAGTGGCGGTGAGTTTGGCTTTGAGTTTATAAAACAAAAGGGAAGAGCTACATACAAGGGGCTTCATACTTATGGGACTCGTTTTTGCAGGTGGATTATAGCTGAAGGGTGGGCTATTCTGTGGCCGTTATCCTGTTGAATTAACAATTCTACGGTTGGTCGCCTGCCTGGAAGAAGCTTTTTCTTATTTTGAAGGGGGGAAAACAAACCTTATTTGGTAGTGGTTATTGGCAGCACCAAGAAAATGATTTTCCACTAGACTCTGAATTGATCAGAAAGTATGGAAGGGCAGCAGGGTAAGGCTTGTCTTTTTGTGTTCAGGAAATTGTTGCTAGTATACTAGTGAGGATAACTACTTCAAATACGAGGGGGTACCCCTCTAAAAATGGGGGAAATCTCCATTGCTTTCATATTACACATTTTTCCCAACATGCGAGAATCTAGCTATTTGCTCTGAGTTAGGGTGCCCAGTGACGTCACCTGGGAAGGTTCTTTCTGGGCACAGTGACATTTTTTGTAAAAGCTGTTTTGCTCAAACCTCATTATTTTGCGATGGCTGGTTTAAGAGAACAACATGTGGGTTAGAAATTCTGTTTCCTTCTCAGGGAAAAATGCTGCAGAAACTGTTGTGATGTTGAACACAGCTTACAAGGACAGCACGACAGGAACTACTCAAGTGTAATTGTGCTTTTCTTGTTTCAAAAAAGCTGAACTGTAGATTGATGATGAACCTTATTCTGGATATCTGTCAACTTCCTGAATGGACATAAATGTTGACACAATTCATGTACTTGTACTCAAAGACCGACTACAGACCATTGAAGAAATGGGGACGTTATCTGGATTATCTTGGAGCATGGTTAAGTGAATTTGGGAATGAGAAGGATTCCTATGAAATTTGTACCTTGGGTTCTGACTGACCAGGAAAAAGAGCGTGGATAGGAAACATGCTGTGCTTTGAAAGAACAGCTTTGAAGTGACCCAGACTTTTTTCCAAGGTCATTACTGGTGACTAGACATAGTGCTACTCTTACAATGCCCAAAGCAAACATCAGTCAAGCCAGTGGAAGACACCACGGTCACCTTCCCCCCAAAGTTCATCAACTAAATCAAAGGTCAAGACTATGCTCATTTGTTTTCTTGATGTGAGGGGGATAGTGAGTTTGGAACTCATTCTACCAGGTCACACTGTTAGTCAAACTTTCTATTTAGATTTCTGAAAGGATTGCGTAAGAGTGTGAAACAAAAAAGGCCTGATATGTGGCAGGTAGGGGGCTGGTTTTTCCACCACAACAATGCACCTGCTCAGGCAGCCTCAGTGTGGCAGCTTTGGGCAAAAAAACCAGCATGCCTCTCTTGCCCCAAGCACCTTACTCACCTGACTTTGCTGCATGCAACTTATTTTTGCTTCAGCGAATGAAGAGGGACATGAAAGGACAGCAATTTGTTAACATAGAAGAGGTGAAGAGTAAAACGAGGGAGGTGCTGCCAGCCATTCAAACAGATGAGTTTGAAAAGTGTTTCAAAGAATGAAATCGCAGATTTTACAAATGTATTAGGTGTAATGGAGAGTACTTTGAAGGGAATAAGGTAGTTTTGTTAAAATAAATAAATGAATTCACAGCTTTGGCGGGGAAAAAACTCTGGGTTTTTGGAGGGGTACCCCCTCATATATTTTTATGCTACTCTAAAATCCTTGAAAAATTGTGTGTGTGTGTTTCCAGCAGGGAACAAACCAGCTCTGACGTGGTTGGCTATGGATTTGATGACCACTCATGGCAGTCCTCTTGTTGTGTCACAGTAGAACTGTGTTCCATAACTGATCTGGTGAGCGAGAATCGCCAGGCTTCTCTGTGAGGGTGACTCTAAGTGACATCAAATCTCCAGCACTGGACTGCAAGCTGAGTGCAGGATTCATTGTTGCCATTCTGGCGCTCCTCCGTTATAACATGTTAATCGGATTACTTTGTGGTTCCTTTCCATTTTAATTAATTAATTAATCAATTAATTTTCCCACCAGTCTTATTAGCATATCATACAATTCAAAGAAGAGGCTGTAGTCATCACCATGATCACAATCAATCACAATACAATCAGTTTTAGAACACTGTCTTCAATCTTGTCCTCAGTTTATTTTGCATCTGATCTTCTTCCAGACTTGGGGAACATGCTTCTGAGACAATGATAAGAATGCTGCAGACCAACCTGTCATATAATTTCCTTACATGCTTCTAAGTTGGATAGCACCAGAGCCCAAAACCACACTCATTCCCTTCTAGTCAACATTGACTCATAGCATCCCCATAGGACAGGGAAGAACAGCCCCTGTGGGTTTCTGAGACTGTAACTCTTCCTGGGTGTAGAAAGCCTCGTCTTTCTCCTGCAGAGCGATTGGTGGTTTCAAACTGCTGACCTTACATCACAACCTGATGTGTAACCATTATACTACCAGGGCTCTTTCTGTCTGGATTGCTCTCCTAACTGAATACTGCAGTCTGGGACTTCTTTCTTCTCTGTGCCCAGGGAATTGAGAATACTGGAACCAGGATGACTTTCAATAATTTAGGAGCTTCCTTTGAAAGTAGATCTGCCTCACCTTTTCTCTATGGCCCAATTATGACTACATCGCCTTCACTTAGAAGCTACCTAATGGCTCAGCTTCACTTCTTTAAGCAACATCAAGAATTCTTATTTTCACATATAAAAAACACTGCATAATAGTGTGGGTTTATAGTCCCTCTCCCAGTGGGTAACTTATGGGTTAAGATTAAACATTTCATAATTCAGCATGTTTCTTCAAGAAGTTTTTAGTTTATTGTCCTAACTAGCCAGTGCTGCCTTTGTCTTGATTTATTGTCTCCTGAATATATCCCCAAGATCTACAGCAATGAGCCCATTCTGACTCAAAGCAACCCTAAATCTCAAAGTGACTACATACATCCATTTTCAGCCGAGCAGGTGGTGGGTTTGAACTTTGAAACTTGTGGTTACTAGTCTAATGCTTACCCAACAACATCATCAGGGTCCCTCTGAGTATATAATGTTTCTTTTTGTTATAATTTTTAATGTAAAGAGCTAGACTTGGGAATGTTGTATGAGTATAAAACACTAAACATTATTACTACATTCTCACCAATTTCATTCTCCTAGTTTTGGCCACCGCACTGTTCAGTTAAGAGAGTTGATATTTACGTAGCACGTAGGATATTTCAAGGAGCTCTGCTGACACTTTGGTTTCATGTTGAGCTTCTAACATTGATGTTGATGGTTTGAAGCCACGCCCCCCCACCCCCCCGTGGGAGAAAGATGAGGCTGTCTGCTCTCATAAAAATGTATGAATTGAAATCAACTCAGCGGCGATGAGTGCTCTTTAGGGGATGGATTTAGGATGTTTCCGGCTTTGAGAAGATTTTCTATGAGCTCATGCAAGCTTCTCTTTATAAGGCGGGTAGTATGCGCCCTTTTCCAGATGAGGAAGCTGAGGCCCAGAGAACACATGTTACTTGTCCAAAGTCATGCAGCTGCTAAGTGAGAAAACTGGGATTTAAAGCAGGTTATCTCGTCCCATAGTCCCAGCTCTTACTCTTGGGTCTGTAATACCTTCTCACATAATACAATTTTTCTTTCTAGTTAAATTAGTTTATTTTTTTCTTGCATCCTATTTGGGTGCTTCAGTTCTATAATTAAGTGACAATTGAGTGACTTTCAGATTCAACAACTGACATATCATTCTAATAAGATTAGACTCTAAACCTTATTTTATCTCGTCCCCCCCACCCATTTCTTAATATTTATTTAATAGTCTCAATAGAACTGTTTTTTTCTCACTTGGTGACAGATATCATGGTCATGTAAGTGAAAAATATGAGTACAGTTCTTTAAAAGAGAATCATGGCAAATTTATTTAGATGCTTTAACACTTGAAAATCATCAACAGGTGAGATGTGAATGGCCGGCAGCAGCCTTCCGTGTCGTAGGAAGCAATTCGTATATCAGAAATGCCAGTTTCTTTTTATTGGCAGGCAATGGGCACGCAAACCTTGCCCGATACAGGCATATGTTTGCTTAATGACTTACCAGCGGTAGCGCCAGCTCTGGTTTATGAGCGTGGCCCTGTCTGTTGCTATGCAGACGATGGATTGCAATAAATACGTTCAAGGACATTAGATCACATCTGTAATGAGATTCAGGGAATATCTACCGTACATTGTGAAAAAATAAATCCATTAGAAAACCTTACAAACATCTCTGGTGAAGGAAAGGCCATTTTAAAATAAATGTCTCGATATGGAGGTCTTACTTTATGTTTCTGTCCTTCAATCCTTACCTATTTGAAAATTATACAATCACTTCATATGCCATCAACTCTGCTAAAATACATTTTAGGTTGCAAGTGAGAATCATTAGATGACAACACTGTTGGATTTTACTTCTGTACCTTGACTTTTCTTCCACTCATGTTTCAACACGGCAATATTTTGGATGAATGTGTTTTGTAAAACCGGAGCTGTTGAATTCTGATTCATGTGTGTTGGGGTCAGGGAGTACATCTGAGGACAAATTTGTGTTCTAAGGTGGAAACTTTGCGTTCTAAGTTTCAGCCAACATTATTTTTTATGGCTTAGTTATAAGCCCACAAAAAAACATGGCTTTATAATGTAAATGCTGACATAACCTTTGCATATACCCAGCTATAAATCAGGGTGCTATAAAACATATTTGAAAAGTCAGGTGAGGTAAAATACTGAGTTAATGTTTGTTGGGGGAAAGAGAAAAGCCAATAAATTGGCTAAGCACTTTCAGTTTCAATTTTGAATTACTATAGACTCTTTTGGTGTTTGCTTCACTATCAAAATGAAATATAAAATGGTCATCATATATAAGTGAAATGAATGCCAAATGTATTATTCTCTCGTTGAAAGATAAAGAAGGCACTTCACATAAGGGTTTATTGTTTTCCAAGACAAAAATCAAATCTATGAAATCTACAAGTGCCACTGGGACTGACTTCCCTAAGGAACTAAACTGAAGTTTAGTTTGAATTGCTGTAGATCGAAAACATTCTCAGTTCCTCTCTAGCCACTGTGGAAGGTGCAGGAGAAAGGGAAGCCAAATGGGATTATTTTGCCCACAAGAGTGAGCATTGACCACATGCTGTCCTGTGTCATTTGACACTGGATCTTCCATGAGGTCATTTCAGGATAAGGTGCTATTGAAAAAGCAGACCCACTCTCAGCAGGTGAACTGATGACAAGTTTCAAGATTTTGGCTGGTTTTCCGAATGTTTTTGCACTAAACTTCATTTCCATTGGTCTTCAGAGCTCAGCGGAAACTGGCGTTTCCCTCGGTGCTTCCTGATAGCGCAGGTATCAGAAACATCGCAAGAAAAGTTCTTGAGAGACAGGTTTTTAGAGGAATGATTTTCTTCAGGTAAGCCAGAAAATTCCGTTAAAAAGCACAGAGTACCCATTTCTTGCTTGTTTGCTAAACATGGCAACCGCAGGAGGTGGTGTTTTCAAAGCCAGTCTAATTGGTGTGCCGATGACTTGTTTCTGGGATTACTTGGAATTTACACTTTCCACAAAAGACTTCAAAGAATTTTCATTGATGGATCAAGTAGGTAGAAGTTACTGAAATCTATTCCGGAAGAACGCTGTGAATCTACAGAAATTTTAGCTGTCATTTTAAATACAGTAGAGACAATTGAGCTGAGAAAGGGTTAGATTAAATAGGAACCACCATGTTTTACAGAATCTTAGGACCTTAGGGTTGAATGAGAAATCACATTTTTTACATTAGTTCTCATACTCCTTTTTAAAAAATTTAATCATTTCATTGGGGGTTCGTAAAACTCTTATCACAATCCATCCATCCATCCATTGTGTCAAGCACATTTGTACATTTGTTGCCATCATCATTCTCAAAACATTCGCCTTCTACTTGAGCCCTTGGTATCAGCTCCTCATTCCGCCCCCTCACTGCTCTCTCTCCCTCGTGAAAACTTGATAATTTATAAATTATGATTATTTTGTCATGTCTTACACTCGTCAATGTCTCCCTTCACCCACTTTTCTATTGTCTGTCCCCCAGGGAGGGGGTTAGATGTAGATCCTTGTAATCGGTTCCCCCTTTCCACCCCACCCTCCCTCCGCCCTCCCAGTATCACCACTCTCAGAGCTGGTCCTAAAGGGATCATCTGTCCTGGAAACACAGAGAATCCAGAACAGATGATCCCTTCAGGACAAGTTCTTATGCTCATATATTCTACCTCACCATTTGCTAAGAAAGAATCTGGCCTCTTTGCTAAGGCCGATACTTATGGGCTTAACAGTTTCTGTTTATGCTGTAGTAAGGGTTTTGGAGATTTGTGTTTCCATTAAACCACGTTGTGTAAATATGTCACAGGTTAACAATTGTGCCTGGGAGAGGTGGAGTTGGTTTTAGATTGCACATACAAAAATAGAGGCCAACTGGAAAAGGGAGGGCCAACATTGTTAATGGCTAGACAAATAGCAGTACTCTTAGAGTTGGGCTTCATTAAAATATACATTTGATAACAAAGTTTAAGCTAGATTCCTAGATGAAGCTTCTACTTTAATCCCCTATAGTCTAGAACAGTGGTTCTCAACCTTCCTAATGCCGTGACCCTTTAATACAGTTCCTCATGTTATGGTGACCCCCGCCCCCCCAACCATACAATTATTTTCATTTCTTCTTCATAACTGTAATTTTGCTACTGTTATGGATCGGGTGACCCCTGTGAAAGGGTCATTTGATCCCTAAAGGGTTTGCGACCCACAGGTTGAGAACTGCTGCTCCAGAACCTCTTTTCACTGCATAGTGTCAAAGAACAGTGTGCAGTACTTACCAACCAAAGGAAGAAAGAGACACAAGGGAGAGAGCACTTTAATGCATTATTTCAAAGTCAGTCTACCCCTGTCGGCAGGGGGAACATTTTCTCTACTAAGTGCATTTGGATATTTATAACCTTATTGTGGGCCATATTGGTCAAACATTGAATTAACTCACCCTTAATGTGATGGCTGGCACTGCTATTCTTTGATGAATTGTGTTATGCTGTGTTAGCTGATATTGATGATTTCGCGGGCTTTATACAGGCTGGGTGTTCCCTACCCTTGCTAAGATCAGATTCATGTTTGTATCTCTGACAATGGAAAGGGAATGAGTCTGTGAACCTCTGATATGGGAACCTAAAATTTAAAAAATAAAGAAAGTAAGAGTCGATTTTGAGTGGGTCCAGGAAATGAAAGTGGTCTACTGCATTAATAATTTGCACAAACCACATGTGGCAGTTACATAATCTCCTGTCAACTTGCGAAGGGATGGAGTCTGGCCTATCAATCAGGTCACAACTTGACGACCTCATTTGAAGGCACCATGGAAAGAAATAGCTCACTGGAGGCCAGATACACACATTCTCTGCTTCGCCTTCCTGCTGAGAAGACACATGGAGTTATGTTGATGAAGCGATAGCCATGTGGAGACCCTTGGCAGTCCTGAGATGCACTACCACTGGATCCACTAGACTTTCCACACGCTGGCCCGTGATCTTCCTGCATTCAGCGTCATTACATGTGTTGCATGAGTCTGAAGAGGAATTTATAGACTTGTATCGGACATCTGGGCTGATATCAGACTTACGGACTTGAGCTGGACTGGGCTGAGGTGTTTTCTTAATATACAATTACTCTTTGATATAAAACTCTTTCTTATACACATCTGAATTGCCCTAGATTTGTTTCTCTAGTGTACCTGAACTAACACACCTATTTGGAAGTAAAAATAGAGAGTTTGGAAGACTGTTTGCCTTTAGCCATTAAATTGGAATTCAAATGGGGTAGGACATGCCTGCAATGAAGGCCCTAAAAGGATAAGCCCCTTCCAGTGTCTTGATTGCTCAGAACATTCAAAGGCAAAGAGACTTACCAATGGGGGCGGGGGGTTGACAGATTAAAGAAAAAAGGAATTCTTTGGCTTTTTGAATTTTGAACTAGTGGTTTGTGCCTGAAGCTGGAAAAAATCTGGAGACCTGAAGAAATTCCTCTCTACGACTGAACATTAAAGGGAGCCTGTGGGCAGGGTGCAATGCTTGCTAGGTGACCACCTGGATCCACTTTTTGAGTGGAAGTGGGAGAAATGCAGCAATAAACATATGGGTTGATTCTGACCACTAACACCCATGGACCTGGTTCATAGGGACTAGAGAAGAAAATAAGAGTGGGTTGACTGCTCTGAAGTTCATGACCTAGCACAAGGGGGCTAGGGTTGTTGAGAATTTGTCATGGGGCATATGGTCTAAAGGCAAGGAGCCAATGGACACCCTGGTGAAGCTAAGTGAGACAGAGCTGACCAGAACCCGATCAGAGGTTTTTGAGCCTGTGAACTGGTGCATATTGCTGGTGACTTTATGGATGGCATGCCCAGATTTGACTTTGCTTTTGAATGTGGACTTCACAAGGCTCCAACTGCAGTGAAAATTCTTCACATCAAAAGAAAATGATTGTCTCCTCACAGCACTGGGTTGATGTAAGTGGGCGAATGTAGTAATTAGGTATACAAAATGGATGGATAAAGGCATGAAGTGGCTGGCTTTCATGCTTTCATAGGTGGGGGAATATATTCATAGGGTTATGTTGTAAGTATTATTTAACTGAAATTGTTAGAAATAGAATACTGTGTTGTTCACTTATAGAATATTATGTTTAAATGAGGCTTTGGCACATATTGAATGTATGCAGTTTAGTTTTATCCTGTTGGGTACAGATATGATTTTATTATTGTTTTGTTAAAAATTATGTATGGCTAAAGAGCTGTGTAAAAGTGTCAAGTTGACAAGGGGTCGTCTTTGGCAGTTACATAATCTGTCAACTTGAGAAGTCTAGCCTCTCAATCAGGTCACAGCTTAGTGACCTCATTTGGAGGCACCGTGGAAATAAATAGCTCACTGGAGGCCAGATATGCATACTCTCTGCTTTGTCTTCCTGCTGAGAAGACACATGGAGCTATGCTGATGGAGCTAGAGCCCTGTAGCTGGAGGAGCCACGTGGAGCCCCTTGACAGCGCTGAGATGCTGCTATTGCCACTAGATCCACTAGACTTTCCACCCACTGGCCCATGATCTTTCTGAATTCGGTGTCATTGCATGTATTACATGAGTCTAAAGAGGCATTTATAGACCGGTATTGGACATATGGGCTAATATCGGATTTGTGGACTTGATCTGGACTGGGCTGGGATGTTTCCTTAATATACAATTGCTCTTTGATATGAAGTGCTCTGTTACACACATATGAGTTTCTGTGGATTTGTTTCTCTAATCTACCCGGACTGACACATCACAGTAACACCATACTCGGCAAAAATGTGGCACTAACAACGGCAATTTCTGAGCAATCACTGGGAGAAACTAAACTTTGGGCAGACATGCTCTTCTTTTCTTCCAACCATACTTCCTTCTGACATTGGAGGCTTTTCCATAATTTTCAAACCAAGTGAATGTCTGGAACTTATTAGAACATCTGTAAAAGCTGGGATTTAGTACTCTTAGCAGTTGAAACAAAGTCAAATTGCTTGGTAAAGCTCCTTTAGCCATAATCTTCATAACTCCCACCAAATGACTAGGTAGAATTGTGCAAGTAAGGTGCAGAGAGCACTCTAACTCAGGGATTGGTCAGTTTTTACCATTTCACTGGGTATAAAAGTAAGCCATATCAGAAGTAGGAACAAGTTTACCAGGACCATTAAGAGAAATTTCACCAGTGGAGCCTATGAGAGATCCTGTGTGAGATCCTGTGTGAGAGCCTGAAGTGGAAAGGCAGCAGAGCCCCCAGCACTGAGACCGTGAGAAAGAGCAGAGGGGTGCAGATCCCGAGCTTGACCGGAGGATTTCTTGGTGTACAGACTTAGTGCGTTTGGGCTGGAGTCTGGCTAGCAGAGTGGGGTGCCTTTGGGGCATGTCTTAGTGCTCTATAAACATTCTAATACTTGACCAAGCAGAGACCAAAGGACCTCGTGACTGAGAGTCTGAGGATCAGAGAAAGGCTTGCCCGCCAGTATGGCTGGGAAGAGCCATGGTAGAAAAATGAATTGTAACCTTCACATTCTGGAACCTGTGATCTTCCCTAATAAGCCTCATGATTGATGAGCTTTGTCCCTGATTTCTGTGTGACCACTGCAACAGTTTCTTGAATAACCCAGAAGAGTGCCATGAGAGGGACAGTTGGTGTCAGAATAAGGTAATGGAAGTGGGAGGGTTGACAAATGTCTGGCTTCTGACTCACAGGAATCATCTTAGGGAAGATATAGACTTGTAGAAGGTCAGACATGGCCCCAGCACTCCTTTCTTAGCAGGAGATTTTGAACACTGGTAGAAAGGTTTAATACGGAACCTAAACCTACCCTGTGACTCCCTCAGTGAACTTTAGCATTGGTCTTGAATATCTGAAGTCCAGATATTTGAAAGAGTTATCTCTTTGTCTACTTCTCTGCCCTATACATTCTAGATAAAGCAACAGGCTGTCCCCAAGCTGACACCGCCACATGTCCCAGCATAGAACTGCTCCTGCAGTTTTCTTGGCTGTGATCTTTATGGAAGCAGAATGCCAGTCCTTTATTCTGTGGCACTGCAGGCTGGATTTGGTTAGCAGTGGATACCAACCAAACCACTCGAACCATCCAGTCTCCTAAGAATATGCATAACACACAAGTACCCCTGCAATCCAAATGCACTCTGAAGAGAGAAGACACTGGGGTGTATTTTCGGAAAATGTTAGGAGTGGGATTCTTACAATGAGCTTCCTCTTAGGAGCAGCTTGCACCCATCCTGAAATGTGGGTGAGGAACATTCAGGTGAAAGTTAGTGACCTCAGTAACAAGACAGCACTGTGGGGGAACACGCAGTGCTTCTCCTTGCCTGTCACTAAACCCATGCCTGTGTCTGCATGCTTCCTTTTGCCTCTGCTCTCAAAAGTGAAATTCTGCACAGTCGGAGGACTGGTACAGAGTAAAGACACGTAGAGCCAAGAAAATAAAGAGTCAGATGTCCCAGCAGCTTTCAGTGCGTCCTAATTCTCACCACCCCCAGAGCAACCATGAAAGTAGGAGGGACCAGATGAAGACATTTAAAAATTGATTCTGCTCCACCATGATCCAGAGCAAGCTGGGGCTTGGCTGCATTGAGATGGCTTGAGAGGCACCTCTCGGGGGTCAGGATATAAGGTGGCAGACCTAGGCCTCTGTGAATCCTCTCTAGCTCACTCTACCCTAACTGTAAGGTAGGAAGAATAAAACTTCCCCCCTGATATTTACATATTTAACCCAATTTAAAATCTAACGAAACCCAAATCCGTAGCAATCCAACAGAATTTTAGCATAGCCATGGCCAACTTCTTGTCTTTAGCACATAGCTGTAACTGACGGAAGTGTGTGGGTGTTTGTGTCGGATCAGTGCCATTCATTGGGTCTACAGTAGGATCGGAATGCATTCAGAATTCCACACATCCCATACACTGTGAGGGAGAAAGGAAGTATACTTATGAGTGGTAATTAAAAGCAAATAATACAAAACAAGACCTCCTCTGATTTAAAATCCCACACTTAAAAAATATATATATCAGCTTCTTAGGAATGGGGCATACAAGCTACAGAACCTTCTCTGATGTGGACCAGAGATGACAGGCACATGGTCACTTACGTAACGTCTATTTGAGGGAGAATTATATAACTATTAAAGAAACACTGATAGAAGAGAACAAGTGTGACATGAAATGTGGATAAACTTACTCATAGGCACCTGCACATGACTTGGAAAGATAGCAGATCTGTAATCACCTTGTAGGAATTTAAGATCCGCCAAGTTCTTCCTTGACCTTGGAAATTCAATAAGAGTGCCAGCGTCTGTCACAAAGTTAAGTGTTGAGTGGATAAGGTTGAAAGGGCAGTAGATTAAGTGTACTTTATTTCTTTTTCATGACATCACCTCAGTGCCTATGTCCCCAGTCAAATATGCTCACAATACAAAAGAATAAGTAAATAAGAGGGAGACTCCAAAAATGATTGATAAAATATCAAGCAAATTCAGACCTTTGTTGACAGTTGCTCTCATCTGTGCTAATAAAGAAATGTACCTTTTAAAAAAAGCATCCAAATAGAGCAAAAATGGAAAATGCACAGTATTTCCTTCAGAGCAATCATCCTGGAATGTTAACACTTACCCCAAATAACTGAGGGTTTTTTGTTTGTTTGTTTTTTAATTATTGCTTCCTTTAGCTGTCACCAGGTATCTTTCTTTAACGTCTTTAAAGTTTGCCTTATATTTACAGTTGTGCACATGATTCTGGTCTAGCACCCTCAACTGATGGGGAAATCTGATCTAGAAAGATCAAGTGATTTGTCCAAAGTCACAGAACACTGGGACCAGAACCAAAATATTTTGCTGGAATAGCATTTTTGCCCCAACACCATTTTGCCTTTTTTTTTTTTTTTTTATTCTGTGGGTGGACTTTTGGGGGCAGGGGGGAAGGGGAGGGGGATAACTTATTCAAGCCAATTCTAGATGGATCATTAATTCAGTGCAATGCAAAAAAAAGTTCACTGGGTGCCTGATATGTATGAAATACCCTGACTTATAGAGTCATGATATAAGACACGATGAGGCAGGGGTCATGACCTGAAATTAGCTAAACTTGACAAGTCAAAAAATGAGGAGTGATTAAAGTACAAGTGAGAATCATTTTCTTGCTTACGTGATGGCATATTTTATCCTTCCAGTCAATACAGTTGGATTTAGAAAAACAGCAGAAAAAGTATCTCATTAGTTAAGTATATATTTGTTGTGCCCCCCATTCAAATTCACTATGACAGGGTTTAAATGAAGGACCTTGTTAGCATATGAAAAGAGTTATGAATTATGAGCATTTAAAATGAAATGGGACCTAACATTTTCGGTAAGGGTGCAATTGTTAAAATTTGCCATAAAAATGTTACAAGTTTTAGGGTATTTTTGTACTGCCAAGTTGCTTTGTGGATACCTTTGGGGAAACTAAATCAGCACAACCAATCTGTGGTGACAGACCTGTATTCAACACTATGCTATTTTCTAGATCTCTCAAATATGGTCAGCTTGTCAACCTGCTGCTTTAAATATCCTGAAATAATGATAATAAGTACTTTGTTAATGTAGCGTGACTTAATATATCTATTTCAACTAATTTGCATTATGATGATAGGATTAATCTAGAAAGAAAAGTTCCTCATCTACATTGTTTCTTATCATCTAAGTAATAGAACAAATTAGTTTCTGTAAGAAGATCTTATTATTGATCTGTTATTATTAGATAGTTGATTTAGTTTTCTAGTAATAATGTTTACAGAGGGAAGTTAACATGTGCTGAACACTTGGGTTGACACTTTATTAGGCATTGGATGGTGACACCCCCTTCACCCCAAAATGTGGAACTTTAACCCCCATACTTGATCTTGTTTGGCAATAACATGAGAAAATGGCATGAGGGCTGTGCCCGACCTCTTCTGCTACATAAAAAAAAAGGAACCCCGACCCTAAGACAGAGTGCTGCAATGCAAAGGTCAGATATGCCTCCACTCTCCATCATTCTGTACCCTATTCTGTCACCCATCACTCCTCCAACAGCACTCCAGTTCTCCACTGAGTTTTGGATTATAATAATAAGTTGCGATGGCCACTCAGAACTCACAGATAACACTCATAATTATGAGGTTTATTAGGGGAGTTAATATGTTACAAAAGATTAAGGATACAGATCTTTTGTTCATGCAAGCACCTCTTCTCAGCCATGCTGACAGGAGTCTCTCTCTCTAGTCCTTGGCCTCTCATCTATGTGACCCCTCAGCCCCTGCCTGTTCCCCGGGCCAGGAAGCCTCACAATCTCAATGCTCAGCCTCACGATCTCAACAAGGCTCCTCTCTCTGTCTCCTGCTCTCAATGTTGTATCCTTCGCTGGCTTTGCCACTTCAGAGGCACCCTTCTGGTAGCTCTTCTTTCTTGATATTCCTGGGATTCTCTCTTCCTGCTTCTGAGATGGCTCACTTATATACCTAGTGGAATAGCAAAACTGACCAATCCCCTCTATTAATCTTTCATACGCCCTACTTGCATGTGCCCATTCAGTGATTTGGTGGAAATTACTTGGTTAAAAGGCCATATTAAGTAATTAACTGCACTTCATAAAGATTGGCTTTTGTTATCTTAATAAAGCCAAACTAGAACAAAGGGAGCCCTAAGCCTATTCTACTTTGAGCGGTTTTTTTCGAAAAAGGGCAGAACAGACAAACATACATTAGGGAAAGTGACCGTGTGAGGAACTGCCTCCAAGCTAAGGAAAATCAAGACTTTCTGACAGACACCAGAAAGAAGAGAGATCCACAGAAGAAACCAATATGGCAGAGACCCTGATGCAGATGGACAGTCTCCATAACTCGGAGCAAATGAATTTGTGTTCTTCTTTACAGTCACTCACTCAAACTCACTGCCATCGAATGGATGCCAACTTACAGCGACCTTGTAGGACAAGGTAGATCTGCCTCTGTGGGTTTTCTGAGGCTCTTGAGGGGAATAGAAAGCCCTACGCTTCTCCTACAGAGCTGCTTGCGGCTCTGAACTGCTGACCATGTGGTTAGGAGCTCAACACATACCCAATGTACCACCAGGACTCTTGATAACTAAGAGAGGCATGTTCAATAAATTAAATGATGTAATTTATACATTTATGTTAACTCTGTCTAAGGCAAATATTACTAACCCTGTAAGGAAACAGGTTCAGAGAGGCTAAATAAAAACCCAAGTTTAAGGAATGCGAATGTAGCCACGTGCAGACACAAAGTCAGGTCCATTTGGTTGCTAAGCCATGCGCTTTTCATGATCTGCTCATGCTGCTTTAATCAAAATGAGTTTGTCCTTTCCATGTTAGAGTCAAGGTAGTCATCTGCAAAACGCCTGGTCTCGGGGAGGACAGTAGAGATCAATGCACAGCTGTGCATTTCCCTCAGAATTAAAGCTAGACTTGTGGAGAACCGTCGTGCTCTCTTCAACCTTGTAAGGGCATTTGGAGTAGGAAGGACACTTGATTTGTTAATGGGGAAAGGTCTGATCCTACTTTAATTTGCAGGATGGGAGTAAATCTAAAGAGACAGACAATTGTCTTTCTTCCAGGAGAGATCAAGCCCTAGTGCTATGCATCCCCAACCCTCCTCTTCTGGCACATTCAATTTCAACTTCTATATGCAAACTGTTTGCTCCTGGGCAAAAAACAAAACATGTTCTTGGATGTCAATGTAGTCATAGAAGATGGACTTAGGATAGTGAAAATGAAGCTAAGATAGTGTATACTGTATAGACAATGTAGAGAATGCTAGGAAATCTATGAGCTTCCATGGCTTTCCTGGAGAAACATGCATTAAGTGGATATATGTCAAACACATGGCACAGTCTTTTAATTTAGCTTCTGGGCTAATCTTCTGAGTTAACTACCTTTGCTGTATTTTAAGGTTAGGTGAAATCATTGAAACAGGGTCAAGATAAAAGAAATGGAAAGGGACCACATTTTACTACTTTTAATGCATTTTTGTGTAATAGACTTGACATGCAATTTAAGATGGAATATCTTCAGAGAAGAAAATCAGACATTAAACCCTTGAAACCAATACTCACTCTAAGTCTGATTGGATCTAGTTCTGGAGACAATAATTCTGGGAGTCCCAATTAGTTTTCTCCAAAGTATCACTAATACCAGGCAAATATGCGGACTTCTAAACCTGTCTATTTAAATTAAATATATTATCCCAGTTATTTTCAATCTCTTACAAATATGTGTGAGAAACTCTAGGGGTGCATTGGGTAGGATCTCTCTGCTAATCCAAAATCTGCCATTGTAAATCCCCAGCCATTTCCTGGGAGAACAATGTAGCAGTTTACCTTTGTAACAAATGAGAATCTTAGACCACAATGGAGCAAAAAAGCGATGTCCTATATCACCTCTACAAGTCTCAGCTGACTTGACAGTCAGTGAATTAACAGGTAACCTGTGATGGTTTTATGAAGCGAGGCCCATTTTTCTATGTATAAGGATTGTATTTATTTTACTGTCTTCTTGTTAGTTCCATCCAGTAGCTCAACCCCTAGTGACCCTATTCACAACAGAACAAAACACTTCCTGGTCCTGCATCATCCTCACAATTGGTCCTATGCCTGGTCCCACTGGTAGAGCTACTGTGTCAATCCATCTCATAGAGGGTCTTCCTATTGTTTTGCTATCCTTCCCCTTTCCCAAACTTGATGTCTTCCTCCAGGGACAGGTCTCTTCAGAATATATGTCCAAACTATGGAAGACCAAGTCTTGCCAGCCTTGCTTCTAAGGAGCACCCCGACCATACTTCTTCCAACACAGACTGTCCTGTGAGCAGTCCATGGAGCTTCCATTCTTCTCCAGCACCACGACCCCCACGCCTCTATGCTTGTACCATCTTCCCTATTGAATGTCTCACGTTCACATGCGTATGATACAATGGAGAACTGGGCCAAGCCTACCTTAGTCCTCAAAAGAACATTGTTTCTTTTTAATAATCTAACGTAGTCTTGAGCAGCAGATTTGCCTCGTGCAAGACATCTTTTGATATCTTGACCGCTGCTTCCATGAGCATTGATTGTGAATCCAAGTAAAGCAAAATCATTGACAATTTCAACCCTCCCTCATTTTTTCATGATTGGTCCAGTGGTGAGTATTTTTATCTTCCTTACACTGATTGTCATCCATCCTGAAGGCTAAAATCCTTGATCTCATCAACAAGTGCTTCAAGTCCTCCTCAATTTCAGCAAGTAAGGTGGTCTCATCTCTCTACAGCAGGTTGTTAATAAGCCTTCCGCCAATCCAGATGCTGCACTTTTCTTCTTATAATTCAGCTTCTCTGATGATTTTCTTATGTATGGTGAGAAGGTATAACCCTGACTCACACCTTTCTTGATTTGAAAGCTTTCAGTATTCCCTTGTTCTGTTTGTACAATCACCTCTAGATTCCTGTACAAATTCTTAATAAGCACAATGAGGCGTTTCAGAATTCCCATTCTTCTCAAGGTGATCCATAGTTTCTTATGGTCCACACAGTCCAATGCCTTTGCACAGTCAAGGAAACACAAGTAAACGTATTTCTGGTATTCTCTACTTTGAGCCAAGATTCATCTGACATCAAGAATCACATTCCTTATCTTACATACTCTTCTGAATCCAGCCTACCTTTTGCCAGTTCCTTGTCAATGTGCTCTTGTAACTGCTGTTTGACGACCTTAAGAGAAATTTTACTTGCGTTCGATATCAACGATACTGTTCCATGATTATTCTGTTGGATCACTTTTCTTTGGAATAGACATAAATATGGCTTTCTTCCCCTCAGGTGGCCAGGTAGCTTTCTCTCAAATGATTATGGTAGAAAGTATGCTTATAATTGAAATATCTGTAATTATAATATCTGTAACATCTCCCAATAAAGTGATTAATGGAAAAAAGTTGTGATTGCTTGGAGTCTAGAAACTGCCTTGCAATCATGGAGATTCAAGACAAAGAGGAAAAGCCAACACATTGTGGATGGCAGAGCAGAAAAATGGCTGAAAGATGGCACCCACATGAGCCCACTGCCCTCCAGAGGACAACAGGACTCCCATTAGATCAATAAGTAACATTATGATAAAGGGAGAAAAGAACGAAGTTGTTAAGGGTTTCGTACTGATTAGATCCACAGATAGTACTCATGGAAGCAGTAATCAAGAGATCAAACAATGCATTGCATTGGGTAATTTTGCTGCACAAGACTTTTTAAAAGACGTCTGAAAAGCAAGGGTATTACTTTGAGGATGAAGTTGCCCTTCACCCAAGCCCAGGTATTTTCAATTGCTTCATATGCATACGAAAATTGGACATTGAATAAGGAGACCAAAGAAGGGTCAATGCATTTGAATCATGGTGCTGGTGAAGAATATTGAAAGTATCAAGGACTGCCAAAATAACAAGCCAGTCTTTCCATGAAGTACAGTTAGAATGCTCCTTGAAGGGAAGATTTAGAAGACATGGATGGACTCATGTATTTTGGACATATTGTCTGGAGAAGGACATAACACTTGCTAACCTAGAAGAACAGCAAAAAAGCAGAGGGTCCTCACCAAGACTGATTGACGTGATTACTGCAACAATAGGTTCAAACATAGACCAATTATGAAGATGGTGCAGGACTGAACAGTGTTTAATTCTGTTGTATATTGAGTCACTGTGAGTTGGAACCTAACAACAGCAAAAAGGGGGTGGGGTAGCATGCATGAGGGACACCCATCTCAGAATTCTGAAAGCTGGTATAGGCAGATCACGAGTTATGCAGATCAAGGTGGGAAGATAAATCTTACAGGGAAAGAAACCGAGGTCAATAGACCAGAATGTGTGGACAGGCTAATGGAGAGAATGTGGCTGGGATCATTGTTGGTAATGGTTAAGCGCCAGCTGGCAACTGAAATGTTGGTGGTTCAAAATCACCCAGCAGCACTGTGGAAGAAGGAACCACTTCTATAAGACTGAAGCTAAGAAAACAAAATGGGGGAAAATCTACTATGCCACATGTAATCACTATGAGAAACTGATTTTATGGCACCAGAAAACAAGTATAGTAATGACAAAGTAGAGACTCCCAAGGAACCAATGATGAGACTTTAAGAGAGTTTAAGGGGAAAAGTGATATTATTAGATTTTGATACATTATTGGTAGCTGATGGTGAAAGTAATATGTTTGATAAAGCAACTATAGGAGGAGTTAGGTTTTTGTAGTATTCAAAACTAACAATAAAAAGTGTTTGACAAGGTTGTGGTTTGGAGATAATGTGAAGTAAATGGTTTGTATATAATTTGTTGTTATATACTTTCCCAACAACATGGGCTACTTTTCAACAATAACAACAACAAAAAAAAATGAGATGTATCGATATCTTAGCTTCAACAACAGGCTCAAATTTAGCCAAAATTGAGGAGAGGACAAAGGACTGAGCTCTGTTTTGTCCTATTTTACATAGTAGATTCCCTATGAGTTGGAACAGATGGGATAGCAGATAACAGCAAACTATATACAATCCGTATAGTCGGGTGTGATTCATCCAGGTGGACTTAGTTGATGTCTCACTTAGATGTCTGATTGCTTTAAGAGATGCCTTTAAAACCTCAAACAAACACTATTCTTTCTGATAGCCAGGCATAATTAGGTTTCAAGATGGCAACATTTCCATTAGCTTCTAATTTTAAATCTCCATGAATTTTATAAAAACCCATTGTCAGAGATGATTGAAAATAATATGGCTTTGGTTAGGCATACCTTACTTGTCAGTGTGACATCTTTGCTTTTAAAAACAAAACAAACCTCTTTAAATGTCCTTTGCCTCCTAATTCTTTCCTCTATTTCCTTTTACGTTCCTCTTGTCCCACTATCATGTTTGGCCTTCATCCGGGTTTAGTAATTGCCTGCTGTTTCACTGCCCTTGATTAAGCCCCACTAGGCAACCTATGCCCTTCTTTCCTTTGATTTTAGTTCACTTGTTGTTCCCTTGTCCCTGGGTTGGTTGACACCCTCTTCCTTTCTCCCACCACCTCTTCTCCCATGTCCCCCCAGAATCATCAGTCCCATTGTTTTCATCTCCAAATTGTTTATCCCACCTATCTTATCTAGATAGACATGCAGAGACATTAATAACTGCAAAAAGCCAAAGTCAAACAAAAGAAGACAAAACCAATAAAACAACAACAAAACAAAATAAGGATAGGGAAGTAGATCTATGTACTTACCGTATATACTCGAGTATAAGCCAAGTTTTTCAGCACATTTTTATTCAGTTTTTGTGGTAAATTTAGGTGCCTTGGTGAATATTCGAGTCGACTTATACTTGAGTATATACAGTATATCTATATGTTAAGAATTAAGGTAGCAGATGGACATTGGGCCTTGAGTCAAGTACTCTCTCAACACATGAACACTTTGTTCTAATAAGCCAGCATTCTGTGATGCTCACCTTCCGGACACAATCGCTAAAGACAAAATAGGTGCATAAGCAAAGACGGTGGAAAAAGTTGATGGTGCCTGGCTATCAGAAGATATGGTGTCTGAGGTCTTAAAGGCTTGAAGGTAAACAAGTGGGCATC
>NW_022109768.1:9159538-9185972 GCF_000313985.2 Echinops telfairi | reverse complement strand
TGAAAAGTAGCCATGAGACAAATGAACCATTTTGGACATAGGTGTATTCTTTTGACTCGAGCTCTATTTATTTATTTTTAGTGAACAAGTCCAGCTCCTTCTTTTTTATATCTGGGACTTATCATACTTCCCAGATGAGCCATGGTATTTGACTTTGCCAGAGTGGTTGTCTAGCAATACCACCTGGAGAATATGTGATTAGGAGGTGATTAACACATGTGCATATAGGGGCACAAAATATAATGCTTGCATGGAATCTCTATGCTTGATCAGAAGCGCTTCAGACCAGCTTGGTACGAAAAGAAAAGCTGGCAGGACAGTTATTCTGAGAGACTTGATGGACATAAGGTAATCTGCTCCAGTCTTCGGGTGACCCAGCTGAGCAGGGCCTCTGGACTCAATGTGCGTTCTGGGCCAGGGATCTTGCTGCTTGCACAGAGGGAGCAGGAGCAGGCTGTGATCAGGATGCCTCCAGGAGGGAGCAAAATAGCGATAGATGGGCCCGAGCAGACATACACCTGAGCACACGGAAGAAACCATCATGGGATGCTGTGAAATGACTAGAAGATCGGTTGAGGGAGAGCAGAGAGGGGCAAGCAGCTGCCGTGGCTTGGGTAACAATGTTACCGAGACTGCCCATGCCCTGGGCTGGCAGAAGGCCTGGAAAGATTCAGATCCTAGGGATCACAACCAATTATAGAGACATTCTTTGTGCTGGCACCCAAAATGTCTAAGCAGAAAAAGACAATACTTCTTTGACACAAGGGGAGATGCATTGAGTGATAGATTCAGAATTTGGGCTCCTTTTGGCATAAAAGCAAGTTGCCTTTAAGAAGTTTCCAACACACAACCCCAAGTGTATCAGAAGAGAACTGAGCTCCTGAGAAAATTTTCCAGAAGCCCATCAGGAGACCTTGCCTCTGACCCATGACCAGCAGCCAAAGCACCATCCAGAAGCTCCAGATGTGGGTGTAGGGGAATTAGACAGCATCACTTCATTTTCTGGATAATCAGCTTATAACCAGCACTCACATGTCAATATTGTGAGAGTCCATTTCCATTCCCTTAGAAACAGTGGTCGTTCTTTAATGTGACAATATTTTAGAACAGTGATGGTTCTCAAGGTTAGAAATATAGCAGATTTGGGGTTTTTCTGTTACGTAAAATGTATCTTTTCTGTCATGTGGTCAGAGCACAAAGTGAACTTGTCTCCGTTTTTGTTTTTTTGTAAGAACTTTCAAGGCATGGGACTGTGATTGACTAGAGGAAGCAATAGGCTGGGTCAAGTTAGGTTGAAACAGTGAGTGTTCAAATAGGAGATTTATAAATAATGGCATGCAATACATTTAATAAATTATTTCTGATCAGTTTTTATTCCTTTTCGGTTTTAAAAGTATAATAGATAGGGGAAATGAAGTAGTCTTCAAATTATAATTTCAAATCCTGCAATGAGCATTTTAGATAATTTACACCAAATCAATTTATACTGTATATCACTAAACTAAAAGTAAGAACGTTTATAATTTCTGATTAAACACATTATATTCAGAGCCTGTGTTTTGCTTAAAACAACATTTCCTATGTGGTTCCCATGAAGATTTCCCTTGTAGTCTGAAGTGATTTGAAATAAAGATGTTTTTCTACCTCATCTGCATACATTGCACACTACTATACATCTAGTAGGAACTTGGGATCAGAGCCTTCCCCATCTTTCTGCCGCACACTGTCTGCACAGTAGCTGAACTCCATAGGTTAATAGGATGGCTGAGAACGTGGCATTACTTGCCTTGCCGATTATAATATTCTGCTGCCGGCTCCTCCTTTCTTTCCAGCGTTTGAGATTCAGGACCATTTGAAATACATTAACTGAAGGAACTTCAATTTTCCTTTCTTGCCTTCTTCGTTCCTCTAGACACTCTCGCCTACACTTAAATTTCAGAAGTACTGATGTTAATTAATTGGTGAGCTTAATTGTCTCAGAGAAAGTTGTGACTTGCTACTCCCATAAAGATTTACAATCCCAGAAACCGACATGGTCAGTTGTACCCCTACTCCAGTTGGCTATGAGTTGGAATTGACTCAATGGGAATGAGTTTGATATTTTAGTGTAAGTAATTGCTTTGAGAAACAAAGACTACTTGCTTGCCTGTCTTCCTTCCTTCCTTCCTTCCTTCCTTCCTTCCTTCCTTCCTTCCATCCATCCATCCATCCTTCCTTCCTTGTTTGTTTGCTTTTGGTCCCTCTGCTTTTAGGCTAGGACAAAGCAGCCCCATGAATGATCCTGTCCCTTCTTGGGGGCAGGGGTGGTGGTGGTAAAGAGACTAGAATTAAGGAGAAGCAGAAATGAATCAGGAGCTTCGCCTTCACTGTTTACCGAAGGAGAGTTGTCTGCTGTCCTGAAGAAATCAGAATCCAAACACAGCTTTGAGAAAAGGTCCGTGGGCGTCACTTTGCCTTCCCCAGCACGACCACCCCAGTGCTCTTGCAAAGAGTGTGCTGCTGAGAAGGTTTCTCCTAATTATACTTCACTTTCAAAATAGTGCTGGAAACAAGTTAGGTGATCATTTCTGGGAGAAATTGAAATTAATATCACTCTTGAGGATCAGAAGATGAAACCCAGAAAGTGTAAGATGCTTCAAATGACTGAGAAGCCAATACTGAACCAATTGTGTTTTGGCATCCCAAATTAAACCTTATTGTTCCTGTTTGTAATAGTGTTTTCTCTCCTATACTGCCTCTGTGCTTTGAATAAATGAGGGTGCTCACAGCTGAACTGATTGCCATGGTTACAGGCAATCTGTGTGTTACATCTCCTAGAAGCAAAAAAAAAAAAAAAAAAAAGCAGTAGTTTAAGGGTAGTTTAAGGTAAACATTACCCTTCTTTTTCAGAGAACAATTTTCTTATGGCCGCACCTATGACTAAGGCCCCCATGGAACATTTGCGAAGAACCCATGGAAGGATACGCATGGAAGTATCCAGTCCGCCCTCCTCCACTCTCAAATGCACACCCTTGAAGTCCAGATCTATTTTGCTCCCCAGGAGGCTGACTGCACTGATTTCCGGAATTTGGGGGCTGGGAGCAGGTTTGAAGTTTCAAGCACAAAGGCATCTCTGAAGGCTGTCCAGTAGTATTTATTGTTATAAAGCATTTGGTAAGCACTGGTATTGTCATTGGCACCAGATAACCGGGCCCTGATGCTTCCGTTGTTGCAATAACTCAAACTAGCATTGTTGATATTAACAGCAATGCCACACCTCTCCAGAGTTGGGCCTTTAAGCTCAGGGATGAAGAAGAACTGGTCTACATTCAATCTTACGTGGCTTGGCTGTATTGCGTGTACTGAGAACCTACTGTGTGCAGGGGCTGCACTAAATCCAAACCAGCCTACCGCCATGAAGCCCATTCCAATTTGAGAACCACCAATCTGACTAAGTATCTTCCTTGCAACGGTTTTAAGTATTAGACAGTTGGCGTCATCCCAAGAACAGAAGAGGGAGCTATGAAAGGCAGCTTCTTTAGACTTTTTGTTTAGGTTTTCTCAAGAGCTTAGTTATGACTGAGAATAACCTTTCCTCTTTCTTAAGAGAAAGGTTGCAGATGGTACGAGGCCTCGATTGATTCTGGACAATTCTGTGGTATTGGAAGCTGGTGTTGGATTTTATTTTTTACTCTATACTGTTTTCTATACCTTTTAGCCCATAATTCATATTTTTGCCTCCTTTTAGATAGTTCTCCCCCTGCACCTCACCCACCAACTCCCTTACATTCTCGTCTTGCCCTCTGGAGGCAGAACACAACAACAATAAAAATCTGTATTTGTAGATGACCTTAATCTCTCTCATATCTTGATCATTCTCTTGGCATGTGAGGTTCTATTGAAATTGGAGTTCAGATAGGGAAGTTAATGCTGTATTTTATTACCAATGAATTCATATTTTCTTTGCGTAAGGAGGATACTAGTGGCTTGAACCAAGCTACCTGGTTTTTGATCTTGAAAGAAAAGGATTTATTTTTTTGGTTACAGATCCAACTTTTGGACAAGGGTTGCTATTTTGTTGAAAGACCGTGTTAAGCTTGATTTTGTTGTGCATGAAGAGAGCCAAGAAGAGTTCAATGTTTTAGGCAAACTGGCTGGTACCAGCTCATGATTGAGATGAATTCGTTGTCTGACTCTTGCTTTGGAGTGTTCTAAGCATTTTTTTAGCAAAATGTCCATCTTCAGACATGAAGATGTGCAGAAAAGGTTGATAAACCGTCAGAGAAGGAAGCAAAGGCATCTAGAACTCGAACTCATCGCAACAATGTAGCTTCCATTTCAGAAGTGGAAATACTGACCCAAGAGTCTGCAGCAAGTTCAACATTCATGCCAGTTATCTTTCTTTGCCAAAGTGAGTTCAGTTTTAATTTTGTACAAACTAAATTATTCAATGCTAGGCTGTTCAGAGAGGGAGGCCGCTGTGATTTTCAGAAAGAACTCTTTAGTTCACTCACATTATTGAAGTGCTTTGTGGAAGGACATGCTGGGTTGAGTTAGGACTGCCTTTTTGTGCTGCTAGGCTGTAGAGCTCTATGCTTATATGCAGGAGACCTCCGAAGAAATGCACATGAGCCAGAGCATTAAAGACGCACACCCACTGATGGTATGGAGAGAAGCCATACATTGTGAGACTTTTTGCTGCTCTATGAGAAGTCTGTCTTTGGAAAAAGCTTTGGATCAGAATTTTTAGAGCCAATATCTTTCACCGTGTCAATCGTCTTGCTTCATGAGGATAATTGCTGTGAAAGGTGTTCATCAGTTTCAGAAAGGTGAGCGCTTGGAAACCTTGCAGGGTTTTAGGCAGTGAAGTTGAAGAGTGGGCATCATGACTGGGTAGGTATAGGTTCAATCATGAAGGGATATTAAATATAAAATGAATAATAATGTGGCCTTTAACAGGCACTAAATACCAACCCATGAATAATCTGTATTTTGAGCCTTGGGTTATGTATTATGCATTTCCAAAGTGGGCTCTTAAATTGTGTCCTGGCTATATTTTTAAATTAAAACAGAAAGAATGCATCTTTTCTTCCTCATTTCACTGCTAAAGCCAAAAAGGACTTCGATGCCTTCCTGAATATCTAATTCTTTCCAACACACTGACAAACAAATTGAAGGAGATGATGAGTTTGGTGTGCATACTGGTCAACCAGCTGCATCCTTTACAGGTCCTATTAAACATTTTGTTTTTCTCCCAAGATTTTATTTCTGACTCTCAATTTGTACTGTGGACTTTGGCTAGGTATTCCCACATTCAGAGCAGGTAGCTAAAATGTTCCAAAACAGGCAAGCATGAAAAGAAGTTGGAGCTGTTTTGTTGGTTGGTTGGAATGGGGATTGGTTTATGTTTTCAACCAAACACTTTCCTAGCCTCACTCCTGCTTTCTGCCTCCCCAGGGAACCAGGAAAGGTGACCTTCACTCCTCACTTTATAGTTTTGTGTGAAGCATACCGATGTAGACTAAACTTTCGTATCCTGACTCCATGTACTTCTTAGCTGCTTCTTAACGTTGCTTTTTGGCTTTAATTGCCTCTGTGTTCACGTACAAAACTAGAATCTCAATTCATTATTAACGGTGCCACTTTGACAAAAGGACAGTTTTCATGCTGCTAGTCTAAGGGATTAAAATGCACATTTAAGACTTCAAGGAACTACGTTCCAAGATGAAGCATGGTGCTGTTAAAAATGATACTGAGGGCTGAATGAGTCTATGGAAAGAAGTGACAGAATTGAAACTACCATTAGATGGCTGACTAGGCGTCTTTCACAGGCTTCTGCTTCCTCATTCTGATAAATGAAAATGTTGTGCTAGACATTTCCCTCTTTACTTTCTTAACCCTCATAGTTTATGGTTTGGAAATTCATACGCCATGGATTTTGATGATAGTAATTAAAATCTCCTACCTCTGACCAAAGTACTATCTTTATACTAACCAAGGTGTTAGAAGCATTTCTTTATGAAAGAAAATTTTAGTTCGGTTTAACTAAATCTATCAAACATTCCATGTTTAAAATTTTACATTGAGAAAGCTGTTGGTGGGTCGCGAGAAGAAAGACATTTCTAGAATGGATCTGGCAGTAGGATTGGGGATTGCGGACATCTGGAACAAATTCTCTTCTTCTTCTTCTTCTTTTTTTTTTTTTCTTGACCTTCTTCTCTCCCCAAGATTGCAAAGCCAGTATAATTTTTTTATTTAGTTTTTCTGGTGACAAATATATATAAATATATATTTGATATATATACATAATAGATATTATAGATCCTTCAAACTCCACCATCACACAATTCTTGAAGATTTGAATAGAGAGTAAGAAAGCTTATTGAAAATACAGGTATCAAAAATCAATCCTTATGTATGGCTCAATGAACCTTCGAAGAATCACATTAAAAGAAGCTTTCTGTGTTTGCTAGCATGGAATTCCTTGAGTTCTGAAACATGTCTGGAGGTAAAACATCTGACTTGGCTGCAAGTTCACACTCGAAGAGGATTTCCTTGGAACCCACCGTGTTCCCGGCTCTCTGGTCGATGCTTTAATAGTGATCTGGTAGATCTAGCATCTAGTGATCTGGTTGATCTAGCATCTGGTAGATGCTCCTTGTAGTGATATTGTCCCCAAAGGACACTTTTCTCTTTTCAGTTGACGAACCTGAGCATCAGGAAATGCACTTGCCCATGGATTTAACCTAGGTCTCTTGGCACCAAATGTCTAGGGAAAATATTGTCTGAATTGCTTTTCCAAGAAATTAAGTTCTCACAATTATTAGTAATGCACTACCCAAATGCTGTTTTAGAGGACCTTTAAACTGAGAAGACAATTACTTGAAAGTAATATATTAAGACAGTCAGCTCTTAAATTTCAATTACGTAATTTGTATATGGAGAGATTCACTTAGGCAAGCAATTCCCTTCTGAGTTTGCCTATTCCACTTGCTGAGTTAGCCTTTCCCTCACCATCCCCTAAGAGCCAGTGCAAAGCAAACCTTAACTCTGGACTTGGCAATTACTGGATTAACAAAATTCACATCAGGTTGGATTTGACTTCACACCATTCTGAAGACCTAGTGTAATTATTCTGATTGCACTCTAAATAGCTCAATTTGTTTCGAGTGCTGAACGTTGTGTAATATTAAATCTATGTCTTTGAAAGTGGTAAAGTTGTTGAAGAAAACATGCTTGGCCACTTTTCAAAATTCAAAACTTTTTGATGATAAAACTACTGATTTACATAAAAAAGTTAATAAAACTTTACCATTTTTAATATCTTTTAACACTCTGGGAAAATAACTCAGAAATCAGTGCCAATGTTCCTATTTTAACATGCAAAAATTTCGAAAGAATAGGCCCCAGATTGGCTTGAAAATCAAGTTATACTTTTTGTTTCATTTCAAACCTGCTTGGTAGATTAATGAAACATTTCCAAATAGAGCAATGTCTTGCTATGTGGTTTCTCTGGACTCTTCATGGAAGGAGTAAACCTTGGAGGGAAGATTTTATCAGGAAGGCAGCTGAACCTTCTTGCCAACACTCATGCGCCATTTCCCAGGGTTGCTGTAATAAAGTCGCACACACTAGTGGCATGTAAGAACAGAAATCTGAGGACTGTGGTATGGATTCCAGGTGTTGTCCGCAGGACCATGCTCCCCAGGAAGATCCGTTCTTGCTTTTCCCAGCTTCTGGTAGCAACAGAAGCTTGTATATCCTTGGCTTGCACATCCACCTCCATTCACATGACTGTCCTTCCTCTATCTCTCTGCCTTCAATGAGGACAACCCTCAGATCGGATTAAGAGCTCCGATCCATACAATATCAGTATGACTTCACTGATAATACCTTCAGAGGTTTCCAAACACATTTTTCCAGGCACTAAGTGTTCGAACTTGAAGAAGGAACCAAGAGGCAATGGAGAAAGCCAAACAAAGCCAAGTTTCAATTTGAAAGGCGTACCCAAAACAGACACCCTAATGAAGCATGATTTAATAGGAAAACAAACCGTTATCCACCAGCACACCATAATTGCTGTTTCTTTTGCAGCCAGGGAGAATTTTCATAGAAAGTAAGCTCTGGCTACCACAGAAGACCCAGTTTGCTCTTGTCCGGAGCTGGCTGTGACGTGAGCTGAAGTGGAATACATTCTTTAAAAGGTCAGCTGAGGCTCATCTTTGCATGCTGTCCGATACCGTGTGATGTTTCACGGAACAGCTTCTTTATGAGACTTTGATTCTCTTCACACACATCTCTTTGGCTCCGAAAGAATGGGGGCAGCAAGAATGAACCCCACCAGCTCTTGCCTCCATTGAAGACTGGACTTGATTTGCAAGGAAAGATTTGTGAGAATATTACCCCTTCAGATTCTTTTTCAGGGGACCAAATTAAAAAATTAAGAAAAGAAAAGAAAGGGGGTGGGGGAGAACATGCCTCTAGGTGAATTCCTTTCCCCATTCGGATTTCTGGGCATGTCCTTTCCAAGTTCTCCCATTCCCCAGGAAACACCTGCCTATGCAGTTGGCCCTTTGTTGGTTAATGAGCGTGCATCAGGGGGAAATAGCATTTCCTCTCTGTTAGATGTTCCTTTGTTAAAGAGGTATCATATTCAGGCATTTTCCTTTCCTTTCCTTTGATGGATGAAAATGCAGGATGATGAGAAAGCCCTGATGGATAGCACCAGATTACCTTTGAATTAGAAAGCCATTCCAGTCCTATCACTGGCATGTGAAGATGCCTTAGGTCAGAGGATGTAATTGGGAATTTTCTCTGGCTGTTCCCTTTACTTCTGAAGATCGTGGAATTGGAGCTAATAGAGATAGGGTCGTCCCGAACATTACGTTGAATTTGGCAGGATTGTCCATTTTGTAATATTCATAAATGTCTTTCCGTCCCTTTACATGCACTTCTGTTGATGCTTCCATTGCCTTTTTGAGGAACAGGTGATTTCATTATCAAATCTACTTTCTTTCGTTGCAATGTCTTTCCCATTTGGGAATTGAAAGAAATTGTGCTCATTTTTGTTTTGAAACTACGTAATCAGTTGCTCTTTGGTAATAAGACGTAAGACAACTTTTTCAACAGAGTGAAACTTTTTTTTTTTTTCCAGAGTGAAACTTTGACAGTGCTTTCCAGAGAACTTTTGGGGGAATACAAGAGCAACATTTTTAACCAATAGGTGCCCTCTCGTGCCTTGGTTTCCCTCACTTCTAGCTGCATCTGGGTCATCAATTTTCTATCAGGTAACAAGACTGCAGATGCCTCGATGCCCCACTCTTTTTCCTCGGCCATAGCTTTTGTGGGCACCTTTACTCCAAGCCAGGAACCAGGATTATTGTGATATGAAGCAGTAACTTGGAGACATGCTAAGGACAGGAAAACACAGGCAAAGATAATGCATGTAAGTTAACACATTTGAACACGTAGTTTAAAAAAGATAGGACAAAAGTACATTGATTTCCTCCCAAATTAGGCAAAATTAGGCTAATGGACCATGAGATGAAGGTCTAGAATTCATGAGTTGAACTAGAAAGCACACACACTAACTCAAACAAATCTCCTTTAATGGGTCCTTCATTTAACAATTCAGTCTTCACAATGAAATATTATGGACCAAGTATTACACTGGAGGTAGAGACAAAAAAGATGGACTGGATTCCTATCCTAATGGAATATATCGTTTCATGTCCTTTGAAAATTATAAAACAATTTGGTATGGCCCACAAAACCTAAAATTGAGTGAAAAAAAGTGATGATTCCTGTTCTAAGATGATGATTTTAACATTTGGTTTCATTTCCTCTCTCTAGGAAAAGATCCCTTGCAGTGCTTTTAAGAATGGAGCTCCTAGAGGTCACAGGCTTTATTTCTGTGGAAGTTGCACCTACTACAAGGAGACGGAAGGAAGCAAATCGAGTGCTGCAGGAAAACTAAGTTAGTCAAGGGAAAAGTCAGTTTTGCATTTTTTTCTCACAAGGTGTTTATTTTTATCTCATACTATGTATATATTATACATATATAATATCTACCCCATAGTATATATGTATGTGTATATATATTAACTGAAACTAATTTTGACTTTTTTTTCTTGCACATTAGGTTCAACTCATAATATATATAATTACTTAGCAACTGGTGGATATTACTGGTCCAGATAAATGATATTTTTATTTAACATTGACTGGGTTAGGAAAAAAATCCCAACCAAACTTGCTGCCATTTAGTTAATGCCAAATCAGAGCAACCCTATAGCATGGGGTAGAATTGTCCCTGTACATTTCTGAGACTGCAACTGTTTATGGGAGTAGAAAGCCCCATTTTTCTCCATTACGTTTTGTGTTGGTTCCAATGAAGGGGCTGTCAGGAGATGGAGAACCTAATTCAGAAACAGTGTAGTAAAAAATATGCAAACACGGGCTTTGGAGTTATGACTTAAAATGATCATGAGTCAGTTACTTAATCTTTTTTCACTTTATTAATTTGAAAACATCTCCCATATTTTAATACTAACTTTATTAGAACTTTACTATCAGATACACATCATTGCAATCCTGCTGATACTCGATCGAACTTGTTACTTGGTCGGTTACCCCCTGCAACTGTTCTAGGTGCAAGTATTTCTTGCTTGCTCCATGATAAAAAATGTTCCCTGGTCTTTTAAATACTGATAGTGATCTTTTCTTTCTTACTCATTATTTGTATTTTTATCTTTATATTATTATTGTTTTTACCTGACCACTTTATTTTGCTCGTTTTTTATTGTTTCAGTTAGGTTTCCCAGTTTGTAAAGCACAGAAGGAGTAGATGCACAGAGATAATTACTGGCTTAAAGGGGAGGGAGCAGTAATGGGTGAAATAGAGGGGGCTGGGGGAACAAAGAACTTATGCAGGACTGGGGGCGGGGGCTCCAGAACGGATTGTGATTACACAACTTATTTCAAAAGCAATTTAACCATAAAAAAGGAAAATATTCTAAATTAGATTTGAGCGATGATTTTACAATACTTAATATGATTGAATTATGGAATTGTATGATATATGGATTATGTGCCAATAAAACTGCAAAGAAAAAAAAACAAGAAAGAATAAGAGACGAAAGACATAAAATAAAACAAAATGAAAAGAAGTATATTAGATAATGCATCTAAAATGCTTGGTGTAGTAATTCAGACATAAATGCATACTTCAAATGTGTTAATTTTATTAGCATTTCTATTACCTTTACTCTAGAATCCTCAAAGTAGGAAACATGTTATATTTATCTTTAAGTCCCATCATCTAGCATTGGTAAATGAATAAATTGTATCTCATATCTCAAAAGGTCTTTATAATATACACTTTTATTTATTTAAAAATACAAATACTTTAATTCTAATAAAAAGCAGTATTTGTTTCAATTCATAAAACATTTGAAGAAAATAATATATTAGAGAATACACTAAATGTAGTAACTGAATTAAAATTTGCACTGGAGTCAAGCAAATGCACAATTGATGTTGAGGAACTACATCACTGATATAAAGAAGTTGCAAGAAGTTTTTCAAATACATACTTTATGTAAATAAATGAAAAATATGAGACCAACATTATAAATAAGAATCAATCTTCAGCTAATTGATAATCAAAGAGAAAGCAAAGCAACTGGAATAAAATACTTCTCAGAGATATTCTAGAAGAAAAGTTTTCTGAGCTAAAACAATACCTGATTATCTGGTTTATTTCTCTGCTCTGGTTCTTCCTGTGATAACCATATCTTTCTTGTTCATTTAGGTAAACGTTTCCATACTTGATGCGTATTGTGGGCTACACAAGAAAAAATGGCTCTTCAAAATATTAGAGTAGTACTTGTTAATTTTATTAACATGAAAAACATGTTATATCTGAAAGCAATCTTCCTCTTCATTGACTCACATCATTTTGAATTAAAGCACTTACTAGAACACTGATTTACTACACATAGTAGTGATAAAGTATATATTTACTTTGGGAATAAAAATAATTTAGCCATGGAGTCACTAATTATTTGTTTCACAACATAGATAGGATTAATAATGTGATGTTTAACAATAGTGAACACTATTCCTGGTAGGGCAGAATGGATTGTAAAGGTGAATTGGCTTCCCTGAGTTGTATTGTCAGAGGTTGGTGGTTTCAATCCATACAGAGGCACCTTTAAAGAAAGGCTCGATAATCTACTTCTGAAAAGTTAGCCAACAAGAACTCTATGAACAAGCACAACTCTACTCTGACACAAATGCCGTTGACACAAATGTGTCAGTAGTAGCTCAACAGAAAAATGACTAACACAAAATCCTGGCCATCAAGAAACCGATATACGATGGGAGATAAAACTGTGTGCAAACAAACACAAAGGTATCAGGGGCTCAAGTGGGAAGAGAATGCTTTGAAAATGATGAGGGCAGCATATGTGGTGTATTTCTTGCTTGCTCCATGATAAAAAATGTTCCCTCAGCTTTTAAATACTGATAGTGATCTTTTCTTTCTTACTCATTATTTGTATTTTTATCTTTATATTATTATTGTTTTTACCTGACCACATTATTTTGCTCGTTTTTTATTGGATGAATGTATGGATTGTGATAAGAGATGTAAGAGCCCCCAATGAAAGTATTAAAAAAAATAAAAACAAAAATTGTTTTCATAGCTAACTCTATAGAGGTAGTAACTGGATTAATAGTATCTTGGGGCTATGACAGGGGCGATTGGGAGGAAATGGAGAGCTAATAATAATGAGTACAAAAATGAAGAAAGTGTTCTAAAATTGACTGGATGAAGGCACATCTCTTGTCAATGTATCTAAACCATTGAAGTGTCTGGTATATGCGTTACATACCAATACAACTGTAAGCATGCTTTCAGAAAAAGACGAACACACAAAAACCCAAAGGAATGAACACAGAATGTCATGAAAAAGTGCAAAATAGGTTTTTAAAAAGAATCAAGAAGTTTTAAATTTTGATACGTGACCATTGGTTATATGAAATGGAACGAGTCCTCAGGTAAAGCGATTAAATTCTCAGCCTAGAGCCACAGTTCAGTTGTTTGAATCTACCAGTCATACCACAGAAGGAAAGTGTAGTACAGCAGTCTGATTTTGTAAAGATATACACCTCGAAAGCCTTATCGGGCCATTCTGCTCTGTCCTTTCAGGTTGCTATGTCATAACTGATTTAATGTCAACGGGTTTTGGGTAATAAAAAGTGGAACATTCTAATGCATATGTACAATAATTATGATTGATTTGGGAAAAAAAATCAGGTTCTAAATACAGGAAATCGTTTTAGTAACGGGAGCTGTTATTGTATTTTATCTTTAGTGTTCTTTTTTCCATCACTACAGTGAAGCAGTGTTTCAGACCATTTTCTGCCTCCTGGAAAGAGCGGTGGTGGTACGGCGGTTCCCCTTTGGGCTGCGACCCTAAATCCCCAGCAGCTCTGGGAGAAAAACCCGGCTTTCTACTCTGGTAAACAGGTACAGGCTCAGACCAGAGGGGTGACTCCGAGTCAGCACTGCCTAGAGAGCAGTATGTTACCACTGGGCTGCTCATCTCTGCAGATCACAACCAACAGTCCCTCCTTGAAGAAAGAGGAAGCATTCTACTCCTGTAAAGAATTACCGTCTTAGAAACTCACAGGGGCAGTTCGACCGTGTACTGCAGGGTCTCCAGCAGCCGTTTTGTTTGTTTTTATCTTAGAATGGCGTAATTGGATTGATGCTCCTGCCCATTTTCTACCTCCACTTTTTTCTTCTTATCATCTTCATTTATTCTATAATCATAGATAATATTTATGGGGAGGCTTCAAAAATTAATGGAAAAATGTAATGTAAAGAAAATTTAATTTTCAGGCCTCACAAAGCCAATTAAAAGCCTGTCTGAAATGGGAAAAAAAAAAGTAAATTTAATTTTCCATGCATTTTAAAAGCCCTGTCATCTCTAACATACATTTTCTGCTGAAAACACTCTTATTTAATAACCAACATATGCTATTCACAAATAGCCTAAAGCCTTTGGAGGCTTTTATGGAGGCAATGGTGAGTCACAGCTGCCCCCGATGGGTTTCTGAGATTGTAACGGTCCAGGGAGGAGAAGGCTCTGGCTTTCTCCCGAAGAGCTGCTGGTGGTTTTGAACTGCTGACCTTTCAATTGCAGCCTAACATGTAGCCACTGCTCCACTGGGGCTACTTTGGTATTAATTATATTTATAGGCAACCACGTGTCTGTCAGTTTGTTGTCCCATGGCAATTTATATGTTGCTGTGAGGCTTGAACAACATCACTGGTATTTCAAATACAAGTAGGCTCATTCAGAGTGAACATGTTTACAAAGAGCTTCCAGATTAAGAACAGATGATGAAAAAGCAATAGGCTGTCCACTTCTGAGAAATTAACCATTGAAAACCTACATATCACACCGAAACATTGTCCTTCACTGAAAACCGTGTGAACAGAAGCAGAACCTTGTAAGAGAGACTGTTAGGAGTTGACCTCCTGAGGTATGAAGGCAGCCAAAATGTGACTGATGAAGATCTGTCTTCTTAGAGTTGATTGTAATCAGGTGGATGGAGGGAAGCCTGTGCAGATGGGGCCTGACTCAAACTGAGCAGAAATAACTCGAACATCAATTCATAATTGGAACATGGACTATACCAAGTATGCATATAGGAAAATTGGAGCTTGTCATAAATGAGTGGAATGCATAAAGATCAATGTCCTAGATATTAGTGAGCTGCAATGGACTGATATTGATCATTTTCAATCAGAAACTCATATCCTTTCCTATGCCAGGAATGACACCATCAAGAGCAATGGCATTAGATTTCTTGTCAAAAAGGACATTTCAATAACTATCTTTGAAGTACAATGCTGTATGTTGTAAGATAGTGTTTATCCACATACAAGAAAATCTAATCAATAAAACTATTATTCGAATTTATGCAATAAACACTAAATCTAGTGATGAAGAAGTTGAAGAATTCTACGAATGTCTTCAGCCTGAAATTGATCAAACATGCAATCAAGGTGAGTGTTAATTATTGGCTATCGGAATGCAAACGTTTAAAATAAAGAGTTAGGAACAGGAGTAGAAATTGTGGTCTTGATAATGGAAATGAAGCCTGGAGATAGCATGATAGAATTTTGCAAGACCAACAACTTCATCACAAATACCATTTTTGGCACACCACAAAAAAGCAACTACTGTATACACTGGGACGTCTCCACACGGGATACACAGAAATCAAACTTACTCCAGCTGTGGAAGAGATGCTACAGAAGGTCAATATCAGTAGCAGAACCCGGGCTAGGGGCGGACTGTGGAGCAGACCGTCTGCTGCTCGCATGGAAGCTCCCCTGGGAGTTGAAGAAACTTAACACAAGTCCACAAAATCTAAATACCACCTTGAGTATTTCCCACCCCTTGGAGAATACCTCAAGAAGAGATTTGATGCATTACACATTAATGACGGAAGACCTGATCAACTGTGGGATGACATCAAGAACACCATTTATGAAGAAAGCCAATTGCTTGACGGTGTGGATGATAACAATCTATCAGCCTTGAGATGAAAGGGAAATCCAGCACTTCCCTTCACTGGGCCTGTCTCTAGAGGCAGGTGTATGAAGAGACCAGGGAAATATTGTATGGTTTAAACAGGAAAGGTGTGCATCGGGGTTGTATCCTCTCACCATACTTATTCAACCTATAGGCTGAGCAAATCATCAGAGAAGCTGACTCTTCCTATAATGAACGCTGATTTCTTCTTCCTCCAATGGAAGAAGAATGTGGTATATGGATTGGAGAAAGTTTATGAAAAACGATATGCAGACGAAACAACAGTCTTCACGATGGAATAAACACAACAGTCTTCACGATGGAATAAACACAATGACAAGAAAACAAAATGGCTAACATCATGAAACATGAAGAAACGATTGAGTTTGTCAAAGACTTTTATCTTGCTTGGATCCACAATAAATTCTCATGGAAGCAGCAGTCAAAGGGTTCATGAGGCAGGAGTGGGGTGGGGAGGGAGGGGAAACATGAGGAGCTGATACCAAGGGCTCAAGTAGAAAGCTAATGTTTGGAGAATGATGATGGCAGCAAATGTACAAATGTGCTTGACACAATGGATGGATGCATGGATTGTGGTAAGAGTTGTATGAGCCCCCAATAAAATGATTTAAAAAAGAAAGAAATCAAAGGACACATTGTATTGGGTAAATCTGCAGCACAAAGCCTCTTTCTTGTGTTAAAAAGCAAAGATGTTTACATTGGGAACTAAAGTGCTCCTGACCCTAGTCAGGGTATTTTTATTTGCCTCATGTGTAGAATTGGACACTGAAGAAGGAAGATGGAAGGAAAAATTATGGTTCAGGCTAAGAATATTGAAAATACTATGGACTGCCCGAAGAACAAACAAATCTGTCTTAGAAGAAGTACAGCCAGGATGCTATTTATTTATTTATTTATTTATGTTTTATTCATTTTACTTGGAGCTCTTACAGATATTATAATAATCCATAATTCAATTAGATCAAGCATAATTGTACAATTGCTGCCACCATCAATTTCAAAACATTTTCTTTTTTCTTGAACTGTTTGATATCAGCTTCCCTTTATCCTATCTCTCTCTCACCCGACCCCCCAGGAAAAAAAAAAAAATATATATATATATATATATATATTGAGAGAGAGAGAAAGAGATGATAGATAAATAGATAAATATAGATATATATACACACATATATACATATATATAATTTTCCCCAGATCTTACACCATCCAATGTATCTGTTCACCTACAATTCTGTATTCATTCCCCTCCAGTGGAGTTATACAGTCATCCTTGCTATCAGCTCCCTCCCAACAGCCCATCCCTCTTCATATACCCTCAGGGAATCATTACTCCCTTTACTGTTTCTGAAGGGTTAACTATCATGACTTTCATACATAGAATAATCTTAATTATACAAATGAATATACTGTATGCAGGTCTAGCAAGATTAATGAGGCAAAACAAGGACCATAATAGTCAGGGGAGGAAATATTAAAGTAGTAGAGGATAGTTATGTGTTTCATCATTGCAATACTGTAGCCTGGATATATCATCCCTTCCATATGGCCCTTCTGTGAGGGCCTGTCCAATTATCTTACAGGTGGGTTTGGGGTCTGCACTTTGTCCAGGCTATTCCCGTCAACACCTGTGATCACACAGGCTGGTGTGCTTCTTCCATATGGGATTTATTGCTTCCCTGCTAGATGGCCACTTGTGTAACTTCAAGTCTTTAAGACCCCAGATGCTATATCTTTTAAAAGCTGGAAATAATCAACTTTCTTCACCACATTTGCTGTGCACCCATTTTGTCTTCAGTGATCATGTTGGGAAGGTGCGTATCATACAATGCCACATTATTAGAACAAACTGTTCTTATACTGAGATAAGATAAAGGCCCAAAGTCCATTGGCTCCTTGTGGTGTGTACACACACACACACACAAATACACCTATCTTTATATATTTACACATATATATCTATATACCTGTATATAATTTTTGCTTTCTTCTTCTTTCCTCTTTTTCTTTGTTCCTGCCCCACTACCATGTTTATCCATTGTTCACCTCAAGGATACATTTCAATTGATCAAACATGACCAGAAATGCTGCACCCTCCTCACTGTCAATTTTAGAACCCTTGATATTCCCCTATCCATGCCGTTATTGGCTCACTGTTCCCCTCACCCTGCCCTCTTCTCTCCCAATGCCCCCCACCCCCACCCGCCATGTCCTATCTCTTTCTCCTTAGGATTGCTTATCCTTCCTATCTTATATAGAGAGGGAGACACCAAAAGAAAAGACCATACAAAATCTCACTGTTAGCCTGACCCAGAGTAGCTGAGTATCTCTCTGTGAAATAGTGAGCAGGCCCTGGTAGCGTCCATCAGGCCAATCCCCTTTCCTTCAGGAGTCCATGTCTCGGGACCTGCTTACCCAACAGCACTGTTATCCTTTCAGTCCTCAGCATTTGTGACCGCGAAGCACACTCTCTAAAGGTAAAAATGATGACTCATCGTCTCATTGGACATCTTGTCAACAGAGACCTGACCTTGAAGAAGGGCGTCTTGCTTGATAAAGTTGAGGAGGCTTTGGCAAGATACATTGACACAGTGGCTGCAACAATGGGTTCTAACCTAATAACAATGGCGAGGATATTGCAGGACCAGGCAGTGTTTTTTTTTGGCTGTTGTACACAGGGTCTCTATGAGTTGCAACTGACTAGATGGCACCTAACAACAACAACAACAGCAACAGCATATTTATAGATAGAGAAACAGAAACAAGGAGACTTTAGGTAATTTAACCAAGGTTACATCTTCAAAATTCCAGAGATGGGATTTAAACCCAGGAATCCTGGGACCAGACTTTGTGCTCTGTACCAAACTACTGTCATTAAGCCTTGTAGTTGGTCCTTTAGTAATCTTCATCTGACACTATGTGATAAAACTGACATTTCAAAATTAAACCTCCCAAAGCCACAGCATTACAAAATAAGAGTTAGGATCGAAACCTAGATATGAGTTTTCTTTTTAGGAAAAATGACTTTTAAACATTTTCAAGGTTTTTTTTGACTAGGACTACATTTAATGCTTAGTAGCAGGTGTTTATTTACAAGTACAAGATTGAAAAAGGTTCATATTTCTTAGCTTACATATTTCCCAAAGGGAAATGTTGAGAATAACAAATATAAAAATTATCTGAATATGTTTAGAATTCACACAAGAAGCAGTTACAGTTAGAATAGATAAAATGTTGTGTTTGCTATGTTTAGACTCTATTATCTAATAACTAGAAAATTCTTTGAATATGTGGCATATATAAATAAATTGAAATAGCATATAGATCACATTATATCAGTCTAACAAATATTTATTTTTTAGTAGGAGTGGTTTCCAAGTAAAATAGCCTGTTGGATTAAACAGAGCATTCTTCCTGGATATTTTATAGATGATATTGAGAAGAAACCTTCAGGTAGTCTTGAACTTACCAACCTAGTAACCTGTGTGCTTTGGTTTTCCCAGTGATGTTAAAGGGTATTGAAGTTGTCCTCATTTTCAATGGGAGACTCCTGGTGTCCTGGACTACCAGTGTTTATGGCTGATGACTTATTTTCAGGGATCTGTGAAAAATTAGATAAAATTCATTCGTCTGCCATATGAACATTTCTTACACCAAATTCCAACACTCTAGACTATGTTCTCCCTGGGTTTCTACACCTTCCCAATGTGTGTGATTCTACATAGTTTTTTAGTCTCAGTTCTTTGCTGTACATAACGTAAGAAGAAAGCATATTATTTTCACCTGTTCTGAGTTTAAGTAGTAACTTGAATTAATTTGTTAATTGCTAGGTCAGGTAAAAAAAGCCTCAAAAATATAACAAAGAAAAAAGAAAAGCAAGCCTAGTACTTCCTTGCAAGTTTGAGCCAACTCAAGTTCTTTTTGGGTCAAAGCCAACTCAAAATATGTCTCAGGTTCCTGGCATGAGAGAAACATAAAAAGGCAGGGAATTTAAGACCACCTAGTGATTTTTAATATCACAAGGAAAAGTTTGGTTAATTTGGGGGGATTTTTTTCTTTAGAAGACTGGATTTAAAATGTTAATAGGGCCCAAACCAGTCTTTTATTGAAAATCTAAAAAGGAAATGGGGGCATGGTATTCTTTTAATATTAGGGACATAAAAGTGACAATATCCTAAGGAGCTAAGAGCAATGTCAAACGTTTAAAATGAGCATAATAACGGCACTTTCTATACAGGGTAAAAGTAAGATGATACAGCAACTAAAATGTTTACAAGACAGTAAAAAGCTGAACTGGCTTATTTGCATAGATTTTATCCAGGTCTCTCTCTCTCTCTCTCTCTCTCTCTTTCTCCCTTTCTGATGAAGCGCAAATGATTCATTAAATGCTCGTATATGCCAAGTGTTTATCTTATTTTAAAAAGCTGCTTATATCTTTATTTATTATGTTGCTCCTTTTTAGAAGAATTATTGAAAAAATAGTTTTGTCTCTTTTTTTTGCTTTTGTTTTTCCTTCTAATGTAGTGACTGCTTCCTTGGTCTGATTCTCTCACTCTTCAGCCATCTCCCATGTAGCTGATTCACAGAGTATTACGATATTACGATGCCAAAATAGGACGTTGAGTATATCCCTCAAGAAAATATGTGATGCATTGGATAACAACAAAAGAACTGGGATGAGGTCAAGACCATCATGCATGAAGAAATGAAAAGAAAGACAACAGCAACGTGGAGGTCAGAGGAAACTCTGAAACTTGCTCTTGGATATACAGTAGCTAAAGCAAAAGAAGAATGATGATGTAAAATCATGAAACAGAACATTTCAAAGGGTTACTGGAGAGTACAAAGCAAAGTACTATAGTGAAATATGTAATACCTAAAGGGATGAACATGCTTTGCATATTTAAAGCTGAAAAAAATAAAGTAAAAATTCAACCCCAGAGCTGAAATATTGAAGGACTTTATGGGTAAAATTATAGTACAATGCAAGAAGCAGCAAGAGATAAGGGAAGGAATGCACTGAATCACTGTACCAAAAAGTATGGGTCAATTTCCAACCATTTCAAGAGTTTGAATATGATGTATATGTTGAAGAGCCAATGATCTTGAACGAAGGAGTCCACACTAAACTGAAGACATAAGCCAAAATCAACGTCTCGGGAATTGACAGAAGACCAGTGGAAATGTTTCAACAACCAGATGAAGCACTGAAAACAGTCACTACTCTAGTCTATGCCAATGACTATTTGGGAGACAGTCAACTAGCCAACAGCCTCCTGACTGGAGAAGATCCATATTTGTGCCTATCCATAGAAACGTGGTCCAACAGAATGTGGAAATTGCCAAACAACATCATTCATACAACATGCAAGTAAAATTTTGCTGAAAATAATTTTTAAAAATGACTGCAGCAGCGCATTCACTGGCAGCTGACAGAAATTCAAGACATAGACTGAGAAATATCATTACTGATGTCAGATGGATCTTGGATGAAAGCAAAGAATGCCAGAAAGATGACTTGTGTTGCACTGGTTATGCAAAGGCATTTGCCTGTGTGGATCGTAACAAACTTTGAATAACATTTTGAAGAATGGGAATTCTAGAATGCTCTATTGTGCTCATACTGAACCTGTCCATAAACCAAGAGGGAGCCTATATCAGTCAGTGTCCCAAGCTGACCTACTTACATTGATGAAAGAGCTTGAAATTATCCTGTATCATTCCATGAATGATAGACTCATAAAAACAAATCCATTTGGCTTAGATGTAGCAGGAAATAAAGGAACAATGCGCAATATCTTCTTGTGCACATACAATTTGTGATTGGTGTAGTGGAAAAAGAAGGAAAGATATTTTCACTGCTCTCCCAATCATTTTTACATAATATTTTGGTAGATTTACACTTGCATTAGATCACAGCTCCACTAATTGTTCTCTCTCAATAAATAATTTCATAACTGATGCAGAATTAAGTACACAGTAAAGGAGAAATATGGTGGGCTATAAGAAGCCTAGCACCAATATGCTCTTGATTTATTTAAGTGTAATAATTACGCAATTATGATGGTATTGGGGCAAAAATCAATAAATTCTTTTTTTTCTTCACTGGTCTATATTATTTTCAGAGGCATTTTCAATTTTCTTTATAATAGTCACACTAGTGTCCTTTTGGGGCATCCTGTGTGCCATCGCTTTTAATCTTTAGCTATCCTCAGGGATGCGATCATTGGCAGTTGAAATAACTTTCACATCAAAATCTTCAAAGTTAAGGAAACCATTTAAGTCATCTTAACCAATGTAAGTACTCGTTTCCACTCCATATCTAAAAGAAATAATCTATCATCTCTTAATAACAAAGGGTGATGTTTGAGATACTATCAATGAGTGTTCAAACATTAGACAGAGAGATTCTTCCTGGCATGAGTCCAGGGTTATCATCATGAGTGAAAGCGTACATTTTGTATTCTACCTGACAGATGAGAATCTGTGTCATACTTCCTAACGTGTTTCTGGAGGCATAGAGCCAATGAGCATTTAACTTTTTAAATATAGTGAATAAAATAAGGACAGTATATAAAATAGATGGTTTTTAATTTCCAGATCTGGTTATAACGTTCTAATAAACTATCTGGAAGAACACCAGCTAATTTAGAACATAATTCTTGGAGGAGTTTGTTATGCCCCAGGGCTTTGGCTTGGAGAGACCTTTGATAATATTTAGCATTTTTCCAATGAGATGCTTGAGCTGCACAATCTGGGTAGCTTTGTCTTGGGATGTTTCATCTCATTTCATTAAAGCATCTCTTGCTTATTAGCATACTCAAGCTTCTCTACTGCCTATAGAATGCATTTTGATTAATAAAAGCTTCTCTAGTTAGATTCCTAAATTCATTAAGTGGTATTTTATTATCAAAATTAGCATTTAAAAATTTATATCTGGAGGCAATTGATCATGCTGAATAAGTTAACCAGGGTGTGCATTTTTATAATAACATTTGGTTAGGATTTTGAAATTCAGAACTTCACTTTTTGGAAATAATGATGTGTTTGGGGATTTTGTTGCTTAAAGTATTTCTTACTCTTTTCCAATCAAACTCTGACTGGTTATAAAACCTCCATGTCACCAGTCACCATGATTACAGGAGTCTCACCATTCAGTAAGCTCTATAAACTCCCACCTTACTGCTACTGTTTTTAGCCTGGTATTCTGACTCTTAACTATTAACTCCTTTTTTTTGGAAAGCTTCTTTAAACTGAATAAAGTCTTGCTTCCCATTACCTAATTCAATTACAGCCACCTCTTGTTAAACCCTGCTTTTTATTTTATTGTTGCTTAATTAGGATTCTCTTGGACTATAGCTTTAGACCTAACACCAACCTATCTTTAAAAGAGTCAATTTTATGTCCCCACACTATCCTTCCAAAATAACTATCATAACCCTTAAACAGAAAATGAATACCTTTAGCTAAGCAACCTATTCACGACTCTTAGAACACATCACAGTTATTTGTAACTTTATGATTATTTTTGTCTTGTTTGAAAGTTTTGCTGCCTTTTAAAATTATTTCTTCATTTTTACATATTCGTATTACATAGATGGTTAATGAGCCATTTACCTAGTTAGGTCTCTCTACCTGGTCTTGGTTCATAACTCTCTACCTCACATTGAATTTTGGTAGCACTTACTGTTACCTGCATCCACCGGGCAAATACATGGCATCTTTTATTTGCTTGAAGAACGAGAAGCTTCCTACAGACAGTAATTTGGTCGTATCTGTTTTAATCACATGTAACACTCAGCACCTCCTCAATAGACAACACTCAATATTTTCTGAAGAAGAGACTTTTCATCTGTTTTATCAACAAGAAAAGCTTCATGTCTTTGTATAAAAATTAATTATAAAAAAAATAAATTATATGCATAAATTGCAAAATTATTAGTCATATTGAGCAAGGTACTCCTTTTCTGTGCCAGTGAAATATTTTTGCTCTCTGCAACCATAGGCAGCACATTTCTGATCTTTGCCTCTTCACCTCTGGATTTTGGAAACTAAAAATTTTGCCTCAAGCTTTTAGGATTGTTGTTAAATGCATTTAAGTCAGTTCCTACTCACAGTGCCCCGATATAGAAGGAAATGCTGCCCGGTCCTGCACCATCCTCACAATTGCTACTGTGCTTGAGCCCATTGAGCAGCTGCAGTGTTAATCCATCACACCAAGTATCCTCTTTTGAGTTGACCCTCTGCTTTACCAACTATGATGTCATCTCCAGGCATGCATCTTTCTTGTAGAATGTTTAAATGAAATGTGAAGAAATATTTCCATCCTTATTCAAAGTGAGATTTATGATCGTACTTCTTCAAAGACAAATATGTCCATTCTTCTAGCAATCATCCGTGGTATGTGGAATATTCTTTGCCAATACCACAATTCAAAAACATCAGTTCTTTGTGGGTCTTCCTCAGTCCCTGTCCAGTTTATGAGGTGATTGAAAATGGTTTGGGTTAGACTCACTTTTATTCCTCAAAAATATGTCTTTGATATTTTAAACTTTAAAGTGTCCTTTTGCTGGAGGTTTTCCAAATGAAGCACATCATTTGACTTATTGACTATAGCGTTCATGGGCTTTGATGGGTTATTCAAGTTTACTGAAACTCTTGATAGCTAAAATGTTTTATCCATTTATCACAACGCTGATTGGTCCAATGATAGAGTTTTTTTTCTTTGGGTTGAGCTGTCATCCATACTGTAGTGTTGTCTTTGTTCTTCATTAATAAGTGCTTTAAGTATTATTTGTTCTCAGCAACCAAGGATGTGTCACCCACATATCACAGGTTGTTAATCGTCTTCCTTCAATCATCTTTATAATTCAAAATTTTGTTGACCTACAATTCACATCATACAACTCAATAGTTTAAACATACTTAAAATGGATGTGTGATTATCATCACAGTCATTCTAAACCATTTTCTTCTTTTTTGTACTCATTATTAGCTCCCCGTTTACCCCCAATCTGACCTACTATAACTTCAAGAACCTATTTATCCAATTACTGTCTCTATAGATTTACCTACACTGGACTTCATATAAACAAAAAGTAAAACAACAGACAAAAATGAAACAACAACAATTACAAAATAAAATATATAAAATCATCAGTTGAAAATGTAGCAGAAAATATTGAAAACAACAAATTTAAAGTGAGTGAAAATGGAAAACAAATAATAAAGTGCTAAATTTTGACCTAACCACACCTGCATTAATCCACATTCCACTGCGCGCTGTCTGATTTCAAAGCTTTTCACATCCTGATCAATGGTTAGAAGATTTTTCAAGGTTGTTTGTACATTTCCATGTTCTACCTCCATGAACCCACTGCCATTGAGCCGATTCGGAGTCCAGTGATCCAATAGGAGAGTAGAACTGCCCCCCGTGGGTTTCCAAGGTTGTAACTCTTACAGAAAGGCTCATTTGCTGACCGTGGACACTTGATGGCTTCAGTAGGTCACCTTGTGGTTAGAGATCTAATGTGTCGTGAACTGCACCGCTAGGAGTCTTCCACAATTCACAAAATGCAGTGCATTGTATAGTAAGTAAAACATACACAACCATAACCATCTCTCTGGCATTATCTACTTTCTGCCAAGATCCATCTGACATCAGCAATAACATACATTTCATTTCATGTCCCCTTTTGAATCTGATTGAATTTCTGGAAGCTCCCTGTTGATGTACTGCTGCAACCAATGTTAAATGATCTTCAGCTAAATTGTACTTGCATGTGATATTGAGGATATTGGTGAGCAATTTCCACATTCTTTTGGGTCACATTATATTGAATATATATCTATAATCACTTGGTTATCTAGGTAGCTACCAGTACTTCATCAAGGTTGTGTCGTCAGTAAGCTTTCCTCTAATTCTGAGGCAATATTATTCTTCATATAGTTCAGCTTCACTTTAAAATGTATGCATTTGGACTACGGTGCCTACAAAGAATATTGAAAATACCACAGACTCCCAAAAGATCATAAAAATCGGTCTTGGAAGAAGTAAAGGAGAATGTTCTGCAGAAGCAAGGATGGAGAGACTTCATCTCAAATACTTTGGACCTGTCAGCAGAGACCAGCCCTTGGAAAAGGGCATCATGCTGGGAAAAGTAGAGTCGCAACCAAAAAAAGGAAGGCCTAGGCAATATGGATGGACACAGTGGTTGCAGCAATGGACTCAAACATCACAGCTGTGAGGAGGGTTCAGGACTGGATGGTGTTTTCTTCTGTTGTTCATAGAGTCGCGAGGAGTTATAATTGACTCAACAGCACCTAACAGCAACAACAAGATCAATAACAATAACACGTATACAAAAATAACAACAACATATGTAGAGACTGGCATCGCTTTGGGTGCAGTGTGGCTGAGTATACATCCATGGTTCTGTAAGTGTTTTTTTCTAAGATAAAGCAATTCTCCTTTTCATTATTTCCCCCAATGGTTTCAAAGCCCCGCCCCCCCTGAAACCCAGAGTCTCATAGCATTAGATCACTAGTGGGTGACAGGTAGATGCAACCGATGGCGTGACTCTCAGTGCAGACTCCCCAAGCCTTGTTCAGTGGGCAGATGGCTGTGTTAGGAGTTGTGGGGCTTAGGCTGCTTCTGCTGCTCAGTTGGGTGGGACAGTGAGTGAGGGTGGACATGGTCTTCTCCCTCCTTGCTCTCTTCCTCTGGCTCTGTTCCCACCCCCACCCTCTCAGTTGCAGCTGCTACAATCACTCATTTCCTGCAGCCTCCTCCAACAACTCTTGCAGCAGCAGCAGCAGCA
>NW_022109768.1:9157460-9159438 GCF_000313985.2 Echinops telfairi | reverse complement strand
GCAGCAGCAGCAGCAGCAGCAGCAGCAGCAGCAGCTGAGGCTCACGTGTGCTTTTTAGATGGTGTTCATATTACATCGAAATCTCCCAAAATCCTACTTTAAGGAATGTATCGTGAATCTTAAGTGCTACATTGTGTGTGTGTGTATACATCTTGCTAAAAAATCTGAAAGCTTTATTGAACTAAAATATCAAAATGTGTGGCTATTACTTCTCAACACACCTTCTAGCTAGGTCTATACACCTCTGAAGGCACTATTTTCAACTTTCTCACATTTCTCTGAAGATTTCTGGGCTCTTCAAGTCACACTCAAATTTGAAACACTCAAATCATGTTCCTTTGGAAACGCTCTTTGTGAAAGGGATGGTCGGTCTAGACTCCATAGCAGCACTCCACGCCCAGGGGACAATGTCCCTGCATGGAGTTGCTAAGTCACAGAAAGTACTGTAATGCTGACAACAGCTCATGACTTGTTGTCCCCCTTACTGGAGCATACTGGGACAGAGGACAATAATGGGGACACATAGCAGGGAGGAAGTGCCATCTGAACCCCCTGCAGCGGCAATTCAAGAAGGGAACATAACAGATCAGCAATGGAACACAAAGCCCCTAAAGAGCCCCGCAAAATAGACTTCAGGCTAGGAGGGGCAGTTCCCGAACTTCCCCCAGGACCAGTGGGGAGATAGTCATAAAGGTCAGCAGACAGACCTGGAATTATGCGTTTTTTTTTTCTTTCTTTCTTACATATGACAGGCAAGGGAAGCAAACTCGAAGAGAGAGCAATGGGACCAATGTTCCTGGGGGGGGACTTGAGGGGAGAAGGGGGTGGGAGAAGGATGCGCTGGGAAAATAATGCCACAGACAGGGGAACAACTAGAGAATAAAAATCAATAACGAAGAGGATATAGAGAACCTCGGGGTGCTGGCAGAATGGCCATCTAGCTGAGAGGAATTCCTATGAGGCAGAAGTAGGGCAAGCGTGATGGTGGGGTAGAAGGAAACAGAGGAATGATCTAGGAAGCCAAGCTATGGATAGAGGTATAAGCATAAGTGTGACCATATGTAAATACATTAACTCATAAAATAGAGGTATTTGCCTATGTGTATATATTTATATGGCAATACACCGAGGTAGTGCACAGACGTTGGGCCTCTGCTCATACTCTCCCTCAATACAAGACCACTTTGTTCTAACAAACTGGCAATCTCAGATGCTCACCTTCCTGGTACAATCGCTTAAGACAAAATGGGTGCATAAGCAAATGTGGTGAAGAAGGTGGATGGTGCCCATCTATTAGAAGCATCTGGGGTCTTAAAGGCTTGAAGTTAAACAAGCAGACATAGAAGAAGCACACCAGCCTGTGCGGTTATGAGGTGTCGTTGGGACCAAATAACAGGCATCAGTAACAAACAAACAAACAGTAACAAACAAAACCATATGGTTGAGAATGAGGGGGGTTGGATCAGAGACCCAGAGTTCACCTGTAGACAATGGAACATCCCCCACAGAGGGGTCACAGGGAAGGGATCAGGGAGCAGTAAAACACTGATGAAACACACAATATTCCTGGTTCTTGAGACTTCCTCACCTCCCATTGTCAAAAAAATGTCATATATTGTGTGAAGTATTTAAGTGAATATGTGGTACTTAGCGCAATTAGCTAAGATAGTTTATTCTTTTTTATTTTTAAAAGTCAATATTTTATTTATTTTTTTATCATTTTATTGGGGGATCTTACAATTCTTATCACAATCCATACATACATCCATTCTGTCAAGCACATATGTACATTTGTTGCCCTCATCATTCTCAGACCATTTGCCTTCTACTTTAGCCCTTAATAACGGCTGCTCATTTTCCCCTCCCTCCCCATTTCCCCCTCCCTCATGAACCCTTCATAATTCATAAATTATTATTATTTTGTCATATGTTACACTGTCCGACGTCTTCCCACGCCCTCTTCTCTGCTGTCCATCCC
>NW_022109768.1:9147375-9156820 GCF_000313985.2 Echinops telfairi | reverse complement strand
TATCTTCTGAAATACTATTTGAATCCTGAATCTGTTAGCCACTGTATGTGCTACACATTCTGTTATATACTCATGTTTTGCATATCTCACTACCATTGAATTGAATTCTGACTCATAGTACCCTATAAAAGAGTATAGAACTGACCCATGGTTTTCCAAGATTGTAGCATTTTACTGGAATAGAAAGCATCATCTCTCTCCAGTGGAGCGGCTGTGGTTTCAAACTCCTGATTTTGTAGTTGTAGCCCAATGTATAACCCACTACACCGTGATAGCATCTGTTTGGATTTAACATAATAGACATGTTGTAAATTTGTTTACCGGATTACTCGTTCAGCAAACTGCATGCTATTGACCTTGTAGTCCTCTGTCTCGTGTATCTAAAAACTTTTGCTCAATATTTTTCTGTAGAATGGTAGCCAAAATTTTCAGCTATCCTCTAATAGATTGATCGGCCCGTTATATTCTCCTTTTGAAACCTATACATCTGTCTGGAGATGTTTGTTTTAAAATAAAGGATCTCTTTTAATAATCAATTCTACCATATTCATGTTGCTATATACACTGAATTAAACATTCTTTGAAATCTCCAAACTCATCTAACTCCAGTATCACGCTATCCTTTATCACCTGCCATTCATTCTAGAGCCCAACTCTATGCTAAGAAGTACCCCAGTACTGCTCCTCCTGGAGCCTCACATTTACACTGAGGTATCCTATTATTGTGTATTTATTTATTTTATACTATTACTCAATTATTTTGAATGTAACTCAAGAACCTTATCCGTGACTCTTTTTGAAATCTGAAAGATCTCAATCACATCACAGAATATTTATTCTGTTTTCATTCATTTGAAGACTTTGCTCCTTGGCAACTAAGACAAAAGCCAATTCAATAATTGACTACTTACACTCACTCATTATCATATATTAATAGGACCTTATCACTCCAAATATTAAGCTTTGTCCTCAAATCTCCAAAATAGAATGAAGATATTCTGCAGCAATTAGATACCTGGGTTTTAGAGTGAGCCTGCCTGGAGTTGAGCCCTGGTTGGACCATTTATTAGCAGGATGATGTTAGGCCACTTGTTAGCAGCAAGAGCTCCTGGTGTCTGCATAAGGGGAGTAATACTAGCACTGACTTCATAGCACTATTGGGAAGATTACTTGAGATTATGCCCCCAAAACTCTTCGCATAGTTTGGAGCTCAGAACTAGTGGGAAAGCTGACTTGTGGGTAAAAGAGAAATGGTCTTGGAATAAAGAAAAGTGACACTGGGAGTCACTTGTCAAACACATAGAAATGCCGTGGAAGTGGAGGATTGTGTACGCAACACTTTACATAGGCTGCTTTTGTATATGACTTTGCTATTATTTGGATGCTCATGACAAGAAATGACTATAGCAATTTAGAGGGTGCGTAGCCCCTGAAGAGCCAGTAAACTTATTAAGACATATCTGAGCTTTAATCTTTTCTTTCTGTAAGTGCTTGGGCAGTGTGGGAGTTTTATTCTGAATCTTACCTCAGACGGCTTTTGGTATGTTTGATATTTCAGGCACTACCCTTTGAGACGTTCATTTTCCCACGCCCATTTATCCCCTCCCTTTAGAAACATGAACTGTGGCGACCAGCCTGTATCTAAATGGGTTTTCTCCTTGTTCAGAATATATTAAGATCCATTGATCTTCAGAGTCTGAAGTCATCTGTAGCCCACTGTATTCAAAGCCATCTTGTGTGTTATGGTCCTGTGTAGCACCTTGCCCATCTGTGAGGGCCCAGCTTAGCTTTGGAATTACACAGTGAAGTTTTTGTCTTGTCCTGGATTATGGGTTTGCCTGCCTTGTTAGGGTGGATGGTAAAAATAAACATGCTATAATAATATATGTACAAGGATGCTTATTGCAGCATTATTTGTAATGGTGAAAATTGAAAGCACCTCTTTATCAACTAGAGAATGAACAAATAAATGATTTCATATTCAAAATATTGATTAGTAGATAGACATTATAATGAATGAGGCACATCTATGTGCAATAAATTTTTCCATTACAAATTGTAGGTAGAAAAAGCAAATTACTGAATGTTATACATAATGTGATCTTTTGCTTGTGTATACAAATATATTTGTGTTATAAAAATAAAAGATTCAATTCTACTACTCAAACTGTTAATAGTAGTTACTCTTTGGAAGTAGGAGGGGAGGGCACAAGAGAAATGTTTGCTTTTATTTAATGTGCTTGCAAAATGTGTGAACACAGTGAGCATGAAATTTAATAATAATTTATAAATAAAAGGTATCAAGTAATATTTTCCATCAGATCTTCATTATCAGTAATTATCAGTAAAGTATTATTTTAAAACATTCACATATACTCCTCCTATTACACATAATCTTGGAATTTGATACTAAAAATTAAATGTAATGGTCCCAGTATCATAAATTCAATTTGATCTCTATTTACTCCTTAAGAGACTAAATAACAATTTAAAAGTTGATGTCATTGATTCATCTTGTATTGAAGAAAAAAATTTACTAGAAAAACAATTTTCTAAGCCTTTTTCTTTATATTTAGTTCTGAAAAAAAGCTCGTTAAAACAAACAAATATCAAAACACAAAGAACTCTTTGTATAAGTAAAATTATTATTGCTATTGAGTCAATTCCAACTCAGAATGATCCTATGGGACAGGATAGAACAACTCCATAGGGTTCCTGAGACAGTAAATCTTTTTTTTTTTCTTTTACTTTATCCACTATAACTTTTTTTTATTAATCATGTTTTATTGGGAACTCTTACAGGTATCATAACATGGCTTGGTTCAAAAACATCAAGCAGTATTGTACAATTGCTACCACAATCAGCTTCAAAACATTTTCTTTCTTCTTGAACTCCTTAACATCAGCTCTCCTTTACCCCTACTCTACCCCATCTTACCCCCAGGAACCCATTTCCCCCTCTATAATAGTTGGGGTGGGGTTTCTTTTGGGTTGTTTGCCATACCTTACATATCAATCCAAATATACTTATTCTATACAAGTCTGCTCTTCTCTCCCATCAAGTGGGGCTATATAGTCATCACTGTCATCTGCTTCCTATTCTCCACTCTCCTTCCCTCCTCTCTTCCTGTACCCACAGGGAATCATTACTCCTGTTACTGGTGCTGAAGGGTTATCTATCTTGGCTTTCATGTACCAAATGATCTTAAATATACAAATGAACATGCACAAGTCTAACATGATTAATGAGGTAAAACAAACTAAAACCATAATAGTAAGGGGAGGAAATATTAAAGAAGTAGGATAGTTATGTGCTTACCAGTGCTCTGCTGTACCCTGGGTTTATCATCCCTTCTATGTGGCTCTTCTGAGAGGGACTGTCCAATAATCTTGCAGGTGGATTTTGGGTCTCCATTACATTCATGCCCCTTCATGTTGATTTGGTTGCTTGGTTTTGAACTTCTGATACTTCTTCCTATCGACACCTTATGATCACTCAGGCTGGTGTACTTCCTCCATGTGGGCTTTATTGCTTCCCTGCTAGAGGGCGACTTGTTTAACTACAGATCCACAAGACCCCAGATAGTCAGCTTTCTTCAGCACATTTGTTTATGCACCATTTTGTCTTCAGTGGTGGTGTCAGGGGGTGGAGATTTATGTAGAGGCAAAAAGCTATGGAAGCATACAGCCTCATGCTTCTACCACACACATGAGATGAGTTCAAACCACCACTCTTGCTTTAGTCGTCCAATCCTTAACCCCCTTCACCACCTGGGTTTTGATTATTGTGATAGTATATGGGGAAGCCCAATGTTTGATATGTTGAAAGGGATTCTTTTAAAAGCAAAGCTTAGGAGAAAAGGAAAAAGATTGAATTTTGGCTATAATTTAATGAGAGAAGAGGGGAGCAGCACCTTCAAATATATAGCCTGAAAACTTCAGAAAAAGAAAATGAGCTTTCAGATCAATTCAAAACTTTCCACCATTAAAAATTCTTCCACAATATTTTCAAAATTTCATTTTTGTTTAAGCAAAGAGAAAGGTGCTCTATCTCATTTTTAAAGTGAGTGTTTCAGAGCATTAGCTGGTCATACAGAAAATAAAGCATCTACTCCAATATCTGATAAAAACCAGCAAAGAGAATTCTTCTGGAAGTCGGTTAAACTCTCTAAGACTACTGTCCTCATTTGTTAGGTGAGGTAGTTGGGCTCAAAGACCACTAGAGTCATACTTAACTTTAAAAGGTTTTGCGAGCTCCAATTCTCTGAATTCCAATTCTGTGATGTACAGATGTGGTGTGGGGGAATCAGCATGTTTTGGTGTGAGTGAATCTGGGCATGGATGTTGGCTAATATATTCTGGCTAGATGACTTTGGGCAAATCCGCTGACCTCTGTCTCACTTTCCTTATCCTTTAATTAGAAATAACAATACCTACATTGGAGACCTGATCTAGGTTTCAATTGAAATAGTGCTTTTGAAGCAGGTAGCATCCAAACTGTAGATGTTCAACAATTGTAAACCCCACTTCCCTAATTTGCATTAAAATAATAAATATATTGATTATTGATTACAATGAAGCAAAAGTGCATACCCATCAGCTGTAGGACAATTCTATAAATATGGGTTTAATGACTGATATTAAATAGGAAACATTTTCTCAAAGTATTTTGAATAATTTTCTTTGGGTCCTGAAAAGACAGAATATGTTGGAAATTTATTTTACCGCTCTAACATATCAGTATTTTAATATAGAACATTAACAATAAAGATATACTGCAACACATTTAGCACTTAGTTTAGAGAATTCTCCTATTCTATGAAAGAGACTGGATTTGATTCCTGACTAATGTACTTCATATGTAGCTACCACCAGTCTGTCAGTGGAAGATTGCATATACTGTAGTACTGAACAGGTATGAGCGAAGCTTCCAGACTAAGGCAGAATAAGAAGAAAGTCTTAGATGTCTACTTTCAAATATCATCCAATGAAACCATTGGTCTCATCTGCAATCAATATAGGATTCCCATGATTGAGGGCCTGACTATTGTAGCAACAGAGTAGAGGTTTATCATTGTAATATAAAGCATTTGTCTTGGCCTATTGAAGCTATCCTTTTAGATGAAGCTATCTCTCAATAATGTCTTTGGAGGAAAAAGAAGTAAGCTCATCTTTGTTTTCCTAGTATACAGCACACTGTTGGACGTGGAGTGGGGATCAATAAATGTTTATTATTATGAGCTAGTGAATCTTAAATGCTATTTTCAACTTCAAAAGCCTTTAGAGGAAATCACTTACTAGATGGTATGGAAGTCTGTAGATAGGACATATAAATTATTGTTCCAGATCAGGAATATGGACCCCAAAGAGATGAATAGAGTTACCAAGGTACAAAAAGTAAGTTTGTAGGAGTCTACTGGGCTAGTCGGCTTGCTTTTTCCTCAGGGTCCTCTCACTTAAGGACAGAACACTAGAAACAACACAAAGCATTTAAAAGGGCCGATGAGAGAAGTCACGGAGGAGAATAAAGCACTGTTGGCACAATGAATCTGCTTTCATAAAAACAAAAATCAAAACCAAACTCACTGTCGAGTTGATTCTCCCTCACAGAGACCATCTAGGACAAGCTCGAACAACCCTTGGGGCTTTCTGAGACTAGAACCCTTCACCAGTATAGAAAGTTTGATCTTTCTCTTCTTAAGCAACTGGTAGTTTGGAACGATAGTCCTTGTGGTGAGCAGGCCAGTGCTTAAATACTACACCACCAGAGCTCAGCCTAGGAAATGGAAAGGAGCAATTTTACTCCATTAGATGAGGTCTCTATGAGGTAGAACTGGCTTGATGGCGCACAACAATAGCATGTCTACTCTTCACAAAGAGATGAAATAACAAAAAGAAATAAAACTGTACTGAGACATAGCCATGGAGGAACAGAAAGGGAAAAATGCTGAGAATAATTCACGTCTTGGGCGAAATAATAATTATAAAAATAGATTGAGTTGAGGAAAGAATAAATAACTGAGTTTCAGGGAGCATTCTACTTTCATAAAGGTAGAAAGGAATATAGGAAATTTGTGTGAAAGAGGAAAGATTTCATCTATTTTCTGGAAAGCAAACAAATATAAGGAGTAGAATGCAAAGACAAGAGTCATACCTCATGTAACTCACTGGGAATTTTCATCCACATCTGCACCCCTCTACAGAACATGGAATTCGCCCTGAGATTCCAGGCCTCTGAGATGTGCTCTGCCCCCATGTCACATTGGTACACCACTTGTCAGAATTGTTCCATAGGCCAGCGATGAATGAGAATGTTGAGCTAAATATAAATCGCTAAGTAATCCTGCTCATTATGTTAAAAGGACAGTTCAGCTCCACATTCAAAACTGAAGGAACTATGTTGGCAACTTAAAAAAAAAAAAACATCTGTAAAATTAGGAAATGTGACTACCTTGAAGAAAAATTATAAAAATAAACTTGCTGTAAACTTCTGTGAACTATGCAATTCATTGCCTCTTGCCTCTGAAAACTGTGTCCTTTGTGGCATATTGCAAAATTAATTATTTGCTAAGCAATCTTCAAATGCTTACTGAGGAAGAAATACATTTCTAATCATTGAAAAGAAGGAAATAAATGTGGGAAATTCTAAGTTTGGGGGTAGTTACCACTTTTTCTTATTAAATAATTTCAAAATTATCCAGATGTTTGTACAGTTCCCCAGTGGAAACCCAAAGGCCATTTCCTGCCAGAGGGAATGAATTATATAGTGCATATGTTACATTTATTTTGTCTTTTTAAAAAATTGTACAAGTTTACTCATTAGCAAAGAAACATTGTTAATTCTTGGAAGATAGAAAAATCCACCTGGGGCATTTTGCACAAGCAGACCCTGGTTACAAATGTCTGATTTACATACAATACATAGTTATGAACCAACCCCTGTAAAGGCTATTACATTAAGCATTCAATGAGCATACAATGGTTCCTAATAGCAAATGGGCACCATTTTGTGACACACATAACATTATTCTAACTACTGTCCAATTATGTTAAAGATGTGGTGAATGTGCCCCAAAGTGGTTCTTTAACGTTTTTTTTAATGTATAAAAAGGTACATTGATGTCTTATGTTGGGTTTATTAGGGAATCAAAACCAACATAAATGTATTTTGTATATAAATATGTGTGTGTGTGTAGAGAGAGAGAGATTTATATCGAGGAAATGGCTCAGATGGCTGTCGAGACTGGTGAGTTCCAAGGCTGTGGGCCATATGTTAGGCTGGAAGCTTCTGACTTGTGTAACTGAAAGAAGCAAAGGTCATCAAGCAAGACGGCAGGATTCCAACCAGAGTTCAGAGGAAAACTAAGGACTCCTAGGTTTGATAGGCAATATGGAAAGTCACTGCCTCAAGTTCAAAGAACCATAGGTCAAGTGAGTCTGATTCAGGATCTCGATCCAGCAAAAAGGATTTCTAAGGCTGTATTATCCTTTTAGAAACAGGTGGCTGCATCTTTCTCCTGAGGAACAGCTGGTAGGTTTGAATGACCAATCTTGAGCATGCTTTCCTATGCTTCCCAAAGTGCCCCCAGGACTCCCAGATAGAAAGTCTAGTACCTACATTAACAGGTAACATAGAGATGCTCATCATGACTATCTGATGTATATATTATGCATTACATATGCATCATATCATTATACATCTGCTATTATCATTGCTTTGCATACAAAAGACATGAGATAAAATTGTTGCCTGCAGGAAGTGATTGCATTCTCTATATTCCTGTAAGTCCTCTATGTCCCATTTTCCATTTGGGAATATCTGTACTCTATTATAACCATGATGTATATCTAGTCCAATGTACCTGTAGTTGGATATTGTTGAATAGACATTTTACACAGTTACAGGAGTATACTGAGACAAATATTTGACTAACGAATGTTAGATATGAACCATACCTAACTGTCTTGATTTAAGGACACATTTAACTTAAAGATAGATTTAGGAATGGAACTCCTTTATAATCCCTGACTGCCTATACTGAAGACTTTTTTGACATGTTCCCCGACTTTTCGTGCCCTTTCATGCCCCTTAGGGCAAACTTATCTCAGTGGGATTCCAACCAGTTTACACCAGACTCTGGAGAGATTCTGAATACGATGCAAACCATAGTTCTAATCTAGAGCACTTTGAGGAGGCTGGAAAGAAAATCGAGGGGATATACAAACAGTGAGACTTAAATTTCACTCCACAAAACTCTATTCTTTTAAAAAGATAATAGAACACATTTAAATTGAATGCTCTTTTTCAAACTCATTTTAAAACAATGCATCTACAACATGTAAAGCATACATTTACAGGTCAACATATGACCTTCTTTTCCTGTGATACCTCATAAGACTTTAATAAGGTGATAATAAGATGAAAAGATTGCACCACATTTTGAGTTGGACCGGTTAGTCAAAAGCACTGCATGATTAGGAATTGGAATGTAACTGACAGAGAGATTTCATTCCTTAAATCAGTGCCCACTTGGCTGGAACCCAGGAGAGTTTCCAGTGGTTTGGCAGTTATGTAACGATGTAATTTGGTAGTTAAGCAATGATGTTGCCATCCCCACGCTGTGATCTGATTTAATCAAATCAGAGGGTTATAGTGGAATGCAATGCCCTTAATCAGGCAACGGCCTCGGCCCACAAGTTTCCTGGGTGGTGACCTATATCATTTTTTATTTTACAAAATATAAAAGGAGAGAGAAGTTAACATAAAAGTAGGAATCTACTGTGAGTCAAAGCCAACTTGAAAACTTCTAACAACCAAAATGATTTTCAACATATGATTTTAAAATGCTCAAAGTCTATGTTTCAAAACAATAGTGTTTAAGAACAGCAAATGAAATCTATCTGCAATATTTTGGTGAAAGCATATCTTAGCAATAAGAAACTAAAAAAGAGGAGGGCTCTAATTGCAACCAACAAAGAAGAGCTGGTGGCAGAGTGAGTCCTTTGATCCCAGTATCTGTGTCTTGAGTATTTGCCTAGGTCCCTGGAAAGATTGAGGCCAACAAGCATGAACATCTCCATCTTCGTGAGTCTTCCTGCTTTTTTCTGACCTTCTACTTTATCTCGTAGGATATTGTTCTACACGGAATTGTCTCTTATGATAATGTTTCCAAAGTACATCCTCCTTTCTCAGGAGCATTCTTTTTTTTGTTGTTGTCATTTTATTGGGGGCTCATACAACTCATCACAATCCATACATACATCAATTGTATAAAGCACATTTGTACATTTGTTGTCCTCATTATTATTTTTTTAAATTATTTTATTGAGGGCTTGTACAATTCTTATTACAGTCCATACGTACATCCATTGAGTCATGCACATATGTACACCTGTTGCCCTCATCAATCTCACAACATGTGCCCTCTACTTTAGCCCTCAATAT
>NW_022109768.1:9140805-9146378 GCF_000313985.2 Echinops telfairi | reverse complement strand
CCGGGCACCATCAGCTTTCTTCACCACCTTTGCTTATGTTCACATTTTTCTTCAGCAATAGATTCGGGAAGGTATGCACTCAGGAGCATTCTCATCATACTTTCTCCAGGGCAGATTTGCTTGTTCTTCTGGCAGCCCATGTATATTCAATGTTCTTAGAAAACACTCTATTTCAAAGGCGTCAATTCTTCTTAGACATGAGCCAGTTTTGACAGGCTTAAGAGAAAACGGCGAATATCTTGATTTTGGACAAGCACAACTTAGTTGTCAAAGAGATATATTTAAAATACAACACTTTAAAGAGTTTTTTTGAAGCAGATTTTCCCAATGAATCTTTTCTTCACCTATCGTAAGGCTTATTGTTACAGTTATGAAGAACTCTGTTTTCTTTATGTTGAGATACAATTCATACTGGAGGATGTAGTCTTTGATGTTCATCAATAAGAGCTGTAAGTCTCCTTTTCTTTGAGCAAGCAAGACTTTATCTCATCTGCTGCATATCACATGTTGTTAACGATCCTTGCTCCAATCTTGAAGCCGTGTTCTTCTTTTTATAAAGGTTTCTTGGATTATTTGATTAGCAGTAGATTGAATAAGTATGGTGAAAGAATACAACTTGGATGTATACTTTTCCAGTTTTCATACCATGCAAGATCACTTGCTCTTTTTGCACAATTGTCTCCCGGTCTACGCACAAGTTCCAAATGTTGCTAATGTTAGGTGCTGGCAAGTCGTTCCAACTGATAGTGATCCTATGTGTAACCACAAAGCACCCCCCATGCCTGCGCCAACCACACCCTTGTGGTTATGTTTGAGCCCACTGTTGCCCCCACTGTTGCCCCCACTGCGTCAATCTGTCTCATCGAGGTCTTCTCCTTTTTCCACTGCCCTTCTACTTTATCAACCATGATGTATGTCCTTTTCCCTGTACATAACACCATGTACAAAGTACATGAAATGACATCTAGCTACGCTCACTCCTAAGAAGCATTGTGGTTGTACTTCTGCCTAAACAGATTAGTTTATTCTTTTGGCAATTCATGGTACTTTCAATATTCTTCACCATCACCATGATTTAATGCATCAGTTCTTCTTCAGTCTTCCTTATCCAATGTCCAACTATCAAATGCATATGAAACAATTGAAAATATCAATTACCTTGGATCAGGCTCACGTTAGTCTTCAAAATAAAATCTTTGCCCTTCAACACTTGAAAGAGATCTTGTGCAGCAGATTTACACACCGCAATGCCGTGTTTGATATCTTTATTGCTGCTTCCATGAGCATTGATTGTGGATTGTCTCATGGTCTAGGTATTGCTCCTCTGCTCTGTCTCATGATCTCAGTGCTGTGACCTTGATGCCTTAGCTACCTTTGCCCCTTCCTGAAAGGATCTCACCTGAACTCTGCTAGTCAAAACTGACCAATTCCTCAGTTAGGTTCCTTGAAGCCTTACTAGTATATACTCTATCCAGTGCCTGGGAAGGAGTAAGTAATTCAGGTGTAGAAGACTCACTGAGCGGGAGTTTCAAAGACTATGGATAGAACAGCCATAAAAATAAAACAAACCAAAAAAAATCACTGCTTCAGAAAATACTAAGTCTATGACATGCTAATTATTTACTCATCTTCATGAGTTATATTGACTGTTTTATAATAAATGAATAGGCAGCATTCTTCTTCATATGATCCAGATTCTCTGATTATTTGCTCAGCATACAGATTGAATACGTATGGTAAAAGGATACCACCCTGATGCAAATGAGAGCCAAAAACGGTGTACAGTTCCTCTTCTTCTCAATGTTATTCATAGTTAATTATGGCCCATACTGTCCAATGCCTTTGAATAGTGAATAAAATGTGGGTGAATTATTTTCTAGTACTTTCTGCTTATTGAGAGAAAGGTTTGATTCTTATAGGCATTTTTACAGTTCACTCTAGGGTGCCTTGTTCATCAAAGTTTTTGACAAACCTGTGTTCATAGAAGTTCATAGAAGTGATGGAGAGACCTGGTGGATCTGAGGCATTTGGAGTTATGAGAGGGAGGAAATGGTGGTTTAGGGTGGGCTTACAGGCTGAGAATAAAAAACAGAACATTTAGCAACCATGTAATTTGTTATATTCTTACTGGGGGCTGGTTTTGCTCCTACACTAGCTGTTACGTTTTTTAAGTTATTACATATATTTGCCTCTTCAAATAATTATTACTACATTTATTGTACTTAAAGTCCACAAGAACATCATGAAATGAGCACATTTCTCCACTTCAAAGATACACGTTCTTTCCGATGTCATCAATTCACCCGACAGCTGTGTGTGCTTAACCTCAGTTGCTGTCACTTTTAAAACAAAGGGAAATACTATCTATCACATTCGTGTGTAATATAATGTGCGACATTAAAAATTATGTTAATGGCATTTAACATTTCTGGATTATGCACTCCGTGCCTTAGTTATGTAAATACCTGTACTTGAAGGAGACACAAAAGAAAAGGAAATAAATGATATGTAGAACCACCTGAAATGATGATAATCTAAAATCACTAAGTCTGTGTGGTACAAAATAGGTGGGGGTGGGGCATACTTCGGAATATAAAACATACCAAATAATTCAGTAGTTTGCCTGATCTTTACCCCCATAGCATCTAAATAGAATACATGGAAGTTATGCTATTTTTTTTCAAATTGAATAGCACTGTAGAATGGTTTCATCAGCATTTGACCCCACTCAACTCAATTTTCCATGGAACGTTCTTTCAATTCCAACCATTCTCCTCTGCCTCGGACACTCCTCTAATACGGAAGGGACTATGTCAATGTGGATTGTTGCTGTCAAGTGCCCCAGTAGAATGTAACACTGTCTGCTCCTGCTCCATCTTCACCATCATGACTATATTTGAGCTCATTGTTGTAGCTTCTGAGCCAATCCATATCACCCAGGGTCTTCCTCATTTTCAGCTGACATTCTATCAAGTATGCTGTTCTTTCAAGGGCGAGGTCGATCTTGATAACATGCACAAAGTAAATAAGACTGAACCTTGCCACCCTCCCTCCCACAGTGTATTCTGGTATACCTCCTCTAAGACAGATTTGCTTGTGTTTCTGGTAGTGCATGGTACTGTCAATATTCTTTATCAGCTCCATAGTTCAGAAGCATCACTTCCTCTGTGGTGTTTATTCCTTGGTCAGCTTTCACAAACATATGAGGCTATTGAAAATAATACGACTTGGGTCAGATGTACATTAGTCCTCAAAGTGACATCCTTGATCTTTAACTTTTTAAATAGATCTTGTTCAGATTTCCCCAATGCAATACATCATTTGATATTTTGACTGCTGCTTTGGTGAGCGTTGATTATAGATCCAAGTGCAATAAAATTCTTGAGCACTCCAGTCTTTTCTCTGTTGATCATGATGTGGCTTATGGCTCAGGTTGTAAGGATTTTTTGTTTTTGGAAATATATAGCAGAGATAAATAGGCACTGGAAATTCAGAGAACGTATCTGAATAAACAATGGTGTCACATTAGTGTTAATCCAGTTATTTAAATGGAAGGTCATTCCTACCCATTTGTGGTATCTAGAAATACATAGCATCACTCTAGCTTTAATTTTGTTATCTCTTAGTTCTGAATTCTAGGCTCTAAAAGATATAATTGAAGCAGATTATAAATATACTTATTTTTTGTGTGTTTTCCTAAGAAATATTTAATCAAAGGAAGAAACAATAATATTTTGTTCTTTGTTTCAGTGCTTAGCTTTCCATAGAAATATGAATTAGGCTTGATAATCTGTTTTCTATATATTTTATAAACTTAAATAATGTTTTATCTAAATAAAGCATTGGGATAGTTAATTGAGATTACATATTGCATCAATAAGTCTCAATTATTCTTTTCTTCTGTGGTTTCCCTAAAATTAAAACATTATGTATAAAATATATAATAAATATGATACTCTTATTTCTTAAATTATGATGGAGTAAATACATTTTCAGGTCAAAGTCAATATTGTGACTTAGCTTTCTATTTGAGGTTTGAAACTACTTATTCACTCTCCATTGTGTTATAGCTATGATATTTATTTCTTGAGACCAAATAGTTTGCTGGATGAAACTTATGTATGGTTTCCTTGGTAGCTACTTTAATAGATTTAATCATGATGATTCATTTAGGCACTGTATAACTGTAATAAGAAATTCCATGGGACTCATAATGTAATTGAGTAATAATTAATGTCCATTAAGCAGAAAAACACTCTGGCAATTTCATAATATAGAGGTTAGTTGTCCATCATGGGACTCCACTCCCCCGCCAACCCTCAAATAAATTACACACATGCAAAACAAATAATATAAAAATGCAAGCAAAGCATGTATGCAAAAGGCACAGAATTGAAAGATAAGAGGGAATAGGTTCATCTAAAATCACTTTACACATATTGAATATTATATAATCAATAAGAATTAAAGTGATTTTAGCAACCAGGTATTGACCATTCACTACATGAATAAGTGCTATACATTATGATCTCATTGAATTTCTGGAGCAACCTTGAACCTTGAGAACCTAGAGGTAATATGATGTTGACCTTACAAAAGGCAGGAAAAGCGACTGAGATATAGCAATAAATTTAAGGTTACATTCTTAGCAACATTGAAAAATCAGATTAAGACAAAAATATTCCATCCCAGTTATTCATCCATTGAAGATCATCATTCCCTAGTATGTGATTACGTCTGCAGAGCCCTGGTGGTTTAGTGGTCACTGTTGAGTTTCAATCCTCATGAGTCAGCATTGACTCGATGGTAGTGAATTTGGTTTCAGTTTTGCCTACTTTGCTACTGAAAACACAGGTAACTCTTTGCTTCTAAAGCCTTTGAGGCATTTCATCATGACTTTTGATAGTTTCTAGAAAACTCTGGCTTCTCTCGTTCTGAGACTATTAAAAGGGGCTCATGCACATAGACCATCGCTGTTGGGGTTGAAAATGAAATCTCCTTTCATCAGGTAGAGGGAGAACCGATTAAAGGATGTGATTTTAGAAGCACCAAAAGACTCTGTCAAAAGGCCTGTGTTCATAGCCTTTAACCAAAGCAAAGACACCATTCTACTGCATTTCTGCCTGGTATTGGAGATGCTGTGAGCACCGAGGGGATTGGAAATTTGGAAGGTGAAGATTTTAACAGGCAGTATGGGGACTAAGGCTTAGTTCAGCCTGACATTACTTGTGATTCATTTGAGAAGGAATATCTTCTGTGGGAAAAGTGTGCCCGGTCTGCCCCGTTCACAGTGGGGTGAAACGCGAAGGGAGTGCAAGTGGGCAGCAAGGGGAACAAAGTCACCAAGTCCCCAAGGAATCGTGAAAATAGACTTTGACTTGGGGGACAGGCCTTGGCACCTCATCAGACTTGACCAGAAAACATACATAGGGGTCAGCAGACAGACCTGGATCTGTCTATTGTTTGTTTGCTTGTTTTATAATGTTTTATTCTTTTATTGTTTTCCTTTTTCTTCCACCATACGTCTATCGATAGAAGATAGGCAGGATGAACCAATCCCAAGGAAAAAACAA
>NW_022109768.1:9133254-9139561 GCF_000313985.2 Echinops telfairi | reverse complement strand
CCCCAATAAAATGCTTTTTTTTTAAGAAGTCATGTCTTATCTTGAATCCCCATCATCTAATCCAGTACACATTGCTTTTGTGCATGATTGTTTGCTATAAGAATATGAATAAGAGGGAAATTCATATATTTTTTTCCCTCGGAAGAGATTTTAGAAGGCGAAGACGAAGGGAATTGTGGATGCTTGTACTGAAATAATCTGGTAGGTCTTTGGGGGTTGAGCTAAGGAGAGACCAGAGACAGAAGTGTAGTGTGAGAGTTAGGTTTGGTTGTCCAAGATCCTCAATAGTTTACAGTAAGACCTCTTCCATAATATGGCCTAACATAATGTAGCAAGCGGCTGTATGAAGATTAGAGTGGAATGTGACTCCTGATTCAGGTCACAGACTGATAATATGTGTGGCCTGCTTCATACATATGTATAGATGCTGTGGGGAACTCCTCTTCATTTTCTTCCTGTTGGCTTGGATCCTGCATCTGGATTCTTGGGACATAGGCCAGCAGCCTACCATGTGGCATGCTTGCATTGGGAGTTTTCAGTAGGCTACATTATAGCCTGCCAACATGTGTGCCGTCAGAGCCTAACATCTGACCTGCCTCTGTTTCTACTATCTGTATTCCTTTCTCATCTTCCTGCGTTGTTCTCTTTCCTCTTGGATCATCTTTCTGCTTCCTGGTTTCCCAGCCTCAGCAGCTGCACGCATCAGGAAGCACCTGCAGCTTAACGTCTGACCCATGGGTTTGAGCTGGAATGGGTTTGCTCTGTAGGCCACACACTTGATATAAAGTTATTTCTTATACATCTATAAGTGTCGCTAATTTTGCTTCTCTAGAGAGCCCAGCCTAATGCATGCAGGATATCATTAATTGTGGAATATGTTGTTGTTACCTGACCTTGAGCAGCTCCAACTCCAACTGGTGACCCCCAGGTGCAGCAAGACCAAGTGCTGCCAGCTCCTTCACCATTCCCATGACCAAAGGTGAATTGGATGGTCATAGTCTCAGAATTTTCATGAATTTAGCTTCAGAGGTAAATGATTAGGCCTTTCTACGCAAAAGTACAATATGTTGATGTTAGGTGCCATTGAATTGATTCCTACTCATGGGGACCCTCTGTACAACAAATTCAAACACCACCTGGTGTCAATCCGACTCATTGGGAGTCTTCTTTTCTTCTTTTGGCTGACCTTCTACTTTGTCAAACATGATGGTCTTCTCCAGGAACTTGTCCCTGCTGATAACGATACAAAGTATGGAGATCAAGTCTCACACTCTTGCTTCAAAAAAGCACTGTGGTATATTTCTTCAAACACAGAAATATCAGTTCTTTCCAAAGTGTATGGTAATTTTAGTGTGTTCTTCTTCATGAACATCGTAACTCAAAGGCATCATTTCTTTTTTGGTCTTCGTAACATTTTGTCCTGCTTGTAAATGCATACCAAATGTTTGAAAAGGTCATGACTTGGGTTAGCCGCACTGTTATCCTCAAAATAACATCTTTGCTTTCAAATACTCTAAAGAGGTCTTTTGCACAGATATTCCTGATGCAATACATCATTCCATTTCTTGACTAGTATTCCATGAACATTATTGTAAATCCTAGTCAAAGAAATACTTGGCAACTTCCCACTTTGTTCTGCATATTGAGCTAGTTGTGAAAATATTTTTGTTTCCTTAAATGAAGTGCAATCCATACTGAAAACTGTAGTCTTTGATTTCCAGGAAGTGATTCAACTCTTTGCTTTCCGCAAGCAAAGTGTAATATACTGATAGTAAAACAGAGAAAGACTTGTTGCTAAAGAGAATACTGGTTCTACCTATATTAACCATGGGATCTTACACAAGTTATTTAATCTGAAACTCTGTTTCCCATATCTAAAGTGAAGACTATTAATTCCACATACTCACATATACTTCTACCCATCCATTCATCCAGTTATTCATACCCTTCTATGGTAGTTACATAATTTCATGTCAACTCGATAAAAAAGTAGAGGGATGCAGACTAGCCTGGCAATCAGGTTACAACCTGATGATGCTTCCCTGTGGGAGTGGCCTTCTCATGAGGATTCTGGGAACTTCCTGTCTTTCTTGTGGGAAGCAGGCCACACTCTCTCTCTGCCTTTGTCTGTTGATAAGCCATGTGGAGTCTTGCTGAGCCCTGCGAGAGTCTCCCTGTCTCTACTTCACTTTCCTGCCTTTGAGACAGTCGGAGAGCTGGAGAAGCCATACTCAGAAAGCTGGAGGAGCCACACTCAAAGAGCTGGAGGAGCCATGTGGAGACCTATGCAGGCATTGAGATGCTTCTCCCACTACTGGATCCACAAGACTTTTCACCCATGGGCCTGTGATCTTATGCCATTGGCATCATTGATGTGCTTAGTGACTCTAAAGAGGAATTTATGGATTCGTGTCAGACATATGGGCTATATCAGACTGATGGACTTGATCTGGACTGGGCCAGGATGTTTTCTCATTATACAATTGCTCTTTGATATAAATCTCTCACTTACATGCATATGAGTATCTATGGATTTGTTTCTGTAGTCAACCTGGACCCACATACCTTCTTTAAAGTGTAGTTGATGGAGTAATGATACATGGAAAATACCTAGTACATTATCTGTAATATAGTAATCACTAAAAAAATTACATCAGGTTTTAAAATATAAATACTCAGATTCCATGATTTAGGACTCTTTTTCTCCATTTAACAAATAAATTACTGCTTAGATATGATAACTAACTTCCCCAAGATCACTAATCACTAATAAGTGATGATGGTTATGCCCTGACTCTTAAACATCACACTCTATTAATACATTTTTAAAATGCTAGCTTTGTAGACTTCAATATAAATAGGTCTACTTTGTACTCTATTGAAGTATGGATTCATATATCCATTAACTTAGATATATTTGAATCTGATAGAAGAGACTGTAAAATATTGTTTACATTCAGAAAGAAATTTAAAATCAGGCTTTTACAAAAGGTCTTCAAAAGTTGACAGAAAATGTGTATTATGAAAAAATATATGCAAGAATTTCTTTTTGCAAAAAATTCCCAAACAATACAAACTTGCTATCACATGTCTGAGCAGGATCGAGTCTGAAGCACTTGAAGGGGAAGATAGCAGTTGCGAAGATTCCCTATCAGAGCAATATAAACGCTGCAAAAATTAAAGCCAAAACAAACATCAATTTCATGTTGAAACTTGGGTGGAAGAATAATAAAATCATTGATTTTTTACGAAAAGCTTTTGGGGGAAAATACCCAAAAGATTAAATTTTATAGGATGCTCAAGTTTCGGGTGTTGACTTTCTGGAGGGCCAAAGAACACAAACATCAACTTATTGTGAAAATGTTTTGAGAAAGTTATCCAAAACTGTAGCAGAAAAGACTAGGAGAGCTTCATCAGATAATTTTTCACCATGACAATATTCCTGCCCATGGATGGATGTCATTGAAAAACAATGAACTTTTCCCGGAGATTCAATGGGAAACCTTTACATACCCAATGTATGGCCCTGATTTGGCTGCTTCTGACTTCTTGTTCCCAGTCTTTAAAAAAATCTTTAAAATGTATCACTTTCTTCAATAACATAAAAAAGATTGCACTGATGCAGCAAAACGTCCAAGATCTTTAGAAGGATCCTTAGTGGTATCGTGGGGTGAGCACTGGGCTTCTAATCAAAAAGTCAGTGGTTCGGATTTACCAGAGAGAAAGATGACTGACTGTTTCTATAAAGATCTGCAGCCACTGAAACCCAATAGAGCTGAATTGAAAATTTGGGAATTTTATTAATTGGTAAATTTTTAGGGATAAACTAAATCGCTGGTATCATTGCTCATACAAGTATCTTGAACTTTACATACCTTATGTTGGGAAATAAAATTTATATATTTTATCTTTTTATTAATTATTTTATTGGCAGCTCTTACAGATATTATAACAACCCATAATTAGACCAAGCCTAGTTGTACAATTGCTGCCACCATCAGTTTCAAAACATTTTCTTTGTTCTTGAACTCTTTGATATCAGTTCCCCTTTACCCCCTCTCTTCACTACCTTACCCCTAGGAACCCTTATTATTATATTATATACTATTATTATTTATGTATTTATTTTTGTTTCTTTGCCGTACACCATCCATTGTATCTATTCACCTACAATTCTGTGATTCTCTCCCCTTGAGTGGAGTTATACAGTAATCACTGCTATCTGCTCCCTAAGCCTGCACCCCTTCCTCCTGTACCCATCAAAGAATCATTATTTCCTGTTTCTGAAGGGTTATCTGTCTTGGCTTTCATGCACCAAGCAGTCTTAATTATACAAATGAACATGCATAGACCTAACAAGATTAATGAGGTAAAAAAAATGACCGTAATACTGAGGAGAAGAAATATTAAAGAAGTAGAAGATATAACTATTTCATCATTACAATACCGCACCCTGGTATATCGTCCCTTCCATGTGTCCCTACTATTATCTTCCAAATGGATATTAGGTCTCCCCACGCTCCTTCACATTAATTAGATTGCTTGTTTTTGAACTTCTGATACCTATTCCTGTCAACACCTCATGAACTCACAGGCTGGTGTGCTTCTCCCGTGTGGGCTTTGTTGCTTTCCTGATAGATGACTACTTGTGTAACTTCAAGTTTTTAAGACTCTAGATACTATATCTTTTAGTAGCTGGATACCATCAGCTTTCTTCACCACATTTGCTTATGCACCATTTTGTCTTTGGCAAGCATGTCTGGAAGGTAAGTATCATACAATGCCACATTATTAGAACAAACTGCTCTTGTACTAATGTAAGATTTAAGTAGAGGCCCAAAGTCCATCAGCTTCATTGTTTTATATATATATATATATATACAAACACACCTATCTTTTTATATTATATTGTGTTAGGGTAGACTAGAGAAACAAATTCATGAACAGTCATACACAAGAGTTGTATATAAAGAGTACTTGTACATTAAGAAAATATCCAAGCTTAGTCCAGATCAAATCCAAAAGTCTGATATTAGCTCAGATGTCAGATAACAATCTATAAAGTCCTCTTCAGACTCATGAAACACATGCAATGACGCAGAATGGAGGAAGATCACAGGCCTTGGGTGGGAAGTCTTGTGGATCCAGTGGTGTTGTAAGCATCTTAGTGCTGGCAGGGGTCTCCATGTGACTCCTCCAGCTTAGGGCACTAGTATAGCTCCATGTGTTTTGTCAGCTAAAATGTCTCCCAGTTGAGTGAGTGTCCCCCCTCCAGCAAACTATTTATCTCCTAAGCTCCTCCAAATGATGTCATCAAACTGCGACCTGATTGACAGGCTAAACTCCATTTACTCTTACGTCTCAAATTGACAACAGATTACGTAACTACCACATATATATTTACATATATACATATCTATATTTATACCTATTATATAGTTTTTATTTTCTTTCTTCCTCCTGCCCCCACTATTGTTCACTGCTCAGTAATTCCTCTCTGATACATTTCAATTTATCAAACTTGGCTAGGAACTCTGCACCCACCTCAATATAAATTTTAGACCCCTTGCACTTCCTCTGTCCCTGTCATTATTGGCTCACTGCTCCCCTCCCCCTGCCTCCTCCTCTTTCATGCTCCCCAGAACCGTTGGTTCCATCACTGTCTCCTTGGGATGGCTTATCTTGCCTAGCTTACATAGATAAACACCAAAAGGAAAAAATATAAAAGAAAGAAAGACCATCTAAATAGTTCCAAGTCTAACTGTTGTTCTGACCCAGAGTAGATGAGTATCTCGCTGTTAAATAACAAGCATGCCCTGTTATAACCCACCAGTCCAATCCCCTTTTCTTTCAGTCATATTTCCAGATATCTGCTTACCTAACAGAACTTATACCCTTTTTAGTCCTTACCATTCATGACCAAGAGGTATTCCTCTTATAAGACTTCATTGCTTTTCCTGTAGTGAGGGTTAGAGTGGTCTAGTGCTCCCCCACCCACCCCCATACACACACCAGTCACACCTTTAGACTTTCAGTGTGGTTCCTCTTGTGAATAACCCCCAACCAGTTCAGATAAGGTGCCAAAAGCTGCCCTCTGAGTCAGAAGTTTACATTCAGGATTCCTCAGGGTCTTCCTGACTTTGCTCCCATTGCTGGTCTGCTGGACACACCTCTCGGTTTGTCCCTATGTGGGTGACGCAGACTGGTCACATTGTCCAAACTGTATGTTCAATGCTGTCCTCTATAACGCTGTCATTTAGGGAAGGGATGCCATGTCTCCAGCTGAAGCCTGCACTGCAGCCCTCTC
>NW_022109768.1:9130557-9132477 GCF_000313985.2 Echinops telfairi | reverse complement strand
ACATGGCTGCTCCAGCACCCAGGGCTGCATCAGGGTAGGTCCATGTGGCTTCTCCTCAGGGATGTCTTGCAGGAAGTCAGCCTTGCCAGCTGAAGCAGGGAACTGGCTAAGGCAGCTGCACCCTGGCCTGGCCAGCAGAAAGTAAGATACCCCAGAACTAGAATGGCGAGGCTCACTGAGTCATTAATCTCTCCGCCCTTCAATTAATCCCACCTGTTTATCAGCCAGGTTGGCACAGTAAACTTGAACTATCTCATCAGGTTTATTTTTGACTCCATTCATCTGGAGATGGAAATTTTGGCTATTTCTAATTCTTTGCTATTGTGAGCAGCACAGTGATGACAGTGGAGCTCAAATGTCTGGTTGTGGTCTGTTACTTATTTCTTCTGAGTATGTGCCCAGTAGTGGAATTTCTGGATCACAAGGTAACTCAATTACCATCTGTTTTAGGCATCACCACATCACTTTCCACAGTGGCTGTATATGTCTACAAGACTACCATCTACAAGACCACCAATCATGAATGAGAGTTCCTATCTCACTACAGCTCCTCCAACACTTGTCGGTTTCTGGGTTTTAGAATTGGCCTATCCTTATGGGAGTTAGGCGTTTTCTCCTAGTTGTTTTTGCTTTGTACTTCCCAGACGGCGAATGATCGAGGATCATTTTCTCTTACAGTTATTGCCCATTTGGGTTTCCTCTTTTGTGAATCTTCTGTTCACGCCTTTTGCCCATCTCATCAGTGGACCATTCTGTTTTTTCTTTTGTAAAGTTTCAGGGTTCTGTAGATTTTAGTAATAAGACCTTTGTCTGATATGTCATTACTAAATATATTTTCCCTGACTTTGGACTCTCTTATTACTCTCTTGATGAAATCTTTCAAGGTACACAAGTGTTTTATTTTTAGTACGCCCACTGATCTTTTTTATCTTCCTCTGGGTGTATATCCTTCCTTATTTCTGATTGCTCATGTATTTCCTGAGCTAAGTTTCTTAACTTTGTCTACAGTTTTCCATTGATAATCCTGATAGTTCTGCATTTTACCTTGAGGTCTGTGATCCACCTTGAATTTGTCCTTGTGTATGGGGTGAGGTCGGGCTCTTGCTTCAGTGTTCTGCAGGTTGACACTCAGTTTTCCAGCACTATTTATTAAAAAGACATTTGCTTTCCATTGATATTTTTGAGTCCTTATCACAGATCAGTTTTCTGTTTTCTGCAGGGCCTTCTCCGCCCCCCTACCCCCACTGGATTTTTCTGTTCTTATCCATTGGTCTGAGTATCTATCATTATGGCAGTACCATGCTGTTTTGACAACTATGGGTGTATAATAAGTTTTAACATCAGGGAATTCAAGCCTTCCACTGCATTCTTCTTCTTGAGGAGTTCTTTTCCAATTCTGGGCTTCTTCCCTTTTCATAGAAAGTTGGTAGTCAGCTTTTCTATTAAGAAAAATGATGCTGGTATCTGTATCAGGAATACATTGAAACTATATGGTGCCTTCAGAAGGATTGACATCTTAACAATACTGATTCTTCCGTCCCACAAGCATGGGATATTTTTCCATTTGGGAGGTCCCTTTTGGTTTCTTGTTCTGTAGTTTTCCTTGTACAGGTTGTTGTGGGGTTTTTTTGGGTGTGTGTGTTGGGGGGTAGTGTTAGGTATATACTTAGATATTTCAATTTATGCTTGATTGTTGTGAAGGGTACTATATTCTTGATCTCTTTTTCTCTAATCCTTTCAGTTGTCTGTAGCAATTCAATTAACGTCTGCTTGCTGGTCTTTTATCTTTCCACTCTACCATATTCCTTTATGGCTTCCAGCCCTCCTATTGTGGAGCCTTTGGGGTCCTCAATATATAAAATCATATCAGCTGCCAATAACAATAGTTTAAATTCTTCTTTCCCCGGACATATAACTTTG
>NW_022109768.1:9109248-9129760 GCF_000313985.2 Echinops telfairi | reverse complement strand
TAGTGCAGTCCATCAGAGTATTGAGTAATTAGTATTTTAACTTCATTAGAGTCCGTTGTAGTTTCCCCTGTAGTTTCCCTCAACCTGGATATTGATGCATTGTAATTTCCCCTGTTTCATCCCTCAACCTGGATATTGATGTCTGCCCGTTCCTATATTTTGTTAGGGTTGCCAATGGTTTGTCAAATCTGTTAATCCTTAAAAAAAAAACAGCTTTATACTGAGTTGAATTTTTCCATTGTTTCCTATTCATTTATCTCCACTCTAATTTTTTTTTATAATTTCTTTTCTTTTGTTATTAGAAGGATTATTCTGTTGACTCTGTTGCAACTACTGATGTTTTTTTTGATAGAGTACTGAGCATAAGTCTCTCTTACTTCTTCATTGTGCATTCATTGCTATCAAGCATCCTCTGCTAACTGCCTTTGCTGTATCTCATAGGTTTTGGTATGTTGTAGTCTCATTCTCATTTGATTTTTGAAACTTCCTAATTCTGTCTCTTATTTGGGCCAATACCCACTCCTTTTGAAGAAGTAAATTATTCATCCTCTAAGTATTTGCCCTTTTATTTTTAATCATCCTTTTGTTGATTTCCAGCTTTATGGGGTAGTGGTTATAGAAGGAAGTCTGAATGACCACTATATGTTTGAATTTGCTCAAACTTTACTTGTGTCCCAACATGCGGTCTATTTTTGAGTATGTGCCATATGAACTTGAAAATAATGTGAATTTTTTTTGCAATTGGGTGGGATGCTCTGAATAGGTCTATCAGGTCATGTTGTATAATTGTAGAGATTAGTTCTGCAGCCTCCTGGTTGAACTTCTTTACTGCTGATCCATCTTTCTCAGAGAGCGGTGTATTGAAGTCTCTTACTATGGATGTCGATCCTGTGATTTCTTTTTTCATCTTCTGAAGGATTTGATTGATGAATTTTGCAGGCCTCTCATTGGGCACATCTGTTTATTATGCTCACTGGCTCTTGGTCCACTCATCCAGTAAGCATTATGTAATGCCCATACTTATCTCTTGTTATGTCCTGCACCTTGAAATCTATTTTGTCAGAGATTAGCATAACAGCTCCTGCATTTTTTAGATTGCCATTAGCTTGATATATCTTTCACCAACCTTTGATCCTCAACCTGTTTTTGTCTGTGAGCTTGAGATGTGTCTGTTGAAGACAACAATTGCTGGATTTTGTTTCCTATCCAGTCTGCTAGCCTTCATCTCATAATTTTCCGATCTAACAATAGGAGCACCAGGCAGGTGACTCTACCTGGGTGCCATCTTCCTAGATTCCTATATATTTTATCGTGTAATATTTTCCACAAACTTGTTGCTCTTTCCTTGTATCTTCATATTTTGCAGTTGATATTTCATTACAGTAATTTCTTACTGCATGTTAGATAGCAGCAGGGGGAGGGGAGGAGGCATTGATATGAAGGTAACTTATTACCAGCCTTATATTATGTGCATTCATATCCTTGTTCAATATGTTATTGGTTGCTCTTTTGCTTTATTTGAGGTAGTTTAATCTGTCATTATGACAGGTTTTGGTCACCAAGTTTTTATTTAGAACATGGCTCAAAACTTTTTCATTCTATAATTCCCTTGAGGGTTTCCACAACCCTGGACGATATCTTAAACCATGTTGCAATCAAAACAAAAGCATAGAAGAATAACTTAACTATTTTTTGGAGGAGCAAGTCATCGTTTTACTTTTCTTGACATTGAAGAAGGAAGGACAATACTTAAGGGAAGAAGGGGCGTGAAGGTGTATTAATCCAGAGAGACTAGAGAAACACATCCATAGAAACTCATATGTATGAGATAGTTTTACATAAAAGGTAATTGTACATTAAGAAAGCATCCCAACCCAGTCCAGGCCAAGCCCAGAAGTCCGATATTAGCCCATATGTCTGATACCAGTCTATAAAGTCCACGAAATACAAAATGCAGGCAATGATGGCTGAATGCAGGGTGATCCAGTGGTGGTGTAAGCATCTCAGTGCTGGCAGGGGTCTCTACATGGATTTTCCTGCTTGAGAGGTCTGGTTGCATCAGGGCAGGTCCATGTGGCTTCTCTAGCTCAGGGCACTAGTGTAGTTCCATATGTCTTGTCAGCTGCAATGTCTCCCAGGGAGTGAACTGAGAGTGTGTCTTCTGCCTCCAAAGAGGAAATACCAGAGTTTCCCCAGAATCCTCAGGAGAATTGAGACCTCATTGGCTATGGCTATGACCCTATTGACAGACTAAACTCCACCCCTTTACTCTTAATCCGCAAATTGAAAAATGATTATGTAACTACCATAGAAGGGTATGCTGGAGAGGCAGAAAATCAGCCTCCCATTAGAGAAAAATAGAACAGGCATGCTGGGCTAAGAGCACAAAACATAATGAAGGTTAATGACAATGATTTAAGTCAGCGGTTCTCAACCTGTGGGTTGTGACCCCTTTGGGGGTCAAACGACCCTTTCACAGAGGTTGCTCAATTAATGACAGTAGTAATATTACAGTTATGAGGTAGCAATGAAAATAATGTTATGGTTGGGGGTCACCACAACATAAGGAACTGTATTAAAAGGCTGCAGCATTAGCAAGGTTGAGAACCACTGGATTAAGTGGTATGGTCCACTCTGGAAAACTGCTCTAGACTCTAGACTAGAGAAAGAGGTTTTGCTGAGTCTAAACCCATCAAACTCCATCAGCTGTTAGGAGTGAGCCAGGTTATGTTTTGTGACTCCTTCGTACATTTATGGGGAAATATTCTCTTTAAAAAGCACTGATTAGAAACATGTTACTTTTTCTCCACCCCTTCTCCCCCCATTCTCTGCCTTCCATCTCTAAGAGCCTCTCTTGTCTGCTTTGTAGCCCTCCTCCTTTCTGCGCTCACCCAGCCTCGCTCCCAACTCACCCATTCCTGCTTGGAGGAGTCAGATATTAGATCTATGCTCTTTTGTTTCTCGAGCTGTTTCACTCACCCATAGCCCCACCTACTCCTAGAGCTAACTTAGCCTCTGGCACAGAAAGTGTCCCTTCTACTTGTAGTGTATGTCTTTCATTCTGAATGCTGGTGTTGAAGTTAGGTGCCATTGAGTGGGATCTGACTCATAGCAACCCCCTGCCCAACTGAACAAAACACCGCCTGGTCCTGCACCATCCGCACAATTGCTCCTGTGCTTGAGCCCATTGTTGCAGCCACTGTGTCCGTCCATCTCCTTGAGAGCCTTCCTGTACTTCACTGCCTCCCTAAAATGTTCAGAATTCTCCAGGGACTGGTCTCTCCTGACAACAATATTTAAGCAGTCATGGAACTCTGAATATAGATGAATAATGTAGGATTTTTGCCTTTTATGAGTGTGCAATGTTTCCCAGAAAATCTGAGTGGCCTTTCTCTTTAATATGCTCTCTCGTTTCATACCTGGATTTCCTGAAGTAACTAAGTTGCAGCTGTTTTTCTCTCCAACTTCCCCCTTCGGTTTTAGAGAAAATAAACTACTTCCTGAACTAAAAGGCTGGCGTAGAGTGATGTTGTCCTGAAAGAGTAGCTTAACCCTACAGCTAGAGGAAGTGAACGCTCAGCATTGTTTGCCAATTGGGTAATGCTTACTTTTTTCTGTGGTATAAAAACTTAACAACTTTTTAAAAGCATTGGCCTTACGCTGAGCCAATGTACAAAGCTATGCCTGATCACTGAGGGTTCAACTGCCACCAAGACTATGCACATTTATGTCTGGTCCCCCTGCCACTTGTTCAGTTCAACCCCTCCCCCTGTAACCTCCCCCCATGTTTGGTTATCATCTTGTCCTTCTTAAAGCCACTTGCTTTGTGATATCTAAGTGAGAATTCTTTCAACACTTACTCTATAGTGTCCTGTTCTAATGGCATCTACAACCTCAGGTTAGTAATTCTATATCTTTATGAATCAACATAGTATTATCTTTATTGTTTTTCTCTGACTATACAATTTTAAATGGCTTATCCTTCTTATTTCAAAATTCTCTATTCTATTTCAATTGACAGCTTAAATAGTCATTTTCTCTACCATCGTGTTGCAGCTATAGCTTTCTATGAGCCTGTATCTATCATCTAAGCAGTCTTTTCTGTTCCCCTAACAAGGAACAAGATGGAAATTATTGCCCTACCCACAGTCCTTAAAACTTAATTCTGATCTTTATGGAACAAAAGTTATGGAGGAGGCGAGGCACTTCTGGTTTCCTGCCCAATATGTTATCTTTTTTCCCCCCATTTCTTCTCCTTTTTTCCCCAATTATGTCTAGTGTTCGCTTCCTTTAAAATACTTCTTGCTAGCCATTTCTGCTGGTATATGTATTTATTAAGGAGTCCTGATGGTGCAATAGCTAAATATTTGGCTGCTAACCCAAAGGTTGGAGTCCTGGTCACCTTGCTTGCTTAACGTTGGCTGATAATGCAAGGTGGGAAGTTCAAACGCACCAGTTCCTTGTCAGGAGAAAGATGAGTCTATCTGTTCCCCAAAAGATTTATAGCCTCAGAACATATCAACAGGGTCACCATAAGTGAATTGACAGTGAGACATAATGGACTCTGAGTTGAGAACTTGATGGAAGTGAGTTTTATTTTATTGCTGCAGGGGTTCCATAGTAGACGACCTGAGGTTCTGCTTCCCCAGAAATTATCAGCTAGGAAACCCTGTGGGCAGTTACACTCTGCCACATGAGGCTCTCTGTGTGGGCATGGCCTTCCCTAAGGATCCTGAGAACCCTGTAGATCCTCCAGGGAGGGAGGAGACACTCTCTCTCTGCTCACTCCTTTGAAGACTCTCTACTGACAAGGCTGACTCCCTGTGAGCCATCCCCATCGAGAAGACACATGTAACTATGCTAGTGCCCTGAGCTGGAGGAGCCACAAAGAGACCCCTGCCAGTGCTGAGATACTTCCAACACCACTAGATCCACATGATTTCCCACCCATTGGTCTGTGATCTTCCTGAACTTGGCATGTGTTACATGAGTCTGAAGAGGACTTTATAAATTGGTATTGGACATATGGACTAATATTGGACTTATGGACTTGATCTGTACTGGGCTGGGATGTTTTCTTAATGTATAGTTGCTTGTATATAAAGCTCTTTCTTGTACACATATGGGTGTCAAGGATTTGTTTCTCTAGTCTATCCAGGATAACACAGAAGCAGAAACCATGCTATTGAATAAGATAATTGGCACTGTTGGATGAAATCTGTTTATATTTCTCTATTATAAATTAAAACAAAACTAAAAACCAAACTAGGTCCCATCCAATTAGCTATAGCTCTTGCTGACCCCATTTGTGTCAGAGTAGGATTGTGCCCTATAGGGTTTACAATGGCTGATAGTATACAGGTTTTCCGAGGCTGTAAACCTTTACAAGAGAAGATGGTCTGATCTTTCTCACAAAAAGTATCTGTTGGATTCGAACCACCCAGGATGATGTTTGATCTTAGAGACCAAGGTCTGAGAGAGAAGGTGGCCTGTAGTATCAGGTGTCAGATATGAAGAAGTAGAAAATCAGGGACATGAGTTATCTTTGCCTTTTTTGAAATTGGCTTTCTGCCAATTGTCACTAAAACATCATAGAATTTATTAGGTCAACTGCAACATTTTAATAAAAGACATAAAGTTTTACTAAGAACAAAAATATTCTAGGATCAAGCCAATAATCATTAGTACAAGTTAGAAACTTTACATTCATATTGTTCTTATAGAACTTCTTCCATTTTATAAACCTATATTTTGTTCTTCATTTTATTTCAAAAGCAGTGGAATCATAATTGTAGGCAATAACGAATTCAAGAAACTGTGGTTAGTGTTTTACAATGTACAATTCCCTTTTTAAAAAGCACAATAATTGCATAGGTATTACTAACGGTCCCATCTGCAAATGAGAAATGGAGGTCTAGAGACACTACATGAAAGGCCTCAGTCAGTTGCAGGGTAAAAGCAAATCCATAGCTCGACTCAGGATTTTGATGCTAAACTTACCACCCTTCTTACAAGTTCGTTGTTTTGAATTTCATCAAATTTCCAGAAATCTCGAGGCATCATGGTAAAATTTTAGCGTAAGATGTCTTTTCGATAATAGCCATGATCTTCAAGGACTGTATTGCATAGAAACATCCAGAGCTGCTGAGTTGGTTTTATTCTCATTCTACTTTATTTCATTCTACCACGGGTCAGCGTGTGCTAAAAAAAGGAAACGCTCAATACAGTATAAACACTAGATGGCTTTCATTTATGTTTTGCCCAGGAGTAATTACTAATAGCATCATTTCTCTCTCAAAAGGGTCACTAATTGGAAAATAAACTATATGATCGCTTGTCCTAATGAGCATTTGGGAACAAAGCAGTATGTCTCAAAGCTTCCTCTCTTTATTTTCCAGAAAAAAAGTTATTCGGTTGAGGTTTTCTTCGATCAGCAGTTTTTATGACCCGGCTTTCCATGATTGTTTACTCACAACGTCACCGAGATCTGAATATGTAGTGCATTTAGAAAAATGGCAGTGTTAATATAAAAGTAATAATATCGATTGCCAACAGCAAGGCTGCTCCTTCAAACCTACTAGCTGATCTTCAGGAGGAAAATAAAGCTATCTGCTCTAGAAGACATCATGGCCTGGAGAGCCCATGTGTTGAGAATGATGAGGGCAATGAATGGACAAATGTGCTTGACACAATGGGTGGACATATGGATTGTGATAAGAGTTGTATGAGCCCCTAATAAAATGATTTTTTTTAAAAGCGCTATGGCATTAGAAACCGTGTATAGAGTTGCTATGCCATTGGCTAGATGGCAGTGGCTTTTGCTCTGTGGTCATTTATCCCAGCTCCAGGCTACATAATTTAAACCATCCATCTTTATATTAAGAAGCCAAGGTGGTTCTTGGGCTAGGGGTCAGAATCCTAACAGCAAGGTTTGAACCCACTAGCCACCCTGGGAGAGAAAAATCAGGCTGTTACATTAGGATGGATAGTCTCAGAAATCCTATATAAACTCACTATGAATAGGAATTGATTTGATAGCAGGGGGCTTATGTTTTGGTATCTTTCAATTTAAAAATCTTCTGAGATGCTTACTAGAAAACCCTTATTTAACAAGTAAGAGTGGTCTCTGGGTGGCACAAACTGTTGATGCACTCCACTGCTAATCAGAGCATTGTAACTTCAAGTGCACTCAGAGGCACCTCAGAAGAAGGACTGGGTGATCTAGTTCTAGCTGATTCCGGGAACCCAAGAGGAAAGCGAATTTTGGGAATAACGAGAGCAACAAATGTATAGATGTGCTTTACACAATTGATCTATGTATTGTGATGAATTGTATGAGCCCCAATAAATTGATTTTTTTTTAAATTAGCCATGGAAAACTTTATGGAACATGGTTCTACGTGGGCATCATGGGTTGTCCTTGGAAACTGCTTTGTTGTTATTGTTTTTATTTAAGCAATGTCTTTAATAAGGGCAAAATTCAAAAAGGCTGTTAATCCCCAGTAGCCAAAGGATGGTGTTTGGGAGATGGGATAATGGTGGCAACATGGTTGGCAGGAACACACACAGGTGGGACAATATCCGCTAGTGAAGTTATGGAGGCCAGCGCTGAAGATTTCCTGATGAGGAGGGGAACGGCTGTGAAAGAGCCACATGGTGACCTTGAACGTTTTGGGCGGTACGCTGTTGAAGATTCTGCTGGGCTTGGAAACTAAAGGCTGAGCTATAACTTGAACAGGCCTACATCTAGAGATTTTGCAGAGAGATTTTCGGAGGGAGATAATTGAAGAAAGATGAATATGAAAGTACCCGAATTAAGGACTCAAGCTGAGATACAAACTCTGTCTAAGCCAGCATAAATCTAACTCTTCTTTTTATAGAGGTGAAATAGAAAGCAGATTTTCTTCCACTCAGCCAAACCAAATACTAATACAATTGGCCAGCCTGAATGCAGAAATAAATCATCCCAAACATGATTAATGTGTACATGTACCAGAGTTTCTGAAATCAGGTACAAAGTATATATTTTTTTCTACCTCACATAAGCCCGATAACATTTCCATAATTTGTAACATTAGAATAAGGAAAAAGAAACAGCTCTAAATGAAAAGTAGTCATTACAGATATTTGGTAAGAAGAAAGTAATAAAACAGGTAGGATGAAAGTGAAAAACAATATTTAAACATTTTTCTCCTTCTTTTCTTTATTGTGAGAATTTAAGAGGGTTATAATAATAATAATGCATTTATTAAAATAAAGCTTATTTTATTCCTCATATAAAAAGCCAAGTTAGTAATTACCGTAGTTAGAAAACATCTATGGGATAAATAGGGATTTCTCTTTGGGAGATCACTCAGATGCATAAAAGTTCTTTAGTGGACAAGGTTAAGCCACTCTTTGGCATCCTCTCACTTTTTCATGTTCAGTCTTTCTACTCTCACTTCCCTCACCACCCTTGTTTCCTCCCATTCATAGAAATAGTCTTCAATATTGTTTCCTCAACGTCTTCATGAGCTTCTTGGGCTATGAACCCTTGCTAACCTCTTGTTCCTTCTTTCTCCCTGAAACGGGACTTCCCCAACCATTTCCGGTTCCCGTGAGGGACTTATCAGAATTGTTTGCTGTTTCGATGACAATGAGCGAGTAGGCATACTGTGTGCAGAAAATACAAGGATACTTCCCAGAGTTTAATTAAAATGGAGTTAAAATATAATGCATATAGTTTAAATCACAGTTCTCCTCTTATGAATTAAATTACATCCACCAGTGAGATGTAGAAGTCCTAATTGCTGCTCTCTGTGAAAGGATCTTGTTCAGAAACAGAATCTTTCTTTGGAGTTCTATCCATTAGGTTTATATGATATCATACTGGCATAGGTTGGGTCTTAGTATTAATTAACTGGCATTTTATAGAAGAGAAAAATAGACAAAGATAAATACACACGGGGCAGGGGGGGGGGAGGGCAGATCCCACCTGAAGATGCATCTACAACCAAGGAAAACCAAGAAACACCTAAGTTATCGGAAGCTGCAAGTCACACAGGAGAACTTGGCCTAAAGCAGACAAACAGCCCTGCTAACGCGTTCCATTTGAACTGCTCGTCTTGTGAACTGTGAAACAATAAATGTCTGTTCTTCAAGGCTTCCCAATGTGTGCTACTTTATTACCGCAGCCCTGGGAAGCAAAGGTACCAGCCAGCTGGGCTCCCATTTGTGGGGACTTTTTGTGCACAGTGCCTAGGTTTGGGAAGGTGGGCAGCAGAGTGGTCTTTATTCAACAACCAAGCAGGATAAAGTTGTGACAGTCCAGTTGTCTAATCTGGGAACAGTGCAAACTCGCAGGCAAACACTTCTCTTCAGGGTTCCCTGTGAAATTAGGCTTGAGCTACTTCTGTGGGCTTGACGATGGTATTTGCTTGACCTTCTGTCCTTTCTTCTCTTACGTCCCTTTTCCCATCTTGATCTGAATATAGTTTTATGTCAAGGTCTACTTTTCAGTGACTTTATGTATGACAGCGCGTTCCCTGTGATAGTTTTGGACATGCAATGAGGAAAGACCAATCACTAGAAAGAGCCATCATGTCTGTAGAGATTTAGCAAAAGTTATGAAAATTTTCAATGAGATGGGTCGTACAATGGCCTCACTCACTCACTCACTGCCGTGGAATTAATGCTGACTCATAGTGACCCCCTGTGGGTTTCTGAGACTGTAACAGTTTATGAGAGTAGAAAGCCCAGTCTTTCTCCCATGGGGCTGCTGGTGGTTTTGAATTGGCAACCATGTTGACCACAGCCAATGTAAGCACTACACCACCAGGGATTCTCAATCACCACAGGCTCAATTATATAAAAGATCATAGACATGACACGTTTAAAACAAAAACAATAAACCCAAGAAACTGCTTGTCATTGAGTCAAATCCAACTCATAGTGTCCTATAGTTTCCTACTTTTTCCATCCAAGTGGCTGTTAAGTTTGAACCACGTACTTTAGAGTTAGCTGACCTGTGCTGAACCACAGCACCACCAAAGATGTTTCTGTCATATATGAATTTGCCATAAACTGGAATTAACTTGATCTATAATAACGAATGATAACAAATTAAACCATTTTGTTCTAACTCAGCACTCACTCTCAGTCACTGTCAGTGAGTCTATTCTAACTCAGAGCAACTATATAGGACAGAGTGGAAATCCCCCTGAGGGTTTCTGAGACTCTAATTCTTCGCAGGAGGAGAAAACCTGATCTTGCTCCCTCAGAGTGGCTGCTCTTGTGGTAAGCAGCCCAATGTGTAACCCACTGTGTTAGACAGGGTTCTCTAGAGAGACAAAACCAGATTGCTAATAAATATATATATACACATACACACACACAGATGGCTAGATATATAACACAAGAAATAAACAGTTAAGTTATAAAGCAGTACAAATGGCTCTGTGCAACTCACTCCCATGAGACAGTTGTGAGACACTGGCAGTCCTTCAAGTCTTGAGGGCCGCCAAGTAGTCCTCTGTAGAGCAATTCAGGCTCTCCAGGCACAGGCAGCAAACAGCAAGGCAGGTCACCAACAGTCAGCCAGATGACAAGGTCTGACAGTCCCCAGCTCAAGAGATGTAAATTCCAATTGTGTGGCAAAGCAGGTCTTCATAGAACCTCAAATTACAGTGACACAGTCCACAGGTTAGGTGTCCCACAGATAGTGTAGCTTGCAAATTGAGGCACAGAACAAGCAAGGCAGCCACACACCGGTCCGATGATCAAAGAGCAAGCAACAGAAAGGTGAGGCTCACCAAGCTATGTATCTCTCCACCCTTCAATTAATCCCACATGTGTTTATCGACCAGGTTGGCACAATAAACTAACTATCTCACCCACCATGCCACCAAAGTTCCTCTTTCTAACGCAAAGGACTTACTATCATGATGAAATCGAATGCCCATGTAAGTGTAAACGTGGGCAGTGGTTTTGAGTGTATGCTTTTAAACAGTGCCCTTAAATTTTATAGGTGACAGCCTAATTGCCTATGTATAAAGCAAGGTTCCTTATAGGTATAGACTAGACTGCACTTTCAACTCCAAGTTACTATTCTTCTTATCTGTAAAACTGGGAAAATCTCTTCTTGACTTCCTCTTTGGTTATTTGTGAAGTTCAAATGGAATAATCAAATTAATTAGTGCTAAGCTTGTGTTTTTTTGTGCTCTCCTCACTCATTATCATTTGATAATTTCTTTTAATCATTTCAAATTAATATTCAAAATAAATTCAATTTGGATTTCACTAGTTTATGAAAGTATGACCTTATGTAAGTACTTTTCTATGCTGCCTAATGTGTCAACTTGGCTCATATATGTTTTCCATGGGTTTGGCAGAGGACTTTCCTTAGGGTGTGGCTTGCATCTGACATTTAAATGGATGCTTTGGCAAAAATCACTCTTTACCTTGACCTACAGAGTTTGGGTTCATCAGTACCTGTAAACATGTAATTCAGCAGAGAACTTCAGGTGTCATTTAACTCATGAATTTGGGACTTAATACACCCCATAGTTGTATGAGACAACTCTTTGAATTAAATTTCTCTATGCTTACATCTACAAGAAGGTAACCCACCCCACCCCCCCAAAAAACCCCACCAGATTTTTTTCAAAGCTATATATTTTATTTATTTTTTGACAAAACAACCTTTTCACCTTCAAAGTATTACACTTAATACACTTGTCAAATCTGAGATTCCAATCTTGGAAACATTTTTCAACTCACCTGTTTGGGTGTCTGACAGCACCTCCCTCATTTTTCTTCACCTCTTATATGTCGTCAACTTGCTGTCCTTTCATGTCCCTCTTCATTCATGGAAACAAAAGACTTTTTTTGGTTTGACCAGAGCAAGGTCAGGTGAGTAAGGTGAGTGGGGCAAGAGAAGCATGCTCTGTTTTGCCCCAAACTGGCGCACTTAGCTGACTGTGTTAGCAGATGCATGGTTGTTCTGGCAAAACCAGTTCCTTGTCTGCCACAAATCAGGCCTTTTTTGTCACATACTGTTACACAATCTTTTCAGAATCTCTAAATAGAAAGCTTGATTAACAGTCTGAGCTGGTTTAATGAACTCCAAATGCACTGAAAGTCAACATTTTTGTTCGTTCAGGAAGTTGACGGGTGTCCAGAGCGAGGTTTGTCATTAATGGACATTTCACCTTTTCTGAAATGCCAAAACTACTTGTACACTTGAGTTTTTCTCATAGTGATGTGCTTGTAAGCTGTGCTCAACATCACAATAGTTTCTGCAGCATTTTTCCCTGAGCAGGAAACAAAATTTCACAGCTGACTACTGTTCTCTTAAATCAGCTATCACAAAAAACGAGGTTCCAGAGAAATAGCTTTTACAAAAAAGTTCACTGTGATGAGAGAGAACCTTCCCAGGCAACACCACTGGGTGTACTAACTCAGAGGGAGTTGCTTGGTGCTCACCTAGTGGGAAAAATGGGTACTACAAAAGCTATGCCTAGCAGAGCTTTATTTTGGTTTTTTTGTGGGATACCCCCATGTATATACCTCTATATGTGCTTTATTTGTTTGCTCCCCTACAGAACCCAGACAAAAACACTTTCCTTTTCTACATGCCCCAGTTCCTATAAGGATATAGAATGAAATTGTCCAAATCAGAAAACTTCGTTTATAATAATACTAACAACTAGAATTGTAAGTAGCAGAATTATTATATATGTAACATATAACATATGGTATATAATATAATACATACAAACTTTAATTAAAGGCTTGAATCTTGAAATTATTGGTTCACAAAATATAGTAATTACTACTGATAAATCTCAATATACATTGTGTGGTACCACTTGACAAAGTAAAGCACTATCCGAGATTAGCTGCACTCAGTATACTATTTTCTGACTTTCTGTCCTAGGGTAATTGTTTAGCTTTACTATTAAGGACATTAATGAGACTAACTTTATCTGTTAGATCGTGGTATGGGTCAGTGAGTTTGGGACTGTTTCAAGAACACCGACTGGACTCCTCATCCTGGTGAGCTATTATGAAAATTTGTAATGCTTAAAATAAGAACACTAATCAAGCTAGTCACTAGGAAAACATCAAGACAAATCTCTCTGTGTTGTGTATGTGCATGTATGTATGTATAAAACAAGATATTCAAATACATCTAAATGATCTAAAAGGAATTAAATAATTATGACAATGGGGGAAGAAAGACACTCAAAATGCATGGATATTTGGTAGGAGAGAAAGTTCATTTTCTAGAAAGGAAAGACATGGTTTTGTTTCCTCTCCCTAGACCTTAGTTCTATGTTTATAAAGTAATGGTGGTAGTACAATGTTCTGGTATATTAGATCACCTTATTTGTTATAAAAGAAATATGGAGAAAATAGTTTGGACACTTTAGAAGAAAAGTATATGTGGACTTATTATTTTTATAACTTCATTCAGATAATCATTAAAAATAGACTGGTGTTAGAATAAGAATAATATGTTTTCCCCTAGAAAAACAAAACTACAGATATAAATTAATTTGAGAGATATTAAACATATCTAAAAAAGAGCAAACTAGCACTTTGATGTCTAAATTCAATAAAATTAGAAGAACGAAGAGGTCCAGGCTAGCTCAAAATTTGTATTTTGATTTCTGTGGTTTCACATGAATAAAGAGCTATGTTTCAATTTCCCCCAACTCTTTTATGAATGAATGATCCCCAAGTGGTGTTACTGATTTCCATTCAATTACTAAACAGAAAGTTGTTCATTTGAACCAACTGGACCAATAGGTAATATCATGATAAATGGAGAAAATATTGAAGTTGTCAGGATTTCACCTTGCTTGAATCCATAATCAATGCTCATGTAAGCAGCAGTCAAGAAATAAAATGATGCATTGCATTGGTTAAATCCACTGTACAAGACCTCTGAAGTGTTCAAAAGCAAGGGTATTATTTTGAAGACTAGGTGTGTCTGATTATGATATTTTCAATTACATCATATGCTGTGAAAATTGGACATTAAATGAGGAAGACAGAAGAAGAATCAATGCATTTGAATTATGGTGCTGGCAAAGACTATTGAAAGTAACTGGACTGCCAAAAGAACAAACAAATCTGTCTTGGAAAAAATACAAGCAGAATGTTCCTTGCAAATAAAGAAAGAGAGACTTCATCTCACATACGTTGGACATTGCTGTTAGGAAAGACCCCTCCCTGGAAAATGACGTCATGCTTGTTAAAGTAGAGGGACAGAAGACGAGAGGAAGGCCCTTGACAAGATGGGGTGGCACAGGTGCTTGAATAATGGTCTCAAACATAAGGACAATTATGAGGGTGGTGCAGGATCAGGCAGCGTTTTGCTCTGCTGTGCACAGGTCCCTATGAGTTGAGACCCACTAGACAGCACCTGAAAACAGCAACAAAGAAACAGTTACTTCTGTAAAGACTTCATACAACATTGCACATGGAACACAGTTCTACTCTGTAAGACGCCTTATCGTCATAAGTCAGAATGGGTTTAATACTTTTTTCTAGAAATTATTCTACTTACTTGCCTTTTACTAATTAAATTCATTTTTAAGTTCTACGAGTTACTCTATATAGGACTTATAATTGTCCTATATTATGAAACCTTTTAAATTAAAGTGGCCCATTTTTAGTAGCTCATGGGAGGTTTATCTTTTGTTTTGAGAAAGGCTATACTGTTAGCCTTATGTATTATGGGTAGGACATGAGAGTTTCAAAAAATTTTATGGAAAAAATCCACAATCTTTTGATGCCAGTTTTCCACAAACTCTTAAAAGTTCTCTCATATTTTTTTCAGTACTCGACTTTACTTGCCAGAAAATACTACACAATGGAAACTCAAAATTTTATTCTTCTAAATCCAGAAATTCAAGCAGGATTCAGAAGATGATGTAAATCAAGGAACATCATTGCTGATCTCAGATGGATGTTGGCTGAAAGCAGAGAATACCAGAAACATGCTTACTGTTGTTTTACTGACTATGCAAAGGTATTCGATTACATGGATCATAACAACTATTGATAACATTGAGAAGAATAGGAATTCCAGAAAACATCATTGCTTATACAAGACACAGAATAATAATGGTTTAAAATCAGGAAAGGTGCATCAGGGTTGTATCCTCTCGTAATACTATTCATTCTCTACGTTGAGAAAATAATCGGAGAAGCTGGCCTGTATGAAGAAACAATGAAGCATTAGGACGGGAGGGAGATTTATTAACAACTGCTATAGGCAGAGGACACAACGTGCTTGCTGGAGGGAAGAGAACTTGACGCTCGTGCTAATGAAGAGCAAGGATTGCCTCGTTCAACATGGTTTACAACACTCAAGAAAACCAAAACCCTCACAACTGGAACAAAAGGTAATAGCATAACAATTGGAGAAAAGATTGATGTTTTCAAGGATTTTATCTTGCTTGGGTCCACAATCAATGCTCATGGAAGCAGTGGAGGAGAAATCAAATGATCCATTTTACTGGTAAATCTGCTATGCTGAAGAGGGCAGATGTCACTGTAAAGACAAAGGGGCACCTGATCCAAACCATGCAATTATTTCACTCGTTACACATGCAAATGAAAATTCCACATTGAATAAAGAAGCCCAAAGAAGGATTGGGGCATTTGAAAGAGTATTCAACGTACCTTGGACTGACAAGAGAGCAAATCGGTCTTGGAAGAAGTACAGCCAGAATGCTCCTTAGAATGGAGGATGGTAAGACTTTATCTCTAGTCTTTGGGGCATGTCATCATGAGAGAGCTGTCCCTGGAAAAGGCCATCATGCTTGGAAAAGTAGAGGAGCGGTGGAAAAAGAGGAAGATCCTTAATGAGATGTTTTGAAAGAGTGGCTGAAACAATGGAGCTGAAGCAGGCAGGGTTGCTTGCTGGTGTACACAGAGTTGTCACTGTGAGTCGGAACTGATTTAGTGGCACCTCACAACAATAACACATTCAATTGTAAAGGCAAGACAAAAAAAAAAAAAAGCACAAGAAAGACCATGCTAAAAAATAAGATCAGTTGAAAAAATCTAACTTTGATTTGGTTCTTAAACAAGACCAAGAATCCAAAAATGTTACAAATTCAAGAGGGCTTCAAAAAGTTTGTGGAAAGTTTCCATTTCTTAATTCAATTTTTCTACAAACCCTTTGAAGCCTCTTTCTGTGTCACATGAATCCAGGATTGGCAGGTCAAAAATTCTAAAATGTCTCTTGTTCTCTCACTCATGTAGAACATGTGATACTCTTTGTAATGGCCGATTCTCTTGAGAGAGTATTCAGATGAACCATGCCTGAAGCAGCTGCTGTTTTCAGAATCCATTTGGTCTTCTGTTTGCCTTGGCCATACCCTGGGGAGGGGTGGGGCTCAGACTCCTGGGAAATGCAAACAGAATGATTTTCAAAGAGGTGACTACTTCTTTCGAGAATTACGTGTGGAACGAGATTGGGATCCAGTAAGCCTATTTAGTGTGGCTGCTCTCGATAGGATTTTGAATGGTGAGAAACTCTTTACCAGCCAAAAACCAAACAAACAAAAAAACCACAACAAACAGGATTCAGATTTCTTATTTTTATATTTTATTATTTACCTAGCTAGGTTTTTTTGTTTTAATTTTAAGTCAGAGATAGAGATTGGCTTTCTTAGTTGAGAGGTATTTCACTGGAAACAGCCACTACCAGGATTGCCAAGTAGCTGGAGAATATGGTTTCAGACCTAGAAGGGAATTCTATTCATTCCCAAGATAGAAGTGTGGGAAACTCATGGGAACTCGTTTGTGAATTTGACTCGATAATGAACTACTGAGGCAAAAAGTGGTACCAGACATGTTCTTCAAAGCAATAGCAACACTGGATACTTGAAATGCCATAAGAATTTCACAGAACATTTTAAAATAAGCAGTAGGAATAAGATTAGTACTTTATATCATAGGACTTGACAAAGTTACTGCAGTGGAGTCTTAAAAATATAGAGTTATAACATAATTATAGAAAAAAATCTTATGAAAGTTGGGAAATAAGAACTGGTTACTTGCTTGTTTTGCCTGGAGAACTTAAACATTAAGAATGGGAAACTCCATGAAACTTATAATTCATATTTCCAGTCCAAATCCTATTTTCCATTTGAAGCACTCAAGGAAGAAAGAGCTACCCTCATTTTCATGAGAGAATTGCGTTTAAGACAGAAAAGAGTCAATAGAAGGAGAAAGAGACAAATGATGGTATAGCCTCTTACAGAACTAAAAAGGTGTAAAAAGTTCATAAATACTTATTTTAGAAAACTAAGTGCCTTATAATTACACAATATAGTGACAGTCAAGATAGTTTTCAGTGAATAAAAATGTGGAAGTATAAACCTAAATATAATATTGATTCAGAAGTGTAATTTCTGTTCTGTTATAGAAATGAAAGGAGAGATAGACTTTCTATAGCTGGAAAAGTAATATGTGCTACTTTTCTAGCTCTATATATACATTTACATATATATGTATAAACACACATAAACAAAGGAGGATAAACCAAAAAGTATTGCTACTAGAGTTCAAGTTCACACATGCATGGATTTATTCCAAATGAAACAACTTCCTATGAGTCTCTGCGATCAGTGGATGGCTGTTGACAAGTTCTCTCCACAATACGCCTGTCTTAGTCTCATTGGTGGGCCTTCAAATACAGGCCAATCAAAAGAGTGGCTTCTCTTGGGCCAGTAAATTTCAAGAAAGAGAAGTCAGATGAGAAGATTATGGTGACTAATCCTTGGGACTCCAAAAGATGATTTGGATAGATTTTTTTTTTATGAAAGACACAGGATGATCATAGAGGTTTAAGATAAAGAAGTTTCAAGAAAATTGGAAACTGCCTTGGTGAGAAAATGGCCAGAAAATTAACAACCAGGATTTTTTTTTCCTATCATGACAATGGACCAGTTAATTCTTCAGAGGGTCCCAAAGGCTGTCCTCTGAGAATTTTGTTGAGAAACCTCATCTGATCTACGACACAGATCCTGATTTTACGCCTTCAGACTTCATTTTGTACTCAGCGCTCAACACACAGAAAAACGCATGATCCAAGTCTGGTGAGGTTTCCAACACTGCCCTTTGGCTAGGGTATAAGCTGAAGTGTACCGAATTCTTTGGGGGAAGGCTTAGAGAGACAGAAGCTCTCTCAGAAATGTACACACCCAATGGGGGAATATATATATATATATATATAAAAAGCATTACATTTCTATACTTTCGTTTAATATTTTGTTTGTTTGCTTTGTTTGATACTTTTAAGTTCCTGTGATTTATAGCCATGCGTTTTGGCGGTATCTCCCAACCCTGACACTTTTTAAGGATTAAATATCCAATTAATCCACCCCCATTTATTTTTCTTCTTTATTACCTACTAGTTAATGAAATTTAACATCATCATTTCTTGCTCAATGAGGCTCACTGATGTTGCAATACCTTCTTTATAGAACTGACAGAAAAAATGCCCCCTCTGTCTTCACTATAGATAAACTAGTAAGTGATAGCAATTTCTCCTGTGAGTCATCTTATTTTGTGATGAGAGCTAAAATTTCCAGCTTATGCTAGCTTAAAGATATATAGGACACTGCCATTCCATTAGACAGGAGAAGTTGTAAAGGAGATGGAATTGAAGCCACAGTTTGAAGCAAGAGGAATCCTTAAGTGATATTACTATTTCAAGCTCTCTCTCCCTGCCATTGAGCCAATTCTAACTCAGCGGGATGCTATAGGACAGGGTAGAATTGCACCTATGGGTTTCCCAGACTGTTATTATTTAAAGGGATTAGAATGTTTCATCTCTCTCTGGCTGAGCAGGTGGTAGTTTCAAGCTGTTGACCTTGCACTTCACAGCCCAACATATAAACACTATACCACCAAGGCTCCTTAAAGCTCCCGGCTCTCCTGCAAACCAAAAGGTATGTGGTTCAAGTCCACCCAGAGGCAACTTGAAGGAACGGTGGAGGAATCTACTTTTACAAATGAGACTGAAAACTATTTAGAGCACAATTCTACATGGACATGCACAGGGATGATATGGGTTGGAATTGATTCTATGATAACGGGGGTAATGCAAGAAATGGAGCATTTTGTGCTTGGACAACAGGGATTTGATATCAATTTTGAACTCCCATTTGGAATTGGAGCACAAGATGAAGAGGAAACTGCTATCAGACAACACAGAGGCTGTTGCCAATGAATACTCATAGAGCGCATTAAAATAAGATTCCTTCCGTCCCTTGCCCATTAGTGTGGAGTTATCCTTTGTGCACTAAAGTATCGTGAAATTGGAAGGTATATTTTTCATGGTTGACTGTTCTATATGTGATTGCTCTGGTAAGTGTTTAGTAGCAATCATAGATCAGTAACTGGTGTTGTATCGTTTTTCTACTGTGTCCAAATAAGGCTGTGAGAGGGATAAAGGATATTCAGAAGGCTTCAAGGTGGGTTTTATGGCTTCATTTCAGTTTTTACAGTATTTTCCTACACCATTACTGAGTGAAATCAATGGGAAAAGTGCCTTTAAAAGACAGTTACTTCCTTTCCTCGTATGTCTTCTCTGTGTCTAGCTTTTGTTATGTCTTCATTTTATTTTCACAAAGTAAGTCTTTCATTTCTAAAATATTTCATTGTGAATTGAATTCAATTAAACTAAGGCATTATTTTGCCCTGAATTAAAGCAGAAAGAATAAACAAATGAACTTTACATTTTTGATTCCCATGCTGAGCCCCTTTTTCTAAAAACAAAAGATAGTATTTTCTATTCAACTGGCCTGGTGTCTTTAAATTTTTCACTCTTATTTGCCATAATTAACCACATTGTCTGGAGCTCAGATACTGTAGTTAGTTACAAAATGAAATGGACTTCCCTTTTCATTTTCCTACTAATGGAGTCTTTTTTATTATTATTAAAATAGGTAGTTTTTACTTCCAGCCACACCAAGTTATGAGTCAGTCTGTTCTTTATTCTACTTCACAATGGGCAAAGATCAATGAATAGCTCCTCAAATCAAAGAGTTTTGTAGAATGGATGTGTCCTTGACTTTTGGAAGGCTCTTTCCTATTTGCCTAAAGTCGGGAACCCTGCTTTCTGTTGGCTTTTGCACGGCCAGTTTATGTTTTGAAGGAGCACTGATGGAGCAGGGAGCTAAGCATGCGATGCTAATAGACCAGTGGTTCAGAGCCAGCTGCTGCTATTCAGGAGAAAGAGGTGGTCGTCTGTTCTCGTAAAGATTTGTAGTTTCAGAAACCCTCAGCGGCAGGTCTACTCGATTCTATGTAGTCACAAAAGAAAACCATATCTCAGTGGCAGTATATTAGGGCTTATGATTCACTATCTTAGTTTTCATGATTTTCCTCATTAAGATCAGTTCTCAGGGTATCAACGATGAAACATACAACTTTCCTCTAGTTCTTAAATGCTTCCTCCCCCCACTATCATGATCCCAATTCTACCTTACAAATCTGGCTAGAC
>NW_022109768.1:9103068-9108672 GCF_000313985.2 Echinops telfairi | reverse complement strand
TGACCCAAGTCATGGCATTTTCAATCAACCCATGTATCTATGCAGTTTGGACATTGAATAATGAATATCTAAGAACAATCCATGCATTTACATTTGGGCAAGTACTGATGGTACCATGCACCACCAAAAGAACAAACAAATTTGTCTTGGAAGAAGTATAGCCAGAATGTTTCTTAGAAGCAAGGGTGGCAAGACTTCCTCTATGACCTTTGGACATGTTTCAGTAGAGGCCACTCCCTGGATAAGGACATCATTCTTGGAAAAGTAGAAGGGCAGAGAAAAGAGGAAGGCCCTCTATGAGATGCATTGGCACAATGGATGCAACAATGGGCTCAAACTTAACACCATTTCTGATGATGGCACAGAACTGGGCCACGTTTCCTTCGGTAGTAGATAGAGTCACCATGAGTTGGAACCCAGTCGATGGCCCCTAACAACAGCATAGTAAGTAAGATAATACTTGCAAATATACACATATATACTAAAGATCATAGAAGTATATTTTGCATCTATGTCTGTTGAGAAACCATTCTATTTCTTTAGAAAAGGAAATAAACTATTATCATATGCATCATTTGGCGGCACTGATGGCTCAGCGATAAAATTCCCACCTCTTATGGAACCCTGTTGGTGTGGTGATTATGAATTGGGCTGCAATGTGAAAATCCAGCAGCAGCTCCGAGGGAGAAAGACTAGGCTTTCTACTCCCAAGAACAGTTACTGTCTTAAAAACCTACAGGGGGTTGCTGTGAGCCAGCATGGACTTGATGGCAATGAGAGAGAGAGAGAGATTCAGAAGACCTAGGTTTGGTTTTCTGGCAATGTACCACAAGCACAGGCACTACCCACCTACTCATACAGACCTGTGTGTTATTTTGATACTGTACAGGCTTCAGTAGTGCTTCCCAACTAATACAGATCAGGAAAAAAGACCTGGCGATCTTAGTCATAGCTTTGTCACAGGCTAAAACACTTTTCTAAACTTCTGAAAAGGAAAAGATAAAATCACAGCACCAGAGTTCACTGCTCTGACCTATAGTTTTTGTATTTCTCTGAACTTTTAACAAGTGAGTTTAATAATGTGTGGACTTGGCCCCACTAACACACATGACAATTCTGCCAGTCTGTATGCAGGGAACATATGAGGGATACTTCAGAAAGTTTATGGGAAAATAGATTTAAAATATAATGGAATTCAGCCAGCCAAGATATATAGGAACTAAACAACACAATTAATCTAAGTAATGCCTTAGACATATACAGAACACTTAACCCAACAATTTCATAGTATATGTTCTTTTCCAGCACACCTAGAATGTACTCCAGAACATATCATGTATAAGGCTGCAAAGCAGGCATTAATTAACTTTAAAACATTGAGACACTACACACTGTAAACCACTTGAAAATTTAACAAAGGAAAGGGGAAAAAGCAAATATTACAAATAAGAAGTGAAAAGGGTGAAATAACAGCAGAATCAAGAAAAAAAAAGCCCACAATAGTATGGACTGTATTCCAATAAATTTGAAAATCTGGAATAAATGGACAACTTTCTAGAGTTATCTACCTAAATTAACTCATATTTGTATAGAAAACCTTAACTGATCTATAATACAAGAAGAAATAGATCACATTAAAAAAAAATTGCAAGTACAAAAAATGCAGGCCCAGATGAATTTACAGCAGAATTCTAAGAAGCATTTAGAGGAAGTTAACACAAATTCTATGCAAACCATTCTAGAACAGAGAAAAGGGGGGAAATTGAAAAATTCACTTTATCTAGCAATTATAACCTTGATACCAAACCAGCCACATACATCACCAGAATATAAAATTATAGACCAATATCCCTTATGAACATGTGCAAAAAATTTAAACAAAATTCTTGTTAATAGAATTAAACAAAAAACATTTTAAAATCATGATCAATGGGTTTTTTCCAGGTATGCAAGGATGGTTCAATATAAGCAAGCAATCAATACAATTACCATAAATAAAACACAAGAAAAGAACCACATGATTACATCAACTGATGCCCCCCCGCCCCTAAAAAAAAGATTTGGCACTCAACAAAATCCAAATCTATTTGTGATTTAAAAAATCATCAATGAAATAGGAATAGAGGGGACATTTTCTGAACGTAATAAGGGTTATATATGCAAAACCAATGGCCAGGTTTTAACTCAATGGAGAGATATTGGCAGCACTCCTCCTCTGAAAGAGAACCAGAAAGATTTGCTCTTTACCACTACTCTTATTTAATATAGTCTTGGAAATCTTAGCCAGAGCTATTTGACATTAGGAAGAAGAAAAAAAAAGCAATTTAAAGGCATTCAAACTGTAAAAGAAGAAGTAAAACCCTATATTTCTGCAAACAATGTCATTTTATATGAAGAAAAAAACCCCAAGACACAATAAGAAAATTGCTGGAACTAATTGAAAATTTGGGCTATGTGGAAAGTTATAAGATCAACCTACAAAAATCAATAGGATTCTTGTATATGACAGAAAAGAACTCTGAAATGGAAATTTTAAAAATTTCCATTTCCAATAACCACCCCCAAAATGAGATATTCAGGAATAAATCTAACAAGAGAATAAATGACTTGTACGACGAAAGGAACAAAAATCTACTACAAGTAAACAAAATAGACAGACTTAAATGGAAGAATGTTACATGTTTATGAATAATCTTGCTCACTGCTCTTAAGTCAGTTCTGACTCAGAGCAGCCCTATAGGACAGATAAAACTGCCCTTGTAAGTTTCCTAGACTAACTCCAGATGGGGTGGAAAGCCTCATCTTTCTTCCTGATTCTTGATCAACTCATTGCCATTGAGTCGACACTGACTCATAGTGACTCTATAGGACGACATAGAACTGCTTCTTTGAGCTCCTCAGACGAACTCCTTAGGAAGTAGAAAGCGCTGTCTTTCTCCTATTATTTATGAAAGACTTAGCATAGTAAAATATGTTAATATTACTGAAGGAAATATATCAATATAATGCAATTCAGACCCAATCCCAGCACTCTTCTTCAAAGCAATGGAGGAACTAATAATCAAGTTTATATGAGATACAGAAGCAAAATACTACTAAAAAAAAACGTGAGAGCCCTCTCACTTTTTTTTATTTCAACACCTGTTACATAGTCACAGTAATAAAAGTATCTTTATATTGGTATGATGGTAGATATGTAGAACAATATATCAGAACAGAAAACTCAGAAATAAAATCAAGTACCAAGACACCTGATTTTTTAAATAAATGACTAAAATATATTGAATAAGGAAGAGAACGTCTTTTCAACAAATGGTGCTTGAGAGATTGGATTTCTATCTGTAAAAGAATGAAACAAAACCCATATCACAATATACCAAGGACTCAAGATGGGTTGAAGACTTAAATATAAAATCTGGAACTCTAAAGAATATAATTAAAAAAAAATAATAACCATGAACGTAGCGGTAATAATTCAAGGCATAAGTATACTAATAAGCAATGAAAAACAGTCTAACAGAAGACAAAATTGAGGACTGGGACCTCAATTCTAAAATGACAACATAAATTTATACCAAAAGTATGAGAAGAGCACCCATAGATTGGGAGCGGTGGGGAGGATATTGGTAATGCTATATTGGATATAGTGTAATCTCTAAAATCTATAGGAAACTAACATTTTAATAAGAAAAACTTGAATAATCAAAATCTAAAATGGGCAAAAGACATGGCTACACAGCTCATAAGGTTCCAACAGTCATATGAAGAAATGTTTATCCACTGCAAGATCATTCACTATAGAAAAATGTAAATTAAAACAGTGATAAAAAACTGATTACAAATTTAAAAAAACATAAATGAACAAATTTTGGAGAGCATACAGAGATGATGGAATCCTCACACATTTCTGGTGGAATTGCAGAATTATACAAAGAATATGGAAAACAATATGGTGCTTCCTTGAACAAGTGGAAATAGAAATACTATAGGACCCAGGAATCCCTCTACTTGGTATATTCCTTAAAGAAATAAAGAATAAATCACAGATACATACACAACCAAGTTTATCATAGCCCTATCTATCATAGCAAAACAGTAGAAAAAAACAAAAAGTCTGTTTGTGGAGGAATGGATAAACTCTAATAATACATGAAATGGAATATTATGCATCTCCCAAAACAATGATGAAGCTATCAAACATCTAATGACATGCATGAATTTGGAAGATGTAAATTATGCTCAGCAAAGTTAGTCTATCTCATAAAGGAAAATACTGTATGAGATCATTATTATAAAAAAAAGATCTTGAAAGGTGGTTTCCACTTTTCACACCAAAACAGCCAACTTTGAAGGTTAGTGAGAGGGTGATGAAGAAAGGAAAGAAGGTGCGGGGACCACATACACAGAGGGCTTTCTGGGACACTGTCAGTGTTCTGTTTCTTGATGTGGGTGGTGGTGACCTGGATATTTGCTTTCCAAAAGTGAATTCAGCAATAAAAAGAAAAGAAAAGAAGATAATGGAATTCGTCCACACATGTTTTGAAGTTCCCTGTGATAGGGGTTATACACAAGGCCAATAGCAAGGCATAGATAGCACTGCTTTCTGGGGAGGAAATAATCTTTCCTGAATTACAAGCATTTGACTTTTTGACCTAACAAATGGGTAGTGTGTCCTCTGAAGCAAAGTGAATTAGGATTTTAAGTTTCTTCAGGTAGAAACTATTCCTCCCTCCATTCCCCCACCACCACCAATTTTGGTCATGTCTGTCAAACCTCATGATCATAGTGAACACTCACTAAAGCTTCCTGTGTGCCATGTGTAATCAAACTGCTTGAATAGATTGGCTTATTTAATCCTCACCATATTCATCTCCAATTGTAGATGACAAAATGAGAGCGCAGAGGGATTAATTAGTTTTCTTAAAGTTTTACAGAAAGTAAATGGCAGAGTTAGGATTTGAATTCTGGGCAGTTGACTCCAGATATTTCACTTTGAGCTCCTCTTAAGGAATGGGCGTGTTGGGGATGTGATTCTGGGATCTCGTCTCCTTTCCTCATCTATCACTTTCTGGAAGCAACACGGCTCTCTGTGCCTCTGAGGACAGCTCACAGATTAAGGATGTGGACTGGCACCAGCACATAAGTCAAAGCTACAAACCATAGGAGTAAGCCTGTTTCTAGGGGGCTAGCTTATGTGGTGTAGTGATGCTGGAGAAACCAGCAGGGTCACCTTGGGTACATTAGTTTCAGCAGAATGTCCAGACTAAGAACAGACTTGGAAGAAGGAATACACTACACACTTTTGAGGAACTAGCCACTGAAAACCTTTTGAATAACAACCAAACATGAACAGAAATTGTGCCCAGAGATTATCTCAGAAGATTGGAAAGGTCTCAAAATATGATGGGAAGAGTTGCCCCCTCACAGGAATTATAATGTTACATGGAGTCCATTGCTACCACTGGCAACACCACATACAACAGAGCAAAACACTTTCTGATCCTGTGCCATCCTCACAATTGGTTTTTTTTTTAAATCATTTTATTAGGGGCTCATACAACTCTTATCACAATCCATACACACATCAATTGTGTAAAGCGCATT
>NW_022109768.1:9092779-9101733 GCF_000313985.2 Echinops telfairi | reverse complement strand
CCTTGTCCCTGGGTTTGTTAACACCTCTTCCCTTCCCCCCACCTCCCCCTCTCCCATGTGCCCCCGGAACTGTCAGTCCCGTTGTTTTCTCCTCCATATGTCTGAGTTCATTGCTGCAGCCATTGTCCATGGGTTACTTCTTGGGTCTCCCTCTTATTCACTGACATCTGTTTTACCAAACACAATCATCTGGTATCTCTCTCTTTTAAAAATTTAGAACATTTTCCTTTTTTCATTGTTAATCACCTTTAAAATGAGTTATGCAATCACATTCAGCTCTAGTGCTCCAGCCCGCCTGTTGCATTCACTGTTTACTCCTGAAATTCCTCACCCTCTCTATCTTCCACCCCCCACCTTTACATCCCATATAAACCCTTGAATCAGTTATTATGTCTATGTATCCACTCCTGCTTTGCTTCACAAACTGGGAAACCCAACAGAAACAATAAAAAACAAAATAAAGTGTTAAGGATAAAATAATAATATAAAGATAAAAATACAAATAATGAGTAAGAAAGAAAAGACCACCATCAATATTTAATAATTCCGGGAAGAAATTTTTGTCATGGAACAAGCAAGAGATCTGGCATCTAGAACAAACTTTGGTTGGGTCAATAGGGAGGACTGGCCAAATATCAAGTTCAATTTAACATAATCAAGATTATGGTGATTGCTGTCTGATAGTAAAGCTGTGTGAAACCCTTGCTTGTGGCTAGAGGGGATCTGTCAGTGACTAAATCTTACTAGATATCCTACAGATTAGTTTTGGGCTCCCACTGTCCTCCATAGCCTTCTGTAAATTGAGTGCTCATAATTTTACATCTGATACTTTTCCCTTTGTCATATTTGAATTTTGTTATTGACATCTTTGGATCACACAAACTGGTATGCTTCTTCCATGTGGACTTTGTTGACTCCTCACTTAGATGGCTGCTTGTTTGAATACAACCCTTTAAGACCGCAGACACTATTCTGCATCTGCTTTCTTCTCTACACTTTGCTGTCCCAACCTTATCTTCAGTGATCATTTCATTAAGGTGAGTATCGAGCAGGGCCATGTTTTCAGAGATAACTGTTCTTGGATTGGGCTAGAGTTAAGTGGGAGTCCAGAATTCACCTCCTTGTCCATAGGATAGGCATAACTCAGGTTTACTTTGGCAGTTGTATTATGGCAAAATCCAAACCCCATAAGGCCAATTTACAGCAAAACAGGAACAAAGCAACCAGCAAATGAACAAACAGAAAAACAAAACAAAATACGCTAAAGGCAGAAAAATAAAAACCCATAGAAACAAACAAACAAAAAGTATAGCATGGTTAATCATCCCCCTAGGGTATGAGGTAATTGAACTGATGACATCATCAATGTTTCCAATGACATAACACTCCAGGCAGTCTTGGTATGAGGAGTCTCTGTGAGTATAATTGCACCTTGAGCCGCAAGCCCTGAGTTGTTTCCCTACACAGTCTGATCTCCCATTTGATTGAGTTCTGTGTACCCCAGTATGGAGATTGGTGTCAGGGGAGCTTCCTGCATCAATTCCCCCAAATGCTGATCTCTGCCCAACACATCAAAACATGGCATGTCACCGTGAGGGGGCACCTAGGTACTAAATATATGGTGATTCTGGGCCCCTTTTCATCGGACACCACTGAGCCAGTCATTCCGGGGACCAGTATCTCTTGATGTCCAAAATACAAGAGAAAAAAATCTCACCATCCTCACTTCCAAGGAACACTGGCTATACTTCTTCAAAAACAAATTAGTTTGTTTTCTGACAGACCACGATACTTTCAATAATCTTTACAACATCCACAATTCAAAAGCACTAATTCTTCTTCAGTCTTCCTTACTCATTGCTTAACTTTCACATGCATATTAGACAATACCATGGCTCAGGACAGGCACACTTTAGGCTTTAAATTGACGTCTTTCTTATTCAGGAGTTTAAAGAGGTCTTGTACAGCACATTTGACCAGTGCAATAAACCATTTGATATCTTTTTTTATGACCATTTTACTGGAGGCTCTTACAGCTCTTCAAACAATCCATAAAGCAATTGTATCAAGCACATTTGTGCATATGTTGCCATCATCATTTCCTAAAAATTTACGTTCTATTTGAGCCATTGGTATTAGCTACTCATTTTTCCCTCCCTCCCTCCTCTCCTCCTCTTGGCTCCTCAATAAATTATAAATCATTATTATTTTCATATGTTACACTGACCACTGTGTCCCTTCACCCAAGTTTCTGATGTTCATCCCCCTCTGGGGTGTGTGTATATGTTGATTGGTTCATTGTGATTGGTTCTACCTTCCTTCCCTCTTCCCTCTACCTTCCCCTATTCTCCTGGTATCATTACTCTCATTTCTGTTTCTGAGGGGTGTTTATCTGATCTGGATTCTGTGTGTCATGAGCTCTTATCTGTACCAGTGTCCATGTTCCGGTTTAGATAGAACTGAAAGGCAGAACTGGGGTCATGATAATGATGGGTGAGGAAGTCTCAAAGAACCAGAAGATTTTCTTTTTACATCAGTGATATCCTGCACCTTGGTTGACTCATTCCTTCCTTGTGAGGGGATGTCCTATTGTCTACAGATGGATTTTGAGTCTGTGCTACGACACCCGCCCCCTTGTTCTCAACAATGTTTTGTATTGTTTGGGGTCTTCTGATGCCTGGTACCTGATCCCATCAACACGTCATGATCAGACAGGCTGGCTGATGTGCTTCTTCCAAGTGGGCTTGTTGCTTCTCTGATAGATGGCTGCATTTTTAACATCAAGCCTTTAAGACCCCAGACTTATCTTTTTATAGCTGGGCACAATCAGCTTTTTTCACCACATTTGTTTATGCATCCACTTTGTCTTCAGCGATAACATCAGGAGAATGAGCATCACAGATTTCTAGGTTGTGAGAACAAATATTCTTGTGTTGAAAGAGGGCTTGAGCAGAGGCCCAAAGTCCACTGACTTCCTCAATGTATTGCCATATAAATAAATATATATAGGCAAATACCTCTATTTTCATGAATCAATATAGTTATATATGTACACACCTATATTTCTACCTCTATCCATAGCTTTGCTTCCTAGATCATTCCTCTGTTTCCTTTGACCTTCCTCCTGGTCCACCATCACACTTGCTCTTCTGTCTCATAGTAATTCCTCTCCTGTCTCAGTAATTCCTCTTGCTGGTGCTCCAAAACCCCCAGGATCTCTACATCCTTCTTGTTGTCTTATGATGTATTCTTTGAGTTTTTACTTGTCCAGCAAGACCTCCTACATCACTGTCTATTTTAATAGATAGTTTAGCAGTGTAAAAGGTTCTCAGGTTGCTGTTTTTTCTTTCCGCTTTCAGAACATGTTACTCTACTCTCTCCTTCTCTTCATGGTATCTGCTGATAGGTCTCAGCATGTTCATATCTGAGCATCATTGTATGTGACTTCCTTTTTTTCTTTTGCTGCTCTTATAATTTTTTCCTTTTCCTTGAAGTTGGATAATTTAAGTATTATATGCTAGTTAGTTCTTCATGGAGTTTAGTCAAATTGTTGTCCTCTCTGTTTCCTGTATGAATAGCTGATTCTTGCTCATTAAGAGTGGGAAGGGGAGTTTGCTTCCTGGAATTTCCTCAATAATTTAACTATAGACTTCTCCATTGTGTCTTGTTCTGGTAGACGAATTATTTCAGTATTGGTCCTATTCATAGCATCTGTCATTGTTCTCAGGTTTTCTTCCTCCTCGTTGAGGATCTTGTTTGACTGTCTTTCCCATTTGTTGAAGTCTGCCTGATTGTCTTGAGATTGCGGGTGTGGTCCCGCCTCCACCCCCACCCCACCCCCCGCTCTTCTAGTCTGTTTGTGAGGTCCATTATCTTGTGTTTTGCTTCTGTTACCTCATTCTTGTATTTCTCTTCGGTGTGTGGACTTAGACTCCTCTATCATGGACTTCATCTCCCCTGTCATGGTGCCCTTGTTCTGTGTTGCTTCCCTCGTATTCTGTATTACTCTAAGCAGCATTCTGAAGATTGCTTTTTGTGGCACATCAACATCTGATTCTTCTATTAGCATTGTTAGGTTTACAACTTCCTTCCCTGTTGCATTTACTTTTTCTTGTTGAGGATATTGAGGTATTTTCCTGTCTGTGTGGAAGAACTCGGTGCCATGTTCCTGGGAGACAAAGTGCTCTTTTTCTGTGTGACTGTTAAGAGTGGTTTCGAGGACTACCTGTTGCCTACTAGGGTGGTGAGTTGTACTGCTATGTAGGTGAGGTGCCATGGAAACTCAGTGGCTGACAGCAGTGGGGGCCCTTGGAGGGTTTACTGAGGTTGGTGGCTGTAGGTAAGCTACTGGGCCCTGCTGGAGCAGGGCTGCAGGAAGGGTTGGCCGATGCTGTCCTACTGGACCTGGTTATGGATTAGCAGAGCCGCAGGTAGATGCAGTAAACTTAGAGTGTTTTGGGTCTTGAATTGAATTCAGTTCAATTTAATTCAATTGAATTAAGTTCTTGAGTTCTTGAATCACTCTGTGGGTGAAAATTGCAGGGGGAGGACTGAACTAGACTCTAGAACACTGAATCCATTTTTATCACACACCCTTCCAATATTGACCTCTTCATTGCCTCTTCATTTTCTCATCAAACAACAGGAGCATTGGCAGGTGATTCTACCTTGATGCCATCTCAACTCTTCCTCCTTGATTTCTTAACTGATGCTTCCATAAGCATTGATTGGGAATTTAGCAAATAAAGCTGACTTTAATTGTAGGAATGGAGTAAAGCTTTGGGGATATTCATCTGCTTGTGGGTTATGACTCAAAAGTAAAAGGAACACCTGTAAATATCCTGCAATGACCAGGACATGGGTTATATGAAGTATATACATAGGAATATTGAAAACCTCAAAATATAAAATGCAAAATCCTAGGTATTAGCCAACTGAAATGCATTGCTATTGGTTATTTTGAATCAGATAAGCATATGACTCACCATGTCAGGAATGACAAATTCAGGAGGAATTTGTTGTATTCTTTGTTTAAAAGATGGACTGTGTATTTGCAGTGTGTTTCATTAAAAATTAAAAATAAAATAAAAACAAGTGTGAAGTCTCACAAATTACAAAAAATTCTGGATTCCTTTATTTTTTAACTTAAATATTGGTCTGAGTGGCTAATAAAAGAAGAAGAAGTAAAACTGAAATGGACTTGGAGACTTTAGCGACATACAAGTGCACTTCAAACATACAAAAAAACCCTCAATATCTGTATTGAAGTACAACACTGTCTGTGATAGGATAGCGTTTATACTCTACAAGGATGTTCAATTAACACAATAGTTAGTCAAATTCAAATGTATGCTCCACGTACTAACTCTTATAACGAAGAAACTGAAGAATTGTACCAACTTATTCAATCTGAAGCAGATCAAGTATGCAATTAAGATGCATTGATTTGTATTATTTGAATGGATAAGTCAGAAACCAAGTAAAAAGATCAGTAGAAAGATGGAGATCACTTTACATAATTTTGCAAGACCCAAAATTTATTCATTGCAAATATATTCTTCAGTAGCATAAACATCAATTACACACATGGACCTCACCAGATGGAATACATAGGAATCAAATTGACTATGTTTGTGGGAAGAAGCTATGGGGAAAAAAGCATGATACAATCAGCCATACTAGAATGGCAAACTATGGAAGAAATAGTCAATTTCGCATATGTAAGTTCAAGTTCAAGGCGAAGAAAAAGAAAACAAGTTCACAAGAGCCAAAATTTGACATTGACTAAATATGTTCTGAACTTGGAGAACATCTCAAGAACAGATGTGATGCATCAAACACAGATCATAGCGGTCTGGCAAGCTGCGGGGTGACATGAATAATATTGTACATGCGGAAAACAGAAGGTATTAAAAAATACAGGAAAAGGAGAACAGATCAAAGTGGATTTCAGAAGAGAATCTGAAACCCATTCTTGAACATAGAATACCTAAAGAGAATGGAAGAAATGAAGTAGCAGAATTGACACATGATTTTAAAGGAAAGATCCAGAAGACAAAATATTATAACGAAATGTGCAAAGACCTGGACTTAGAAACAAAAAGGGAAGACCATGCCCAGCATATTTCAAGATGACATAAATGAAGAAAAAAAATCAAGCATTGAATTGCAATATTTAAGTATTCCCTGGGCGAGATATTGAACTATACAGGAAGTATCAAAAAATGGGAGGAATATATGGAATCACTGTACATTAAAGAATTGGTAGACATGCAAACATCTCAAGAGGTAGATTTTTATGAAGAACTGATAGGAATGAAGGAAGAAGTTCAAGCTACACTGAAAGTATTAGGGAGAAATAATTTTCCAGGAATTTCTAGAATTCCAATCGAAACATTTCAATAAGCTCATGCAGTTCTGGAAGCACTCATCAATGCCAACATATTTGGAAGAGAGATTCCTGGCCAACCACCTGGAAGAGATCTATATTTGGACACATTCCAAAGAATGGTGACCCAGCAGAATGTAGAAATTGTCGAGCAATATTAATCCTATCACATGCGAGTAAACTTTTGCTGAAGATAATTGAAAATATTGCAGCAGTACATGACAGAGCACTGCCAGAAATTCAAGTTGGATTCAGAAGCAAATGGGAAATCCCTGATGTCATCAAATTGATCTTGGAATCATGATCAAGCACAGAATAACAGAAAGATGTTTACTTGTGCTTTATTGATTATCCAAAGACATTAGACTGTGTGGATCATAACAGACTATGGGAAACTTTGAGAATAATAGGAATACCAAACTATTTTATTGTAGTCATGTGGAACTTGTACATCCACCAAGAGGTACGTGTTTGAACAGATCAGGGGACTGGTGTTTTAAAATCAGGAAAAGTATGTGTCAGCTTGTATCCTTTAACTATGCTTTTTTAATCCATATACTGAGCAAATAATATGAGAAGCTGGACTAGCTAAAGAAAATATAATATTTGTATGAGGGGCAGGTTTTCTTTTAAACAATATGTAATATGCAGGTGACATAACCTTGCTTGCTGAAAGAGAGGCAGACTTGAAATGCTTGATGATGATAATTACAGCATTCAGTATGGATTGCAAATCAAGGTAAAGAAAACTCAAATTCTTACAAATGGACGAATAGATTAACTGGACCATAATCAATAGGGAAGAGATTGACGTTGTAAATAATTTCATTTTGCTTGGATTCCAATTACTCAGTGCTCATTGGAAGTAGCAGTTAATACATAAAATGAATGGTGAGAAAATGGAGAGGTTAGCAAAAAGAAAAATGCTTCGGATTGGGCAAAACCATGGGCACCTCTTTAATGTATTGAAGAACAACGTTGTCCCTCTGAAGACTAAGGTGTATCTGACTCATACATGGTATTTCCAACCACCTCATATGCATGTGAAAGCAGGACAATTAATAAGGAAGATGGCAGCATAATTGATGCATTTGGATTATGGTTTTGTTGAAGAATATTGGAAGTACCATGAACTGCCTTAGCAAAACACAATTCTGTCTTGGAAGAAGTATAGTCAGAATGTTCCTTGGGAGTAAGGTTGGTGAAAATTTGTCTCCTGTACTTTGTGCACCTTATAGGGAGAGACCAGTCCATGCAAAAGGACATCGTGCTTGATAAAGTAGAGGGCCAATGAAACAAAGGAGGCTCCTCAATGCGAGTAACCCTCACAGTGACTAGAAAAATGACCTCAAACATAATAGCAATTGTGAGGATGGTAGAGGACCAGGTGGTGTATCTTTCTGTGGGTAAGAGGGGTCACTCTAAGTTGCAACCAACTATATGGCACTTTACAACAGGGAAAATGAGTATATGGCAGTAAAATTCATCTAACAGAATATACCTGACCAAGAGTCTATACTTTCTCTGACTGAAGACACTCATACCTGAAAATTGGGATAAATCTACGTGAGCCTAGTGACGATCTTACTTTTTGGAAACTGTATTCATATGCTCATGTTTAAAGTAGTGACTAATTATTAGAAAATTTTACAACTAATTTTGTGGGACATTTAAAATATACTAACATCCAAAAGGAATAGTTCCATAACTAGTGTACTTGGTTAGTTCAAAGGTGAAACAATACTTAATATGTTTGACACTAAACTCTTTGAAAGTGAATTTCTATTTATCTCGCCTGATTTTGTTTCTAGACAAGGAAGGTGGACCTTATAAAGATTGAATAACTTCCTCAAGGTCGCAAGTGTAATAAAGACAGAACTGGAATTGAAATAAGTTTGATGCTAAAGTCCTCAGGCTTTAGATGTCTCCGTGTGGGCACGTGTGCATGCACATACACTCGTATGCATATATATCTTTGTATGAGTGCATACTTTGGACTTGATGAATAGAATTAAAAGCTTTAAAACTTATTTCTTCTCAATAGTTCTTATGAGAGTGAATACATCTGTATTAGACATGATTAGAATTGGTGTGAGTAATTAAGCGCTGAACGGTCATGAAAAAGTTAGTTGATGGAACAAACCCACCAGGAGGTGTCTCAGAAAACAGGCTTTCTATTAGTTTCCAAAGAAAACAGCCTGGCACAGCCTGTAGAGTGGCTCTGCTCTGCATACATGGAGTCACGGTGGTCAGAATTAACGTGGTGGCAGCTAACAACAACAACATATGAAAGACAGAGTTAAAGCATGACAGCACATAGTAAACTAGAGACATCCATGGCGGGAAACAGGCAACCTAAGTGGGGAAAAGATGGCAACGAGCTGTGCTTCCACAGGATCCAGGAAGCATACAGCCCCTTTGGGGACACAGAGGGTACTTAGGAACCTCCTGAGATAGAAACATCTTCACCGTTCCAAAGGTCAGCTCCTGCTGGTACTGCTGGTGCTTGCAAACATCTGATTCAGGATCCCTACCATCATGATTATTGCTTTTATGTTCGGTATTA
>NW_022109768.1:9084287-9085377 GCF_000313985.2 Echinops telfairi | reverse complement strand
GCTATGTTGAAGTCACCCACTATAATTGTTGAGGCAGTGATTTCTTTTTTAATCTTTTGGAGTGTTTGGTTGACGGATTCAGCCAGTCTCTCCAGGGAATATAGGATTACAATGCTTAGTGGTTCTTTGTCTACCATTCCCTTGAGCATTATATAGTGTCTCTCCTTATCTCTTTTTATGGTTTGCACTTTGAGGTCAATTTTATCCGAGATTAGGATTGCAACCACTGCTTTCTTTGAATTGTTGCTTGCTTGGTATGCCTTTCTCCGGCCCTTGATTCTCAGCCTATTTTGTCTGTAGCCTTGAGATGTGTCTCCTGTAGGCAGCAGATTGATGGGTTGCGTTTTCTAAGCCAGTCTCCTAGTCTCAGTCTTTTAATGCCAGAGTTCAGGCCATTGATATTCAGGGTTATTATCTCCATCTGTGGGCTCTGTGATGTCATCTTATACCTTTTATGTTGGTTGTTTTACTGTTTTCCTTTCTCATTAGCCTGTTGTGCGTGCGTGTGTGTGTGTGTGTGTGTGTAATTTTTGAATTCTTTCCATCCTCAAGCCAATGCTATATTGGGGTCTGTTTTCTCTTTGTTGCCCTCTGGGTGTGGTTGTTCCAAGAGGCAGTATCTTATTTATGCTTGGTGAATGTTGTTCTCCTGCCCATACTGGTTTCTTCTCACGTATTCTATAAGTTTATCTTTGTCTGTGAACACTCTTATTTCTCCACTTATCTTGATCAATAATTTGGCTGGGTAGAGTATTCTTGAGGTTGTGTTGTTTTCTTTCAATTTTTGGAATATGTTACTCCACTCTCTCCTTTTCTTCATAGTTTCTGCTGATAGGTCTGAGCATATTCTTATTTGGGAACCTTTATATGTGATTGTTTGTTTTTCTCTAGCTCCTCTCATGCTTTTCTCCTTTTCCTCAAAGTTGGATAATTTAACTATTATGTGCCTTGGTGACTTCTTCTTGGGATTCAGTAGTTGGTGTTCTTTCGGCTTCCTGAATGCTTGTCTGGTTTTCATTCATTAAGCTGGGGAAGTTTTCCTCCAAGAATTCTCTCACTATTGTTGCAGATGACTTCTTTGTTGTGTCTT
>NW_022109768.1:9081453-9082409 GCF_000313985.2 Echinops telfairi | reverse complement strand
ATTTCTTCCCATTAACTTCATGCATCAACCAGAAGAGACACTTGGTCACATATTACACAATGTCTATCTTGTTAGGAAAGGGAGTGCGAACTTTCCCTAAACCCACACCCCTGCTCACAAACACCACACCCTTATGTAGTCCAAGAATGCTTAATCAGGGAAGAACTAAATTGGGAGTAATAAGACATATTATCGATGTGATAGGGCCATCATAAGTACACATTGAATGCCCAATAAATCTCAACAGCCCGTCAATAAAATATAGGAGGGACAGTGACTGAGATGAATCTTCACCTGAGGTAACCTAAGATGGAAAAAAAAAGGTGGCAAAGAGTTATGCTGCCCCCAGGAGCCAGCCAGCTCTCATGTTTCTTGAAATCCAACACTTTGAGCCTCTATAAGAAATAATTGGCATTAAGCAAGCCTGGACTTCACATGTGGCAAACTGTGGAGGTTGCCCAGATTAAAGTGATTGGAGCTTCAGAGGATTAGGTAGATGTAAAAACAGGAGCAAGAGCTGGAAATGTTTTTAGAAAGCTTTAATGGTCTTGAAAAGGTATCATGATACAGAAGCATGAAGTCTGAGAACAAGAATGTGTCAAAGGACTTCGATTCTAAGCTAATATCCTTACATACTAGACATCACTGGTGGAAAAGGACGGCCGCTTCCTGATAACAACAAGTCCTTGTGGGCTCGCTAACCCTGACTCAAGCAGCAGCGTGTTCTCTGGTAACCTCATTCTTTTTTTCAAGGATGTTCTTTAGGGAGGTAATTTTGTATGTTGATATAATTTAAAGCTTATAAAGTAGCTTTATAGATTATTTATGCAAAGTATTCCCACAATTTTCTTTACAAATGTGTCACTTACTTTTATTTTGCTTCATTTGTCTTTCTCTGTCTCTCTGTCACTACCTCTCTCTTTTCTCTCTCTCTCTTAGACACACACACACACACA
>NW_022109768.1:9050220-9081206 GCF_000313985.2 Echinops telfairi | reverse complement strand
CTCACTGTAAGGTTAGTGTTTCAAACACACCAGCGACTCTGCTGGAGAAAGACTAGGCCATCTCTCCGATAAAGATTTCTAGCCTTGGGAACCATATGAGTTAAATGAACTGGCTGGCAGTGGGTGGGTGAGTTATAATCTAGTGTACGCTCTACATTGAACTTTCCTTGTTCAGATTTAATCTAGAATCATTTATTTTAATCACCTCATATGCATGGGAACATTAGACAATGAATAAGAAAGATCAAGGTATAACTGATGCATTTGAATTGCAATGTGCACAAAGAATATTGAATAGAATATGGCTTACAGGAAGAACAAGCAAATTTGTCTTCAAAGAAGTGTAACAAGAATGTTCAGTGGAAGTGAGAATGGTGGGTCTTGTCCCACTTACTTTGGGCATGAAATCAAGAAGAACCAGCCCCTGTAGAAAGATATTATGCTTGGAAAAGAACCATAAAAAAACAGGAAGTCCTTAGAAGAGACGATTAACTTGCTGCAACAATGAATTCAAGCATAGTAAGGGTGAAACAATGATTTCAAGCAATTTAAGGATTATGAAGATGCCCCAGAACTGGGCAATGCTTTCTTCAATTATACATATTATTTAATAAATAAATATATTAAATAATGCGAGGGGGTACCCCACAAAAACCGGAAGTTTTTTCAAAGCTATGTATTCATAATTTTTTTATGAAACAACCTTAAAACCTTTAATATAATTGTCAAATGTGTGATTCCATTCTTGGAAACATTTTTCAAACTCATCTGTTTAGATGGCTGACAGCACCTCCCTAGTATTTTTCTCCACCACTGCTATGTTGATAAATCTCCATCCTTTCATGTCCCTCTTCATTAGTGGAAACAAAAAAGAAGTCACATGGAGCGAGGTCAAGTGAGTAAGGTGTGTGGAATAAGAGAAGCATGCTATTTTTGCCAAAACCTGGCACACTGAGATGGCTACATGAGCAGGTGCATTGTCGTGGTGGCAAAACCAGTCCCTTGTCTGCCACAAACCAGGTCTTTTTTGTCACACTGTTACATTATATTTTTAGAACCTTTAAATAGAAAGCTTTATTAACGGTCTGACCTGGTGGAATGATTCCAGATGCACATTTTCATCTGTTCAGAATTAAGTTTCTCATACATTGACATTTCACCTTTTTTTGAGATGAGAGAACTACTCATACACATGAGTTTTTTCCCATAGCACTGTCTTTGTAAGCTGTGTTCAACATCACAACAGTTTCCGTGGCATCTTTCCTGAGCAGGAAACAAAATTTCACAGCCACACTGTTCTCTTAAATCAGCCATCACAAAAATATAGGCTTGAGTGCAACTGCTTTTATGAACAAATTCACTGCGTCCAGGCAACGCCACTGAGTACATTAATTCAGAGCAAGTTTCTTAATGTTTGCCTAGGGAGAAAAAAGCTCCACCCAGCAGAGCTTTTTCTGATTTGAGGTGGTGCCCTTACATGTATATAAAAAGGAGTATATATAATTATGAATATATAATATATCTATAAACTATGAATATATATAAAACTAACAATATAAAAAAATATTTAGGCATCACAGCCTTAACTTTCTCCCACATAGAGTGGCTGGTGGGTTTCAAACAGGGATATTTTGGTTAGCAGTCCAAAACCTACACATGATGTGTATGCTCTTTCTCTCTTGTTCTCTCTCTGTCTCTGACTCTCTCTCTCTCTCTATATATATATATATCTATATATAGAGAGAGATAGAGATAGAGATAGAGATAAATATATGGATATATACACATACATATATATTGGGGCTTCAAAAATTTTGTGGGGAAATGCATTATATCTTAAATTGATTTTTTTTACATGCACTTTAAAGAGAGGGCTTTCTAATTCCATAAAGATTTACAGTCTCAGAAACCTACAGGGGCAGTGCTACCTACCCTACAGGGTCACTATGAGTAGGAATTGACTCAATGTAGTGAGTTTGGTTTGGTTTGAATCTCTCTCTATAGATAGATAGATAGATAGATAGATAGATAGATAGATAGATAGATAGATATAGATATATAGAGTCAGTAACACAGATAGAGATCTATTCAATTATATATTAATGTGTTACTTTTATTAATATATGTGCTGTTGTGTGGTAGTTATATAATCATTTGTCAACTTGAGAGGATTAAGAGTGAAGTGTTGGAGTCTAGCCTGTCTATCAGTTAATAGCCAATGAGGCCTCTGTGTAGGCATGGTCTTCTGAGGATTCTGGAAACTCCCGTATTCTTCCTTGGAGGTGGGAGACACTCTCTAGGCTCACTCCCTGGGAGACATTGCAGCTGACAAGACACATGGAACTATGCTAGTGCCCTGAGGTGGAGGAGCCACATGGGGACTCCTGCCAGTGCTGAGATGCTTACAATGCTGCTAGGTCCACAATACTTCCCATCCATTGGCTTGTGATATTCCTGCATTCGGTGTCATTGCATGTGTTTTGTAAGTCTGAGGAGGACTTTATAGATTGATATCGGACATATGGTTGATATCAGACTTATCGACTTGATCTGGACAAGGCTGGGATGTTTTCTTAATGCACAATTACTCTTTATATAAAGCTTCTTCTTATACACACGAGTGCCTATGGCTTTGTTTCTCTAATCCACCCAGAATAACAGAGGTGCCATGAAGGAGGCTCTGGCTCATGACCATATGTATAACAGAAGGAAACACTACCCAGGCCTGTTCCGTCCTCATGATTGCAATGTTTTAGCCTACAGCTGGAGCCACTGTGCTAGTCCATCTCATTGAATGTCTTCATGCTTTTAGCAGACTCTCCAACTTAGCAAGCATGAGGTTCTTGTCCAGGGAATGGTTTCTCCTGATAAAACATCCTAAGAACCCGGAACAAAATCTCTGTGTCCTTGCTTCTATGGAGATGTCTGGCTGTACTTTCTCCAAGACAGAAGTTTTGGTCCCTGGAATTCTACAGTCCTTTTGACAGTTCTTCACTAACGTCAGAATCCAAGTGCATCAATTCTTCTTTGGTCTTCCTAATTCGCTGTCCAGCTTTGACATCCATAAGAGATCATTGAAAATCCCATGGCTTCGATCAGACACATACTAGCTCTCAAAGTGACCTTCTTGCTCTTCAGAATTTTCTAGAGCCTTTCTGGAGCAGATTTGCCAAAGACAATGCATCCATTGATTTCTTGACCACGGCTTCCATACGCATTGATTGTGGATCCAATTAAAATGAAATTCTTTACACAAGACTTTGTTCTGTCTCTCATGATGATGTCTCTTCCAATTGAGAGGATGTTTTCACCTTACATTGAGTTGTGATCCATATTAATGGCTGCAGTCCTTCATATGTCATATATGTATATCCATATATATATTTATGGATGCATGTACATTACACATACATATACACATTTGAAGTAAATAAAATTGGATTTCTATGAAATCGTACAAGTCTTTATTAAAGAGATCAAAATGTGAAACTATCTTTTCCAAACACATTCTTTACATAGGTCTATTTCTTTCAGAAAGCAGCGTTTTCATCTCTCCAACCTTCTCTCACAAACATTCTGTGTGCCACTATTCATACCACTTCAAAATGTATGGATAACACAAAAAGTCTGCAGGGACTAAATCAGGGCTGTATCGTGGATGAGGACAGTTTCCCAACAAAATTCTTGTGGGACAGCCCTTGCTAATAAAAAAGAATGAGTAGGGGCTTTGCTTAGATGAAGAATGCAATGCAGTGAATTATTTCTTGGGGCTCTTTAGCCTTTGTTACTCCCTACAAAGGACCTTTGTTTTCCTGATGCTTCTGGGCAAGGTTGGGGGATACTTAATGGATTACAGAACTCAGCAGTCAGTGGCTCTTAACAGGGTTTATCATGATTGCCATCCTGCTGGGCATGAAACTAGCCATTTCAGAAGCAGGAAGGGTTCATCCCTACCAGCAGGGGAGGAGTCAAGGCGATCATATCCTTTGGACCTTGGGATCCTTGTGCATTGCTGAACCCCTTTGATCCAGGGATGTCTTTGACACCAGAATGGCAGAGGACCTGCAACAGCAAAACCAGGAGCCAGACATGAGCCCGAGCAATGGACTTCCCAGGCCACAGCGCACAGGAAGCTGACTGCTATTGAGTGAGGTGCCTCTGGGAACTTAATTAGGGAAACTTCATTAGGGGAACAGCGTTTGGTGACCCATGGAGCTGGAACTGGAGCTTATGCTGAGTGCCATCTGATTGAGGTTTACAGTGGAATGACAAGCCCTGTGGGCATTTTTGGCAGCCCTAAACTAACTTTGTAACTTTCACAAGCAGGACAGAGGGTGGAGACAGGTCTGCCATCAAAGAAAGAGGCCTTGGGCAGCTGATGTAGTTTTTCTCCCCGCAAGCCTGGTCCCCAATGTAACCAGAGGAGCCCTGGAGAAACAGTGGGCCATGGGTTGGGCTGTTCACCAGAGTCTGCAGCTGGAGGTCACTAGCCACGCCTCCGGAAAAGGATGAGGCTTTCTGCTCCTGTAAAGAGCTACCATCTTGGAAATCCACTGAGACAGTCCGACCTTGTTCTTGTAGGATCTCTGTGAGTTGCAATTAAATGGATGGCAGTGAATTTGTTTTTTCATAAATGTAGCTGTGGTAAGCCCAATGCTACCCTCATGCCATTCTCCTTTTAGAAAGAGAAAAAAAAAATACCCTGGCACACATTTGCTGGCCTTTTTCTCACTTTTACAGATTTTCATATTCTTAAACCTTCTTCATCATAAGCTCCCATGATTGCCGAATATTTGTCAAGAAAATCTATCAAGAGTACCCTTGTGGAATCTCATATAACAGTCATCATAGTACTCTGAGCTGACTTCTCCACCTTGAATTTAATTATCCCAGTAGATGCCCTAAGAAACCACTGGTTTGATTGGGCCACATTTTGGAAGCACTTCGTGGAGACTAGGACAAGTTTTTATTACTGAGAAAAGTTGTATGTAATTATTCATGGATCACAGAGACATGTTTAACACATTTTATTTGAAATAAATTTGTGAATGCATGAACTGGAAAAATATTTATTTTTTGACTTACCTTTGTATATATGAAAATATATTCTCCACTTATCCATCTGTATGCTAAAACTATGATTGCATATTGTTGACATCAATTCCAATATAATATACCATAAGTATATTATACACCCCTCACTTACCATATCGACAGCTCCTTTCTCCTCTAGTGAGGAACTTAGATCTTATTCTCCTTAATCCATATATAAAAATATTTTATACACATTATAATCTATATCATAACAATAATCTGTAACATTATAATTTACAATATATCTAATATAATATATAATTAACATAATACAACATAATATAATATTAAAATAGAATAGGATAGAATATTATATACTCATTTGTTCAAGATTAAAATACAGACTTGTTTCAGAAATGTTTGCACATAATAGCAAAAACAATAAAATCTTACTAACCAAAGCACTGCTGTTTTCTGTTTTTAAGGTAAAATTTTCATACAACAAAACATCTTAAGTATATAATCCAGCAAGTTTTGGGAAATGCAAAACTTGGTGTAATCCAAACCCCTATAAAACTATTAAATATTTCCATTACTCCAGAATGTCCCCTACTCCCTTTTAAAGATAACCATTGTTCTAATATTTCAGCATAGATAAGTTTGCCTTTTCGAAGGGTTCACGTAAATGGAATAATAATATTTGAACTCTTTTGTATTTGGCTTCTTTTGCTCAGCATGATTTCTGTGAGATTCATATGTGTTATATGCTTCAATGATTTCTTTATTTTATGGAGAGGTTTGAGGCTATTATCATAAAGCTACTATGAAAAATACTGTGCAAATTTTTGCGTGGATGTATGTTTTCATTTTTCTTGGATATTCACGCAAAAATGAAGTTTCTGTCCTCTGAGTAGGTGCACAAATTTATAGGAACTGCTAAATATTTTCCCCAAATACTTGTACTTTAAGTCTGTGTTTTATTTTCATTTGAGCATATTTCTTTTGTAATTGGTGTAGGAGTTAGCAACCTTCAAGCTATGTGGTTTTCCTCAGCCTAAAGGCTATCCATAGCAAGGACTCTGTCACTGGATTGGGGTGAAGAGACACAAGGATCTCTGAACTACCTAGGATAGGATAGAGACCCTCAATATGTTTAGTATAACAACAAGTTCGAGAGAAAAGCATCGCAGAGAGGGAGCGCACAACTCAGAAAACATCTATGATGGCAACTTGTGGAAGAAAGACTACGGGGAGTCTGCAAGGCAGGTCATTGGGGAGCAGGGTATCCAAGCCTTTGCATGTGAGGATGAAGAGAAGAAGGATGTGAGTGGCTCAGAGGAGGGTATTCTAGAAGGAAAGATTCCAGTCATTGTTAAGCAGGGAAGAAAAGGTCTTCCATGGGAACCATTGAAGAAGATGTTGGGGTTGAAGTACAGAATATTCCAGGGAAATTTGGAGCAGACATTCACAGCGTTCTTCTTGAAAACAAGAAAAGAAGAAAAGAAAAGTAGAAATTAGAAATTTATACTAAGGCGTCTCTCAAAAACAGTAACCAGAACGTTGAAAATATTTGGATAACAACAAGAACATGGCAATTAATCTAAACAAACAAGTGACAATAATTACTCTAAAAAAAAAAAGAGCTTGGCAGAAGCTCTACCAAGAATATTCTCAGCCGTTTCTGATTTTGTTTCAGCAATAGGATATGGATGTGCAGAACAAGAAGAAAAACTAGCTAGAATGTTTCCACAGCAGCAATGTAGAATTGTCCAGAACCACAGAGTGGAAACAACTAAACACTTCCGGGAACAATTCACAAAGAGAGTGGAGGACTTGGAGAAGACTCACGACAGTCTTCTCAATGGTGTCAAAATGAACTTGGAAAAGAGATGGCTGTTGCAGACAACAACGATGATGGATACTCAGCAGCAAGAGATGGCAAGTGTTGGAAAGTCTCTCCAATCCATGTTATTCCGAGGAATCTTGGAAGAAAGGACTTGAATCTACGTAATATGATACAATTGTAACATGAGCCAAGGGGTATGTAAATCTTTATAGTGGTTTAAAAATTCTAAGGGGAGCAAAGCAATGAGGTACCTGAGGAATCCCGAAAATGGACTTGGAATCAGTGGCCAGGGTGTGACAGTTCACCAGGTCAGATTGGAAAACATTCAGAAGCGTCAGCAGACAGACCTGGAACTATTTATAGGCTTTTTTTTTTTCTTTCACCCCCCCCCCATGGGATAGGCAGGATAACCAATCCCTAGGAGAAAACATTTCTGCATTTCTGGGGGAACGTGGGAGAGAAGGAGGTGGGAGAAAGGGAGGGTGCAGCCAACAAACCTAGGGATAAGGGAACAGTAAGGATCTAAAATTGATGGCATAGAAGGCCTAGAATTCCTGATGGGTTTTGATCAAGCACAATGTAGCTGAGAGAAAAGACTGAGAGTCGAATAAAGGTTGAACTTGACTGTGGGACAGGGGGAAAGGAAAAAGAAAAGGAGGAAAGAACTAGGAGGCAAAAGACATTTATAGAGGTATCAATATGGACATGCACATATGTACCTTTTATACTCGAGTATAAGCTGAGGCACCTAATTTTATGACAAAAACTGGGGGCTTTTACAGCATTAAAAATGTGCTGAAAAACTCGGCTTATACATGAGCATATACAGCAAATATATTAATACATAATGATAGAGATATAGCTCCATGTACATATATTTAAATGTTAAGTACTAAGGTAGTAGACTGACATTGGGTCTCTACTCAAGTACTCCTTCAATGCAGTAACACTTTGTTCTAATAACCTGGCATTTTTTTATGCTCATTTGCCTGACACAGATCACTGAAGTCAAAATGGGTGCATAAGCAAATAGTGAAGAAAGCTGATGGTGCCTGGCTATTACAAGAAATAGCCTCTGGGATCTTAAAGATTTCAAGTTAAACAAGTGGCCATTTAGCAGGGAAGCAACAAAGCCCTTATGGAAGAAACCACCAGCATGTGTGATCATGAGGTGTCCACAGGATGAGGTATCAGGCATCAGAAGACCCCAAACAAATAAATATATTGATGCAAATGATGGGGGTCGGAGTGGAGACCCAAAGCCCATCTGCAGGCAGTTGGACATCCCCTCACAGAAGGGTCACAAGGAAAGAACAAGACAGCCAGGGTGCAGCACAGCACCGATGGAACACACAACAATCCTCTAGCTCTTTAATGCTTTATCCCCACACCATTATGACCCCAGCTTTACCTTACAAATCTGGCTAGACTGGAGCACGTACACTGGTACAGATAAGAGCTCTCAACACACGGAATCCAGGACAGATAAACAAGCCCCTCAGGAACAGTAATGGGAGTAGTGATACCATGAGGCTAGGGGGAAGGTGTGGGGAGAAGGGGGAGAAACGGGGGAATCAACTATAATGATCAATGTATAACCCCACCCCCACCCCAGGGGGATAAGAGTTCTAAAGAGCTGTAAGAGCCCCCAGTAAAATGATTTATTAATAAAAATAATTCTAGTTTAGATTATTATATCCTGTTATTTATTAGTTTGCTTGCTAATTGAAAGACTCCTTATCTGTGAACCATAAATATACCTAAATAGTGTTGTGAGTACAGCAATTCTAATGTATTTGTCAAGTTATTAGTCCTTTGCTAGTTAGAATGAATTTTTCCCCACTAGCACAGTCAATTGATTTTAGCAATAAAGATTTTATTTAATTAAAAAAAAGAAAAGAAAGTTTGAGAACTACTTACCTGAACTGCCATGGTAATGCTCATACCTATTTCTTGGAATTCGTTGTTTTATTTTTATTATAGCTATTTATAAACTGGTTGGACAGTGAAGGGTAGAACAGTTAGGTTTCTAGCTAGACTTCAGTAAGTTGTAATGAATGTACACATTCACTTTCAAGAGTCTGGTTTACCCGCAATTCCTTTCTCATGCCAAACAGCCAGTCAGCATTCTTGTCTAGGTGACTTGGAGTGTACAAGGTGACAGTGACCTCCCAGTCTCCAAGGACTGCCTGAGACTATCACTTCAGAGCTTGATGTTATCCTCTGGGAGCTGCAAGATGCTGTGCTATTGAGCGGGTGGCGAGGGCCACCTTGCTTGGTTAGCCGACTTGACCTCTTTGGCATTTCAGTTATCTTCTAGCAAAGCAAGAGGTCACTTTGTGACGGACTCTGACTCTAGTCACGGTTATACCTGCACTTCATGAGCTCTATGTGTAGCTAAGGATTGTCAGAAACAATATGACTAAAATGCTTGAAACTTTGGAGCATTCTAAATTGCAGTAAAAGCATTATACCTAAAAATAGCACGTACACAACCCTGAGAGGTACATTCCCTCTTTCTCTCTCCCTATGGATGTGATTCTGCATTTTCCCCAGCATCGGTTTTCCTCTCACCTCATCCTTCTCTGAATACAGAGTGTGCTGCAGCTTGCTTATCTGATTCAGGCGCTCCTTAGCAACCTCCTTTTCTTCAGCCTCAGTCTCCGTCTTCATTTTCAGGGTTACTGGTGCCATGAGACATTACCATGTGTCTTCTTCAGTGCAGGAGACAGTAAACCCGTGGTAATTGTAGTGCTAGTCTGGTGAGGGACTTTTGTGATTAAAATGTTTTATCATCTGTGACGGTCCTGTCTGATGTTTTAACGTGGCTGCTACAATGAGCTATTCCACCGCAAAGAGAGCCGTGATGCTCCTCTAAAGGCAGCGATAAAAAGGCACTTCTGGACAACTCGGTTCATTTCAGGTAACAAACCAGGCCTTGACTATTGTGCAGTTACCAGGGACTGCACATCAGGAGAAAACTTCTATGGATGATGGCAGCCAGGGACTTGACTTTAGGGCATTGAAGAATCAGACAGGGTCCTGGTTCCCTTTAGAGAGACAAACTGGTGCCACTATGTAAAAATTGGTCTCAAAAGTCTTCCTATTTCCTGAAACATGTCATTTTTCTTTTTCAGAGAAATCAGGAGGCCTAGGTTGATATTTTTAGCCCCATCCAAGCTGCTCTTTAGCTCCTTAGGAATGCTGCTTTAAATATTCTTTCTTGATAATAAAAACAAACAAACAAACAAACAAACAAACCAAGTTTAAATAGCACTGTATATCACATAATGTCCATTATGTGATTTACCCAGCTAGATCCCTGAATGAGTGCTGCTATAACAATACCGTATGTGGTAGTACTCTGGAGTCAATTTAAGGATTAAGAGTGTAGGGGTGGAGTCTAGGCTTTCAATCTGGAGATAGCCAATGAGACTTCCGTGGGCATGGCCTTCTCCTGAGAATTCTGGGAAATCTGGTACTTCCTCCTTGGAGTCTGAAGACACCTCTCTCTCTTTGCTACTCCCTGGGAGACATTGCAGAAGACAAGCCACATGAACACACCAGACCTCGGAAGCTGGAGAAGCCACAGAGCTACTTACAACGCCACTGGACCCAAAGACTTCCTACCCACTGGCTTGTGATTGTCTTGCATTTGGCTTCATTGCATGTGTTTCATGAGTCTGAAGAAGACTTTATAGATTGGTATCGAAAATATGGGCTAATATCAGACTTATGGACTTGGACTGGACTGGGTTGGGATGTTTTCTCAATGTTCAGTTGCTCATGCATATAAATCTCTTTCTTATACACATATGTGTATCCATGGATTTGTTTCTCTAGTCTATCCAGAGTAACACACCATGTGTGGGTGGTTTGAAGGAACTGGAAGTTAATTTCTCACAAATCTACTCTAGAAGAGGGCTCTTCTTTGTCAATAGTTCCCAGATCTTCCTTGAATGATTGTAGATATGTCTTTAGATGCCATCCGTCTGTCATTTGTGTGAGTATGTGAAGGGATTAGGTTTAGAACCCACCCTATTTGACTATTCTCTATCTCCAAATATATTTACAAATACAGAGATGAAGACTTGAATATAACATTTGAGAGACAAAATTCAAATCTATAGCATCTTCCATGTGTACATTTACTAAGAACTTATTGAGTAATCGCTCATATACTCAATAGATGTCCTAGGCACAATGGTCTAGCTATATGCAACTGAAGCATATCCCCTTTCCCTGCCTATAATTTAGAAGTCAAGTGATGTATTATGGATTGAGTTTTAACATCACACATTTACACACGCATACACACACATGAAATTCTACTTAGAAAGAACCATATTAACCATATTAACTTCAGTGTAGGGTATGTCTTAACTCAGTCACGTTTGAGAACATATAAAGGTGAAAATTAGGCATGAAAGCAAGAAAGGTCAAATGGAGAAGATAGATACCATGTAGACCTTTTCAGGCAACAAGCAGAAGAATGTCAGAGAAGTTAAGACTAGAGGCCTTCTGTCATCTCTGAATTCATGTCTAACCTTCTAAACTGTGAGAGAATTATTTTTGTCTGTTAAACCACTGTTAGAGCACATCCTAAAACCATTGCCATCAAGTAAATTCCAGACTCACATCCACCCTCTGTAGGATTTCCAAGGCTGCAAATCTGTAACAGCAAGAACATAGTCTCATCTTTCTCCCAAAGAGCAGAGCATGGTTTTGAACTCAGGACCTTGTGGATAGCAGTCCAACTCTTACTGGACAGTGCCACCAGAGCTCTTTTTTATGATAGCAAAATAAGACAGAAGGTGAGTGATGCACGTGTATAAGTAACCATAGAGTCTGAGTGGTGCAAATGTTGAAAATGTCTAGCTTCTAACCAAAAGTTTGGAAGTTTGAGTCTACCTAGAAGAAACTTGGAGCAAAGGCCTGGTTATCTACTTAAGTCTTTGAAAACCCTCTGGAGCCTAGTTTTAATCTGTTACCTAAGGGGTGCCCAAGAGTCATATTTACTGTTAAAGCAACCTGTTTAAAAATTGCAATAATTAAAATGAAGCAATGGTTCTATTAAAGAAGTATGAACAAGACCATGTAATATTTACCTCTTTTATACTAATATATTACATCTATACTAGTACATACTTATGCAAAAGTTAAAAGATGGTGCAAAATTGACTAAGCAATATATTAAAAATAATTTCAATATTTGAACAGTAAATTGGTCTTTTTCTTATAAATGTAAATAAAGTTCATTCAAAACATATTGCTGCCAGGGTTTCACTTCATCCCTACCTGGATTCCTGCCAAACAATACACCGCTGTATCAGTGGATGGCCATGGACCCGTTCTCTCAGTAAGAGAGTCATCTTAGTCTCATATCAAAATGTTACATCCAAACATGGCATCCAAGAGGATATATTGAGCCAGTTAAATGCACGACAAAGAGGGCAGTTCAGAAGGTGACTGTTTTTTTTGGAGGGGGTGAGGTACGCCAAAGGGGTGATCTTGATATATATTCTTGAATGACAAAGGACAACAGTGGGGATTTATGATTATGACTTAGAGATGAAAGTGTGACCTATAGAACTGATCTGATTCACAAGTTATTGTTTTGAATATAATTTCATTGATGAAAAGCTTGTGTTGAGAGAAGAGGGGGTGTCATCTCGCCATTTAATCCTTATTTGATTGGGTTACTTCCCTAACTTTTAATTAGCTGATTCTTCATCTGAAAACATTAGGCACATGATGAGAAAACCAAACCAAGCTCATTTGTCTGGAGTCTAGTCCAGCTAATAGTGACTGTAAAGGACAGAGGAGAACGGGCCGGAGCGTCTCCAAGACTGCAACCCCCCAGGAGCAGACAGACGGGGCTTCCTCCTGACCAGAAACTAGTGCTTTCAAATGGCTGACCTTGCAGTTAGCAGGCCAGTGTGCCACCCACGATGTCACACGGTGAGAGATTGCGTAACTAACATCTAGATAAGCAATTCGGCTATCTGCATAAACTTTAATATGTCACCATCCAGTTCATAGATCAGTAGATCAAGTGTCCTGGAAAGCAGAACTAATCACCTGGGAGGCTACGTTCCCCAGCAGCCATGCCTGACTCCTAGGCCAGTGAGGTTCTGAGATATATATATATATATATATTAAATACTTTTGGTGGGTGTCCTTAGTTGTCCCCAAGTTGCCCACTGCCTCCTGGCAACTCCATGCCCCCAAAGTACCAGACTGATCTGATCCCCAGGGACAGTGGATCCCCAGGGACAGTGGATTCCTAGGGATAGTGTATCCCCAGGAACAGTGGATGCCCAGGGACAGTGTATCCCCAGGGACAGTGGATCCTCAGGGACAGTGGATCCCTAGGGATAGTGTATCCCCAGGGACAGTGGATCCCTAGGGACAGTGGATCCCCAGGGACAGTGGATCCCCAGAGTTGTTTTCCAGGCTGTTTTCCTCTAGATACTGGTCGGCATCATAGCAGCACACAAACCTCCCCTGCCTAGTGAGGGCTGGTCGCACATGAATCCCACCTGGGTTTCCTAAATGAAGGTAAAATTCAACCACGGAACCACCTTTTTCTTCATAGTTAGTAGCCTCCGTTTATTTATTGTTAAGAATAAAATTATTTATTATTTTAAAATATAATTGTAAATAGATGTTCAAAGTTTTTCTAGACATTTTACAATGGATCCTTATTTTCTACCTCTGCTGTGTGTATGTTCCAATTAAGAGACCTCTGGTCCATAGAATGTGAACTTCTTCCTATTTGAACGAGTGCTTCGAGAACTTCACAAAGCTACCCCACAGTGAAGGTGGATAGATGTTGGAAAAGAGGGAGCTTTTAGGAGGGGACGAATGGCATGCAGACCATCATGGAGCCAGGAGAGCACAGAGCCGGGGTTCTCCTGCCGCAACCCCTTCATACAGTTCCTCATGTGGTGGTGACCCCCAACCATCAAATTATTTTTGTTGCCACTTCTTAACTGTCATTTTGCTACTGTTATGTATCATAATTTCAATATCTGTTATGCAGGATGCATTTTCATTGTTCAATTACAAATTGAACATAATGAAAGCATAGTAATTAATCACAAAACAATATGCAATTATATATTGTGAAATATTTATTTGTGATTACAAAGAAATTAAATTTTGTCTTGCAGCATGGTGTTTCATGGGTAACAGTCTTCACACCGGGTACTCGTATGTGGGCGTATCTGCATGTGGGCGGACCCTCCTGGAGACGATAGAGGAGCAGTATCTTTGTTCCTAAGACCATCACACATGTGTGTTTTTCGATGATTTTAGGTGACCCCTGTGAAAGGGTCGTTCAACCCCCAAAGGGGTCGTGACCCACAGATTGAGAACCACTGGGCTAGAGGCTGCTTGAGTCTAATGAAAAAGCCATCATACTGGGCCACAGAAGAGGGATTGTGGGACATTTTTAGCTAGCCAGACCAGGAGTCGGAAAACTTTTGAGAAAGGAGAGCCAAGCTTGTGCCTCACAGCAATTTAAAAATGATTTGAGAGCCATAAACATATTTTTACAATCCAATGAAATCACCATTATCTGAATAATATAATAAAAAATGCTTCCATTTTACTTCAGAACCACATGTACGTACCTAAGATACCACATCTGGCTCAAGACATGCAGTTTGCTGACCCTGAGCTAGACCATGAAAGGTACTGAATACTAGACTATGAGCTAGGGACTTTATTCTGTAGTCTGGGGAAGGACAGAAGGACAGAAGCCACAGACGTTCAGTGGAGATATATATATATATTCCCTAGCACACATGTGCATGTATGTCCACACCCATTCTTTGGGAGGGCATATAACAATTATTTGGGTACCTCGTGAGGACATGCATCTCTTTTTTTATCCAGGGAAATCTGTGAGCACCAGAACTCACTCTACAGACGGCCTACATTTTCTGATTGTACACGTTTTCCTTCTTTGACTGGACTTAGTATTACTGCTTTTCAACATTTCCTTTCAGTAGAAAATAATTGAGTTTTCCTTTTCTGACAGGCAGCCACCTTACCCAGGTTTCAGTTTTCACAGATTTTATTGTATGCATTGTCCTCTCAAAGCCTATTATATAAGCTTTAATATTTTATCTATGTCCATATATATCATGTGTACTCATATATATATTATATATTCTTACATTAAGAAAATAGTCAGAAGAGCAGGATTATATGAAGAAAGATGCAGTATCAGGATTCGATCTCTGCAGGCAGATGGCACAGCCTTGCTTGCTGAGAGTGAGGAGGACTTGAAGCACCTGCTGATGAAGATCAGAGATTGCAACCTTGGTATGGATTCAATTTAATGTAAAGAAAACAAAAGTTCTCACAACTGGACCAATAATAAAAGGAAAAATATGGACGTTGTCAAGGATTTCCTCTTGCTTGGATCCACAATCAATGGTCATGATCAAGAGATTGAAAGACTCACTGCACTGGGCAAATCTACTGCTCAAGCCCTATAGGACATGACCCCTTTGAGGGTCGAATGACCCTTTCATAGGGGTCGCCTGATTCATAACAGTAGCAAAATGACAGTTATGAAGTAGCAACGGAAATAATTGTATGGTTGGGGGGTCACCACAACATGAGGAATTGTATTAAGTGGCCGCCACATTAGGCAGGTTGAACAGCAGAGAAGATACTGAGGACTAACTGTGTCTTACCCCTGCCAGTGTATCTTCAGCCACCTCATATGCATGTGAAAACTGGACATTGAATAATGAAGACTAAAGAGGAACTGATGCATTTGAACTACGGCGCTGGGGAAGAATAGTGAAAGTAGCATGGATTATCCAAAGCACAAACAGATCTGTCTTGGAAGAAGTCAGGGTGGCGAGACTACATCTCACTTCCTTTGGACATGTTATCAGCAGGAGATCTCAGTCCCTATCATGCTGGGTAAAGTGGAGGAGGGGCAGCTAAAAAGAGGGGGGCCCACGACGAGATGGCCTGACACAGGGGCTACAGAGATGGGCTCAAGCGTGAGAACAATTGTGAGGCTGGTGCTGGACTGGCAGCGCTTCGTTCGGTTGTGTCTCGAGTCTCTATGCGTCGGGAGGCACCACCAACCAAAACAACATGTCCTTATATGCTCATGTGTTACATACACCAACACGAGGATATGCCAAAGGCCGAATCACTATGCAAAGTTTTTATTGGGTGAAAATTACTGAACTTTCCTTACCTTCCACCTGCTGCAGCCTCCCTGCAGACAGGGCTTGGATTATGGCCAGGGAGAGGTGGCAGAAGTGCACCCTGCAGGCTGCATCCTTCTGCAGTGATGCGGACTCCAATTCTTCTTCCCTGATTGGGGTGCGCTTCTGCCCTGGGACTCTCCGGCGTGTGTTCCCCTTGGCCCTGGAGGGACCACTTCCTACTCTGCCTCCAATTCTGGGTCCTTGGACTATTTTGGCAGATGGGGGCTCTTGTTCCTGTGACCCCTTACTGGACACCCTGAATCACTTGTCCCTCCTTCACCCTGGGGAGCTAATTCACTTCCTGCATACCTGAGCACCCTCCTCCTCAGGCCCTGGAGGCCAGGTAAACTGGACCTTCCCCACCAGCTGAAGTCTCTTTAGGTATGAGAGCCTGCTCCCAAGACCACCTGAGGCAGTACTGGCTGAGGTGCCCACTGTTCTTCCAATACGACTCCCCACTTCCTGCTCCCAGGAACAGTGTGAAAACTCAAACTCAGGAAGCTGATCAGGCTGCTGCACCAGCCTCTGGGTGCTCCCTTTCCACTCTCTCACCTGCGGCCTAACTTGGACTGCCTCCACCCCCACTATTGCACTTTGGGACTCCCTGTCTGTACGTGTCATGGTTTTTCTTGCAGGCTCCTAGTCCCTCCTCCTGCACCATAGACCGACCCTCAGAACTTGTTCATGGGGGCTGGTGCCGCTAATCTGCTCTCTTTGGTGATCCCCATACCACCCTAAAGCTTAGCTTATGGCTGAGCCTGCTATGCCCCTGCATTCTCAGGCTCACCTCCACCCTCCTTCTGCATGGTCAGACCCACTCTGGCCTATTGCTCCAGGCTGAACTTTAGCCTTCAGAGTGGCTGTGGGCCCCAGGCAAAACCATGACCTGCTGCAGCTCGTGTCTGGAAGCCTGGCATGCAGTGCTAAGCCCACAATTCACTTCCTGCATGCCCTAGGAGTACCCTGAGACTGCCTGACCCTCATTAATTGCTCCCCTTCCCCCTCCGAGGCTGTGAGGGCCCACCCCTCTAGATGGCGCTGCCCATTACCCACAACCAGATCCTTCCGGCTGACCCCCAGGGTAAAGGGCTTGGATCTCTTCTGATACCACATCCCAACCTCACCTCTGATGTGAGCACAGGCCCGCTTGATAACAGATTTTCTACTGTTGTCATAAATGTGAATGCCACATAACAAGACAGTCATTAAGTGAGGAGTAGGTATTTATTCATTACATACATTTTGCACTAGAAGGTATTGAATTAAGGGGTCTCACTCTCTTCTTCAACCCCCCTCTTCTCTCTCTTCCTATAAGAAAGTGGCTTTCCACAACCGGCCTGCCCTTCTCTACACAGCTTATTATTGGAAATACTAGTCTGGCCATAATTAAGATGCTTGTAGCATGGTCAATCAATAACTGAGGTCAGAGGTATTGAAAGTTGATTGCCAGATTGAAACTTCTTTAGAGGATAGGGAGCATACCTCTGCGTACAAAGTTTTCAGCTTAGGAACTCTAGGTGAGTGGTGGTGCTGTTAAGAGATATGGAGATTCTTGGGAAAGAACTGGCCCTGAAGGGGTCATTAACAGTGTGGTAGGAAACCTAGGAATGCCTGAGAGAACACTAGGGACATGGGTGTGGAAGACCAGGCAGCAAATCCTCTGCATGCAGTGACACCATTCATGATTGGATGGTTAAAGGAGATGGCGATCAGACCATGTTGGGGAATCACATCCCAACATTTAACTCAGAATGTTTCAGTTAGCTCAGAAGCAATCTTTCCTCGTAATCTAGTCATTTACTTACAGATGTTTTTGGTGGTTGCGCTTAGAAAGCAAGTTTCAGTCAACTTAGGGAGCTACTTAAAACAAAAGCTATCTAAGAAGCAAGGTAGTACGAAAACCTAAGCACGCTTTCAGAGAAAAAAAATAACACGGTAAAGAAAAGTGAAAGTTTCTAATAATTTGGCAGCAATATTACACTTACTGACGAAAGAAGTATTCATTTTTATTTACCTAAAAAGAGAACTTTAGAGTTGAAAAAGTACACGTACTGATTGCTAAATACCTATAAAGAATAAAATATTTTCTTAGAGTCCTTTGATATTTCTATAGCATGAAGATTTGAAATATATAGTAACTTTAATTTTATTATGTAATTTAATACATACTTATATTTCATGTGAATTATATTTCTTAGGAAGCACTTTTCAAAATATTAGAGACTCAGAATGCATTCATTCTATGGAAGCTCCATGGGCAAAGAATCAGACACAGAGTGTAGTGATAATATATGCCAAAATGGAGGAGAGGTTGTCCAGATAAATTTGTCAATAATCTAGAAAAATAAAACAAAAAGAAAAAAAGGGGCATTCTCACTGAATGTACTGCTAATATTGTTAGATCTCAGTAATTAGGGCGAGACTTGTTAATATAGATTCCGAAGTCATGTAGAAAAATGGCAAGAGATCCCTAGAGAATTTCAGTTACGTACTTGGGGAAGGGCAATCATTATGAGAAGGCCATTCTTGCTCTGTAATCTTCCTTAGCCTGACTGATGACTAATTTAAGAGTCTTTATCAAGCAATGGACCAAGGAGGTCGCTCTGTAAGGAGAGGGTGGCACCACATTGACAGCAGGAACAGAAGTGCCCAAGTCAGGTACCAAGAATTCATCTTTCAGTTACGCTTATCACAAGCCAGATCCCATTTTTCAGCTTTGAACTTTGCACAGCAGAATGAAGAAGACTTAGAAAGTGTTTAGCAGAGAAGATCAAGTAATTAGGAAATCAGATCTATAAGTATAGGTTAAAATAGCTATGATTATTCAACCAAACCGGAGAGGTCTGGGGTTGTGTAACAGTACTTTGATTTAAAGAATAGCTTAGTCATAAATGATGATAATCAACTATTCTCCATTTACACAGCAAGGGTCAAACAAGAGGAAATGGGCCTCAACTGCAGTGTGTGGGATTTAGATTAGACACGGGGAAGAATTGGTTGAGTAGGGTGAATTACTGTGGAAGGATATGGAATTTCCTACTTGGGAGGTCTTTAAAAATAGTCTCTCAAGTGTCAAGGCTAATTTAGAAATTAAATCCTGTCTAAATAATAGGGGTGGAGATTGGTGGATTGGATGGCATAGGAGAGCAACATAAACTCTTAAAAGACCTAATCTTATATATTAATTCTTTTGAAAACAATACTAGGCATGAGGTAGAATATTATACAATCAGTGAGAGCTAATATATGTGTTGTGGTCCATTTTCATTCATTTTCTTTCTTTCCCTGTTAATATGGGGAGATGTTTGTGTAAACACATTATAATTATCTCTTGTTGCAATTTAATTCTCTTGGTTATGCAACAAGTGCCCAGAAAGTCCAGATGTTGAGAAATCTCTGCTTTGAGAAACACTCATAACAATATGTTGCCTCATTTCTAAAGTTTATTCGTTGATCAGTTTAATTCTAGATGATCACAAACTGAAAGAGGCTGTACGAGTCTGAAAGGGGACTAGACAATGATTTCTAGGCTTGAAGAGTATGTGTCCGGTATGGGGTGCTGGGTTGAGCACGTGGAAAACTGAGGCATGATATTTGCGAGAGGATTGCTAGACTCTGTGTCATGGGATAGTTGTACTGGAAAAGCCAGATAGTGAGATTTCTATACTAACTGTGTAACAGAGGAAATGGGTTTTAAAGGACAGGAAAGGATTAAGGGTGGCCCTTAATTGAGTGAAGGCAATGTAGGCAAAGGGATGAAAAATGAGAGGGTACGTGTTTATGCCACATTTTGATAAACTGAAGAGCCTTGTACCACGACGGAGTTTAAAATGAATTCATACTTGTTCATATGTCATACAGACGCTGTATGATTCAGTCCTACCAACAGTTACCACTTCATCTCCAATTACTGCCTTGTGCAACCTCCGTTCCTTTTCTTGGTCACTGCCCCCTGTTTGTCTGAGTTCAAGCTCCAGTTCCGCCATTTTATAACACTGCAGCCTTAAACTGTGGTTGTTTCATCTATAAAAGAGAGAGAGCAGTAAAACTTATCTCCAAGGGTCTTTTAAAGATTCATTAAAAGATGAAAGGTGCTCAGAATAGCACCCGGCAGATTGTAAATGTCAATAAAGCATTATATTATTATTAATTCTTTATGTCATTCTACCTAAGAGCAGGCATCATCTTCTCATGGAAGCCTGTTTTCTCATAAGCAATTGGAATTGGCACTATCTCCTGTGTCTCCCTAGCCTTTCTATTTCTTTCGGAGCACATTCTAATTTGCAATGCAACCCTAGGCTTCTGGTAGTTAAATGCTGTTGAGTCAGCCCTGATGTTATAGATGATCCCACCAGAGAAATGAAATGTTGCCAGACCCTGCATTACCTTCCAAAGTGTCCTGACGTCTGAGGCCATCATACTTGGAGCCAGTGTGTCTATCCCTACTCCCGAGAAGAGGTTTCATAAACCTCTTCTTTTCCAAGCAGGAGGTCCTTTGACAGGGATGATTCCCACCTGATAACATGTTCAATGTAATTGAGACGAAGTGTCAGCATCCTAAGCTTCTCCCTTAAGTTGAAAAACACAGAAAGTTAGTCTTTGATAGTCATCAGTAAGTGCTTTAAGTCCTCACAAATCCTGGCTACAAATGTCTGCTTTTCTTCCCAATTACGGAGTCTAGAGGCAACCAGGTTCCATTCACTTTTGAATCCCACAGTCTATGGGATACAAAGTGGAAGTAATGCTTGTTGAATAGCTCAATAAAAAAAGAATAAATAATTGTTGCTGTTGCTAGTTGTTGAGTCTAAGTTAGATTAACCTTATGTCTAACAGAGCAAAGGTTGCTCAGTCCAGCGCCATCCTCAAATTATCGATATGTTTGAGCTGATTGTTGTGGCTATTGTTTCCATATTGGGGACTGATTTCTGAACTTCAATGTTACCAAAATGGTCTCCTTTCCTAATGCATGGTCCTTCCCAAAGCTATGCCCAAAATAAGTGAATTGATACCTCTCCCTCCTTGTCCATGGGAGTATTCTGGTTGTGTTTTCTTAAAGCTGTTATTCTTTCCCCTGGCAGTCAATGGGATATTCAAATAACTGATGGAAGGATATAAATCTGTAAATTGCTATCCACCCACTCCCATTCAATTTCTTCAGCCCATTCTATTTAGTGATTAACTGTAAAATGTTAACAGGACCAACAACTTATTAGAATAGGTAATGAAAGTATATGATACAAAATTTAAGAACTACCATCAACTACACACATACATAACTATCACATCACAATTTGTAGATTCATTGAGGTGGTCAAGATATGAGATATAGTCCCCAGTTTAATCAGTTGTATAGTATTTTTTGTAATTTTTTTTTCATTGCTTCATAGATGGTCAATGTGGAAAGAATACAGGGATAGGAATCAAGGAATATTGCAGCCCTCATTTCTCTGGGCTTCAGGTCCTTTTTTTTAAGGGTTTAAAGCAGCTCGCCCTCTGATTCTGGAGTTTGAGTTTATGGACCCAATGATGGAACTGGCATGCTATTCTGCGTTTCCAGAGTGTAGATGAGTGCTATTTCCATTAAAAGCATGCTGTTTTATTAGTCAGGTGATTAGTCGCTCATTTTTTATTGCTTACCAATACTTTTTTTTAAGAGAAGAAAATCTAATGTCAGATGTAATTATAGCAGTGAAGTTGTTGATATCTTAATGAAAAATAAATTGGTAAAACTGGAATGTTTTATCTGAAGATAGCAGTTGGGATGTTATAAACTACTAATAAATATTAACAAATAGTACTTATTAGTGATCAGTGTGACAAATCACAAAAATCTTATATACAATGTAATTACTTTTAAAGGAAAAATATTTTAAGATGACTCATCAAGGAGAGCTAAAAGATGAGGGCTGTATTTGAGAGCGTGAGTTCAAGTGTTAGAAACCGTACCTATTAACAAGCAGGTCGGCCTGTGCTATTGGCTTTCGTCTCAGGACTGGATCTTTCAGAGGCTGCAATTGTATTACAGAAATAGAACACCATTCTCACTATTTCAGGCATCTTAACAATCAAGTGGGTTAGCTTCATGGTGGATCAGATAAATTACTAAAAACTCAACAGGCAAGGATAAAATTAGCCATGGCATGTACAGCCTGCTACTTACTCTCATCTATTAATTGGGTTGATTAGTGACTGACCTGATCCACCATTTAGCAATCTGAGCTAATTAACAGAGCTAGCCTGGCTGTACTATGCTCTGGTTAATTAAAACATAGACATGGCCTCAGCTGTCCTAGTTTCGGGAGTGATGGCAAGAAGAAAGTGATGAGGCGTCCTATGAGGAGGCACTAAGCTGGTGAGATTATCAAATCCCCTAATGTCCCTTTCAGTTTTGTCACCGATGCTCTAAGTAAAATATTTCCTTTCCCTTACTTTCCCATAACCATTTGTAAAGTTAATCCTACTGATTCTAGAAATCTCTAAAACATATTTTTCCTGTTTTCTTACAATAAAATACCTATCTCTGCTGGTTGGTCCATACATACAAGACAGTGCAGCACATAGCAGAGTGACCAAAAGTGTTAAGCAGTTCTAGAACATGTTCTTTTATTTCATAAATTCCCTATAAGTCCAGCAAAGCTTAGTAAATACTTGGTTTTGCCTTAAGCACTGCGTTCTTTTGAAGAATTCTCTATGTGGAGTCCATTTGAAGAACTGGAGACCCCAAGTCAGACTAGAAGCTGCATGAGGGTAAACTGTTGTATCAAAGGAGCCCTGGGGGCTCACTAGGAGCCCTAACAACACAGTGGTGCACGGCGTGATTGCTAACCGCAATATGCTTTTCTCAACACAACTAACCCTCTACAGGAGAAAGATGAGGCTTTCTGCTCCCACATGAAACCCCAATGAGCAATCCTACTCTGATCTATAGGACAGCTATGAGTTAGGATTGACTCAAGGGCAATGGGTTTTGGTTTTGGGTGCCCGAAAGATTAAGAAGTTGGCTGCTAATGATAGGTCAGTGGTTTGAACCCCCCACCTGCTCTATAGAAGAAAGATGTGGCAGTATGTGCATTTGAAGATTATAGCTTGGGGAACTATAGGATTGTTCTGAGTTGGAATTAGTTGGATTATAATTGGTTTAGGATTTTTGTTTGTGTGTTTGTTTGTTGGTATAAAACCATTGTTCTGACCTTGATTCCATAGCAGTGAGATAATACGAGGTATATGACTCTTTAGAACTTCTTTACATTTTAGAACTACTTTGACTTCCTACTTGAAATAGTATGCCAATTTGAAAATGTAATATTAAGTAAACTTGAATCCATTTTTATTATTGGATTACTATGATTTTTGTTTTGATACTGTCCAGTCTAAAGAGAAGATAGGACAACAGTGATAGAAAAATAAAAATAATGAGTTGGAATTCAGCTATGAAATATAACAGCCTTAGACACTGTGGAAGCCAGGCCAGAGTCAACAGAGGTGGGGCAGGGCACACTGTTATCCATGAGTGCTTTTCATTCGGTTACAGACAGGGTCTCAGTGAATGCGAATCACCTCAAGCGGGGCTCATGAGAAGGTGCCTCTCATTTATGCTTGTCTTTCCCTTGTCTTTGTTCCTTCTCTTCTTTGTTTCATCTTCTCTCCATCCTGTCTGCGGGGAATAATATAAGATTTGGGGTTGAAAGGCATGATTACGTATCAGATGTACAAACCAGAGAGTTCTCTCTGATTTCCATATTTACAAAAACAGTGATACCTTAGTTGTAAAAAGAAGATAATAATATTTTCCTCATAGGGTTTCTGGAAGGATAAAAATCAATAGCAGGTATAACAACCTCACTTTGTGACATGTAAAGGAAATATGGATGCATTTCCTCAGACTGCTGCTTCCCTCTCCCCCTCAGAATTCCAAGTAGCAGATGGCAAAGAAGAGAGGGAGAAAATTGCCTTCCTACCATTGTTTATAAGGTAGCTTCTTATCTTTAAGAAAAGGCTTAGTGATAACAAAATGGATCTCTGGCTCTGTCAGGCTTTATTCCAGTTTTATGATTTTATGACAAATAACCTGCCCATATTTCCTCCGTGGGGTTGTTTATTGCTTTTTTCCTGGGCCTGGAGCAACTATCCTCTTCTGAATCTATACTTTGAGATCCTGAAAATGTGTTTTTCTTCTTCTCTCAAAAAGAACTCTAAGGAAGGGAGCAGTTTTAGAGGCATTATTGATATTGGTGCGGATTGTGTGGTGGGCACTTAGCAGGTTTCCCATCACTGTGTCCTCATTAACATATGCAGATTGTGGCCAATGTGAACTTAATCCTTCAGTACAGCCTTGGACAGTACAATCCCACCTCTTCCTCTGCAATGGAGATGGCTATGGTTCTGTACTGATCCAAACAGAGCCCAGAACTTTGTTTCCTTGCTGTGTGTGCTCCGAGGTACCAGGGCTGTGCCCTAGCAGTATTCTCAATTTGTTGCTTTCCTAAAATCAAAACAAACACTTATTTAGCTCTGCCCATCCAAATGGCTCCCAAATCTCCTGGCTTACCAGCACTACAGTTATTCCCCCCCAGGTTCTGATAGGCTGTGAGGCAGCTGCAATTTTCTGTCTTGGTGGGAATAATACACAGAGCATCCCAGGAAGGAGAAGATTAATATTCTCCTTGTCTTTGGTCAATTGCTGTCATTAGCAACAAACTCTGCGATATCTTGATTATAATTCATCCAGTCCCTAAAATGCATAATGTATGGCTCTGGGCACCCTGTACTTTGTATGGAGATATAAGTTATGGATGGTGCCTGCCTACTAAGAATTTGGCTTTCCATTAGAAGTCAAACTTGTACCTAAGAATAGCTAAGCAGATAAATGGAGGAGGGGGGGGGATTATAGTCAAAATTAGTAGTGGCTTTCCCACTTATTCTTTGTGCTTTGAGCTAGAGAAAAATCTTTGAAATTGTACATGGGTATAAATATCATTAGAGAAAAATCATATTTTCTCTGGTTCAAATGAGATAGTGTAGTTTCTTTGCATAGAAGGCATTGAGGTTTTTAAAAATAGATATAGCTCAATTGTTGTCCATTGCAGTTCAATTAACTCTTCCTTGTGGCAAGCTGTGTACAAGGGAACAAAATATTACTCAGTTTTGCACCATATCATGGCCATTGATAATCAGACAACATTCTGTTGTGATTCATAGCATCTTCACTGACTAATTATCACAAAGGGATTGCCAATCCTTTTCCTTAGTTTGTCTTAGTCTGAAGCCTGTGTATTATGGGTGACACTGTTGTTATTTTAAATACTAGTGGCTTAGCATCATAGCAGCACATATGCCACTATAGTAAGACAAATTGAAAGATGGGTGGTGGATAATTCAATTAGGACTCTTTGATCTAGGAAGGAAGAGGGATGGATAGGAGATGGTCCAGAATGAAGAGCATCGTATTTGAGCAAATATCTGTTTTTGTCAGGTGCCAACGAAGTGGCGACCATCTGTGAAACAGAACGAAACGGCCCTTTTCTGCGTCGTCCTACACTTGTTCTTATGTTTGAGGCCATTGTTGTTGCCATTGTGTCAATCCACCTTGCCCAGTAGAGTCTTCCTCATTTTCACTGCCCCTCAACTTTACCAAGAATGATGTCCTTCTCCAGGGACTGACTGGTCTCTTCTGAGACTATGTCCCAAGTCAAAAAGCCATTCTTGCCTTTATGGAGAATTCTGGCCATACTTATTCGAAGACAGGTTTCTTTGTTCTTTGGGCAGACTATATTCCTCACCATTCATACATTACTCATACATACACATTCATACAATATTCTGTGCTCCTCACCAGCACCACAATTCAAAAGTTTCAATTTTTCTTCAGTCTTCCTTATTCAATGCCCAACATGCATGTCAAGGCAATTTAAAATTATCATGGCTTGAGTCAGGTGCATCTCAGTCCTCAAAGTAACACTGTTGCTTTTCAACACCTCGAAGAGGTCTTGTGCAGCAGATTTACCTACTGCAATGCATTGTTTGGTCTCTTGACTACTGTTTCCATGAGCATTGATTGTGAATCTGAGCAAGACAAAATCCTTGACAACTGTTTGGAGATAGAGATCTAAAAAACGAACCTTTGAACTTGAAGGTCTAAGCTTTTTAGAACCACTGCGGGCAAACATAAAAATAGAGATTGGAGTCCTAGGATGAAGATTCCATTAAAAAAATATTCTTTTGATAATACTGAGGTACCTCAGAAGAAAGGTCTGGTGATCAGCCGCTGAAGGTACCACCTTGAAAACTCTATGGAGCATGGTTACAGTAACACACATGGACTCACCTTGACTTTGAATAAACTCAAGAGCAACCAGTTCAGGATTTTGGTTTCCTGAAAATTATGTGTTTTTTAAAGTGCATGTAGAATAAACATGTTAATTAGTAGAAATACAGACTAAATGTTGCCTTTCAGATGATTTTATCAGGCTATAGAGTTATACAATGGACTTCAAAGTTCATTGTTCCTTTCAAACGGCATTTGAACTATGTTTTCACCATCAAACATACCGAACATCAAACATTACCTAACAAGTAAAATAAAAAGCCAGTTATATAAAAACTGAGCCGAAAATCCAAGTATGAGGATAAACCCATAATATCACACGCTGTTTATTTTAAATAATACAACAGATAGCTTCGTACTTTATAAGCAAATTGGAAAAACCTTTCATAGAACTGAGTTGAAACAATCCCACTATTAAACTCTACTTTTGTTAAGCATATCAGCACAAAGGACATGCTCAGAGGAAAGTTGATGTTACACATTTATAAGAAAGTGTGCATATGAAATTCTAAAAGAAAGATACAGAAATGGAAAACTTTGCTTTTGAAAATTCTAAATTCCTTTTCAGTCCCATTCAGACAAACTGCATAGTTTATTCAAGGAGACCTTTAAAGGTTTGTGAAAATATCCCATTATCTATTACATCGATTTTTCATGAACTCTTAGAAGTCTCTTCGTGGGTCTGCTAAAGTTGCCACCTTCTGAACCTGTGATCCATCGTCAAAGTAGAAATTGAGTTCTAGGTACATTCTTCTTGGGCTTGCTGCTGTTTTTGTGTGCCCTCCAGTCCACTTTAAGTCATCGCGGTCTGGTATGCCATGCTTGTGAGGGCAGCAGGTACTCGTCATAGGAGCACAGTGCAGGTTTTCCTTCTGCATTATCTGATGGGCCGTTAACTGGAGGCTAAATGATCAAACCCCCAGCTGCTCTCCAGGAGAAAGATACATCGGTCTGCTCCCATTGTGATGGACAGATTCAGAAACACCGTGGCAGCTTTTTTTTTTTTTTTTCATTTTTGGAGTTGCTGGGTGTGTTTCCAGTGAAAACAGCTTTCTTAATGTGGTCGTCTGGGTAGACTAGAGAAACAAATTCATAAACAAACATAAGTATATAAGGGACAGGTTTATATATGTGTTAGTCTGGGTACTTTAGAGAAACAAATCCACAGAAACTCATGTATAAGAGAGAGTTTTATATAAAGGTTAAGTGCACATCAAGAAAACATCCCAGCCCAGTGCTGCCAAAACCCACAATCCAACATTAACCCATATGTCCAACACCAATCCACAAAGTCCTCCTCCATCTCACAAAACACACATTATGACGCTGACTGCAGGAGGAAAGCTGAGTCAGTGAATGTGTAATCATCTCAGCACAGGCAGGGGTCTCCACATGGCTGTTCCAGCACCCAGGGCTGCATCGGGGTAGGTCCATGTGGTTTCACCTCAGGGATGTCTTGCAGGAAGTGAGCCTTGCCAGCTGAAGCAGGGAACTGGCTAAGGCAGCTGTGCCCTTGTGTGACCATCACAAAGCAAGAGACTCGAGAACTCGAAAGGCGTGGTTCACTAAGCCATTTATCCCTCCGACCTTCAATTAAGCCCACATGTGTTTATCGGCTAGGTTGGCACAATGAACTAACTACCTCAATATACAAGAGGAATTGAACTTTGAGAAAACACCCCAGCCCAGTCCAGATCAAGTCCATAAATCCTCTTCCGACTCATGAAACACATGCATTGACTCTGAATGCAGGAGATCACAGGCCAGTGGGTAGAAAGTCTTTGGATCCAGTGTCATTGGAAACATCTCAACACTGGCAGGGGTCTCTCTATGGCTTCTTCGGCTTCTGAGGTCTGGTTGAATCCATGTGGCTTGTCTTCCGTAATGTCTCCCAGGGAGTAGCAGAGAGAGAGAGGTGTCTCTCACCTCCAACGAGGAAGTACCAGATTTCCCAGAATTCTTAGGAGAAGGCCAGGCCCACAGAAGTCTCATTGGCTACCTCCAGATTGACAGTCTAGACTCCACCCTTACACTCTTAATTCTCAAATTGACACCATATTAGGTGACTACCACACTTACCAACTGACTGGCTATGAATTTAATGGGATGTATATATATGAAATAATACATAAGCAATATATATTATACATATTGCCACTATGCCACCAGAGTTTATATTGAATCTATTATATTTAGTAAATGTGTATATAGATGATAGATAGATAGATAGGGAATTGAATATATATATTCAATATCTATATATATTCAATTATCTATCTATATTCAATTATCTATATATATTCAATTATCTATCTATCTATCTATCTATCTATCTATCTATCTATCTATCTATCTATCTAATCTCCACCATGGCCCCTACACCAATGAAGAGGCAGTCATGGTACTTAGCCTCAAGGTCAGCAATTCAAAAACAGTAGTTACTCTGCCAGAGATAGGCAAGGTTTTCTACTCTTGTAAAGAGTTATGTCTCACAAACCCTAGGGGCACTCTGTCCTATAAGGTCACTGAGAGTAGGACTTGTGTAAATAGCAGTGAGTTTTGAGCTTAGTCACTGATGTAAAAATGGATTCCAGAACTATCGTGACCTTCCACTGCTCTGACCCACACCACTGGCATCATGTGGCGCTAGGAGGATACAGATGTCCTCTAATGGCAGGCACTTAGAGTCCATTTTGGAAGGTAAACAAAATTGACAATATATGGAGCCAGGAGATTGAAATGTGGAAAATTCTCCCATATTTTATAGTCTATGGAAAAAATAATAAAGTTTCCCCCCTACACTTGATAATAGTGAGTTTTGAAGCTGAGAGAAACTTTCTAAGGCATCCGTAATTTAAAAAAAAGGACATAATCACGCTAGAAAACATACTGAGTTATTTCTCTATGTTTATATTACCTATTAATTCATGATTTAAAAATAGAAAATTATATTATAAAACTATTGACCTATGAAGTAGCAATAAAAAATGACAGCAGCAAAATATATAAAGGAAATACTTGTAGAAGTTTCATTTAATTAATAAAAAATATTGCTATTTTTTGAATTTTTGTGACATATTTTTAACTGCTACCTTGCCTTTTCTCATTTTAAGATAACAACCATTTGGGGCCTAATTTAATATTCCTAATTTTGAATGTTTTTATTATTAACTGACTCCTTTCTATATAAATTTCGTACTGTACCCACCTGCATTCTTCCCCAAATCTGAGAACGAAATGTAGTACTTGATAATTGTCAAATAAATAGGAAGAAATAAGTAGGCTTTTAAATGTGGTCCTTGTGAACTTCAACCCAGTGCCATCAAAGAACCATCAGGAAAATGTTTTCTGAATAGTCAGCTTCTAAGCCTTAATTTTCCAGAAGTGTATCCTACATTTTAGGGATATAAGAGGGCTCCAAAAAGTTTCTGAAAATTTTTCATTTTCTCATAATTTCATTTTTCCATGAATTTTTGAAACCTCTTTAATATGTACAGAAACAATGGAAGGTCCACAAGCAAAGGACTGGTGTGAAGCCATACCTCACACCATATATGAATATTAATGCAACGTGTATCAAAGATCTAAATAAAAGAACTAAAATGCTGCAATTCTTATCATAAGACAAGAGTACCTAGTTTTGAACAATAAGTTCTTAGATATGACCAAAAAAATGAGTACTAATAAAACACAAAATAGATAAACTGAACTTCATAAAATTTTTAAATTTTGTGCAAAAAAAGGAATTAATAAAACATGTGAAGAGGCAATCTGAAAAATAGGAAAACTATTTGGGAAGTACATATCTGAGGGCTTTACTGGATACTTTATACAGAACTTCCATAGACTTTTTATAACTAATCATCAAAAAGATAAATGACCCTATCAGAAAATGAGCAAAGGAATTGAATACATTCTTTACCAAAGAAGATGTTAAAACGGCCAAGGAAAATATGTTTGACATCATTAGTCCTTAGGGGAATGCAAATCCACAATGGGGTTGTCACTTCAGTCCAACAGCCAGTTGCCATCGTTATCACATTAGAACTGTCATTCATAGAATCTGAGTAGCTGATATTTCAGAAATATAGTTTTCCGGGGGTTTCTTGCGAGACACACCTGAATAGACTCAAACCTCCATCTTTTGGGTTAGCAGCCAAGTCGCACTGTCCAAGGACTCCTGCCTCTGACGAGGATGGCTAGTCTAAGACAAATGAAAAATATCAGGTAGGGATTAAGACATAGAAAAACCAGAGCCCTCATCCATTGCTGATGGTGTTATGAAATGGTATAGACACTGGAAAATAGTTTGGAGGCTTCTCTTCCAAACGTCAACGGGATTATTATCAGTGTTTCTGTTAGATGCTGTGGATTTCAACTGCAGATAACTTCATGTATCAGAGAAGTGCTCTCTCCCAGGGGTTCCTAAGTATTAATATTCATGGTATCAGATTTCCAGGTATTTCTCCTGTGAAGAGGCTGGGAGTCCTTCTGTTAGCAACTGAGTATTCAGCCCACCACAGTTGAGCCAACAGGG
>NW_022109768.1:9046613-9050078 GCF_000313985.2 Echinops telfairi | reverse complement strand
CAGGAAACATCAGTCTCTGGAGACAGACATCATGCTTGGTAGAGTGGAGGGGCAGCGCAGAGTAGCAGGATTCATGTGGACATGGTAGCTGCAGAGATGGTTCGAGTTCAAGAACAACTGTGAGGGTGCCTCACAACTGGGTGGTGTTTTGTCCTGTTGTCCACAGGAGTAGACCTGCCTGGACGGCACCTGACATTGAACAACAAAAATACCGAAACGTGAAGCTATGGTTTCTCAGCTTATCTTCCACCTAGATCTACATAGTTGTCAAAGTGGTGGTTTTATCTCTAATCATTTCCCAAAGAACTCTGCACTCTTCAGTTTATACCGCATTCAAATGGCAAATTTGGCATCCCTTAAGTACTTTCACCACAGTCCTTTTCATTGTTCTTTGGGCTTGCAAAAATCAAACCTAAACCCCCAATATTAGAGCTCTAGGATGAATGGGGTAAATTTTCAAAATGAAATTCTCTTAGGACTACTCTAGCTACCCATAAAGAATAAGCAGGTTCATTGTCCGAAGAAAAAAAATAATATTACAAATTTCCTGGTATTTTCTCACCATTGCAGGTTTTAATTTTCTTGATATTTTTCCTAATAAGTCCAAGTTATTGTCCTGTATCTAAAGAGACACTATAAAGGTTTCCCCTTAGAATTGCAAAAAATTCCCCCAAGCCAAAAACAGTCAACATATACTTCTGAGCTGACCACTATGCCTTGAGATTAACTGATCAGGAAGGTCTGCTCAGACCCCTGTTATGAGTGGACTGTTATTTTTAAAGCCACCCTACCTAGACCAGAGCAAGGGTATTACTGAGAGAATTTGTCTGCAGCCATCCACTGATCTTAGGGACATGTCAAAATATATTTGCTTGGAATAAGCCCAGTCATGTATGACCTGGAACCCAAGTAGCAATAGAGGATAGATTAGATAAATAGATAGATATTTTTAAAACGTATCTATGAAAAATTAAAAGAATTAAAAGCAATAATTCAAACAGATACTTGTGCATCAATTTTCATTGCAGTATTACTCACAGGAGTAAAAATGTAGAAATAACCCACAGGCAAGTGAATAAGTAAAACATGATATGATTCGTGTAAGAGTCCCTGCCTAGTAAAAAAAGGTAGTTAACATGCTAGATGCAAACTAAAAGGTTGAACATTTTAGTCAACCAGGAAGAATGTAATAAGAAAGGCTTGGTGGTCTACTTCTTAAAAATAAGGCATTTTGCACCCCTAAGGAATATAGTTCTACTTCAATGCACATGGGGTTGCCCTTGGTTGGAACTTACTTGAGAGCAATGTGTGTGTACAAAGGAGCTTCAAAGGTTTGTAGAACAATTTCATGAACTTTTAACTACATTTTCCCCAAGAATTCATTAAAGCTTCTTTTATATGAGTGGTTACGAAGAGCAGATGAGGGAGGGAAATGGGGAAGTATTTTGTAGAGGACACTGAGTTTCTCTTAAAGTGGATGAAGATATTTGGAAATAGTGATGATGGTTGCACAGCATGGTGATTATAACTAATGTTACGGAATTGTGCATGTAAAGGTGATTTGAAAGATTAATAATATTTCTGAGTTTAGGAGGTTCTAGTTATATGTTTGTCTATCGATTTGAGTTTTTAGATATATGTGATAGTGTGTTTATGCTGTGTAATCAAGACCCCTAAATTTGTTCCTACTTTTATGGTCTTTGTGATTTTAGATTATAAAAGAAAAATGAATATCCAGTTTTTAACATTTGATGTGCTTAGGCCCTTTATCAAAAATAAGCTATCCATATGTGGATGAGTTTGTTATTGACTTCTCTATTTAAATCCACTGATTTTTTATCTATCATTTTAATATTACAGGACTATTTTGAGTATTTTAGGTTTTGGATCAGAAATCAAGAGGAACTACTTTGTTCTACCTTAGCAGTGTTTTGCTAGTCTGTGCAGGGGAGGGTCGTTATTCTTAGTATAATCTCAATTGCTGATTCCTTTTATTTTTCATTTAAAGAATGGCAATGGGATCTGAATTGGGATTGTATCATTTGGTGCTCATTTTAAGTAGTACTGACATTTTTCTATATCCATGGCCATGAGATATTATTCCATCGATGAAGGTCTCTGTGGTTTTTTTATCAGTGTGTTAGATTTATTCTTAAGCATTTATCGTTCAGGTAGCTATTTAAAATGATATTATCCTAGTAATTATATTTTAAGAATTTTCATTGTTAGTTTAAAAGAATTCACTGATTTTTCTGTCAATATAACTGGGGAAAAGCTCCTTCCTTAGGGAAGAGTCACCTTTAATAACATGCATGTAGCAAAGTTTTCAGGACCTTCACGTGCTGATGGGACACGGCTCAAGATGTAAAGAAACAGCTGCAAATATTCATTAATAATTGGAATATGGCTTATAGGAAGTATGAACCTTTGAGATCAACCTTAAGAAAATTTGAGATCACCAAACAAGAAGTTGAATACTTAATGATTGGTATTCTACACATTAGTGTACTGAAATGGACTGGTATTGGTCATTTGAATCAAATACTACATTTTATTATGCATGTGTTACCAACCCAGGTCTAGCTCAGTACCACTGACAGACAGACAGAGACTGTATATAAGTGAAAGGGGAAACATTTTTTAATTGATTAATCAAGGAGGAAGCTGGGACTAGACTTGGCAAGGAAAGCTCCAAAAAAAAAAAAAAGAGGGAGTGGTGGTGGCGCTTACAGTTTTTATACATGTACCAAATAGAGGAACTGTTTATACAGTAATTAAATTGAGAGGATTAGTAATATGTAACAGATTACAGAGAAATGGCCATTAATATGCATTAGGGCAGGTTGATGAGTCTTGAAAGGTTATGGCTTATCTGATTGCGTGATTTCAAATGTCTTTTGAGTGGGCCTGGTGAAGTGTTTGTGGTGACTTTTGGTTCCTTGACTAAAGTGCTTTTGCTGTGCGGTTACCTGAAGGTTGTGACGATGCCTTCTGCACATTGGCCATGGGCCTGGTCTGGTCATAACTGACACTCACTTCCTGGGATGGGATATTTTCCTGGGAAGAAAAAGATCTTGGGAGAGAAAGATTATCGGGAAAGGAAGTAGTTAATTGTGGGCAATATATGTGGTATATCCCAACTACCTGTGACACCATGTCATAACCTTAAACTTAAGTTTCATGAGGAAGCTGTGGAACTCAATGGGTTATTAAAACTTAGCAGGTTGGTTAGTAGTCTCACATGGAATAACAAAAAGAAGATTGGTATCACATTCCTTGTGAATAAGAAAAGTTTTTAGGAAGAAACCCAAGCTGCACTGAAAGTATTATCAAAAACAAGACTGCAGGAATTGATATTATGACTGCTGATATATAGATATATATTTTAAAGCATTTTATTGGGGGCTCTTACAGCTCTTATCATAATCCATATATACATCCATTGTGTCAAGCACATTTGTACAT
>NW_022109768.1:9019689-9042784 GCF_000313985.2 Echinops telfairi | reverse complement strand
GCACCATGCCCTGGCCCCAAAGTCCACCTTCAGCATTCCCTGGGGACCTTGCAGCTCCATTCTCTTGCTGTTCTGTTGCACCCCCTTAGTGTTTTGCCTTGGTGTGGCGGGATCAGATTGGGTGCAATTCCCACACTGTGTCCCTGGTGTTGTCCCCTGTAGGGCTATGGGTCAGTGAGGGGCGTCATGTCTCAGAGTGTTGCTTTATTTCATGTGTGCATTTACTGTCATAATTGTTCCTCTGAACACTGCTTTTGCTTTGTCCTAAAAGTTTGAGTATATTGTATTTCCATTGTTGTTTGATTTGAGTGATTTTTAAGTTCATTTTAAAATTTCTTCTTTGTACACCATATTTTTTAAATAGAGCATTATCCACTTTCCAAGTATTTGTTTATTTTCTTCCTGATTTTTTAATATTCATTCATAATTTTTCATTGAGAGGATGCTTTGAAGAATTTCAATTTTTTAGAGTTAATTCAGACTTGTTTTATGATTTAATATATGGTATATTCTGAAGAATTGTAACAGAAAATAATATGTGTTGTGCACTTGTTCAGTAGTGTTCTGTATGTGTCCAGGAGCTTGTATGTGTTGCTTAATCCTTCTATGTCTTTATTGAGCTTCTTTGTAGTTTCTCTGTTCTTTATCTAAAGCATTGCATTCAATTCTCTTCCTACTATTTTGCAGTTCTCTAGTTCCATTTCAAGGCACTCTGATGGCATAGTGGGAATGCGATAGATTGTGAGCCACAAAGTCAGCAGTTTGAAACCACCAGAATCTCCGAGGGAGAAAGATACTCCTATAACCCTGTAACCCACTCTGTTCCGTCTTATAGGGTAGGGTCTTCATGAGTTGATTGCAGGGAGTTTTGAGTTTGAGTTCCCTTTCCAAAGTGTGATTGTGCATTTGGGACTTCCTTCATGGGGCATTTAGATACTAATTATGACTATGTCCTCTCTTGTTTATTGAACCTTGAGTTTTTTCCCTTGACTTATGTTTTTTGCCTTGAAGTTTATTTTATACCTTAAAATATTAATTTATTTCATTACAATTGACTTGATAAAAGTTTTTATTCTTAGATTTTTAATCTATTTTTGTCTTTTTTTCTAAGTTATGTCACTTGAATATAGAATGTTAATGGGTCATGTTACCATATCCATTCTAATTTTCTCTCTCTCTTGATCGTTACACATCAACCACTCACATTCAGTTAATCATCAATAACTATGGCTTTATTACTGCCATATTTTGTACATTTTTGTAATGCTGGTGATTTCTTTGCTCCATATCATTTTCTGTGCTTAGTTCATTTTAAAGTTTGGTTTTCTTATTTTTCCTGTGGTGTATTTGAACATTCATAAAGCCTTTTGATTGTTCCCTTTATTTTGACTAGAGTTATTAATTTTCTTTTCAGCTTATTCTATATTTTCAGATTATTCTGTATTTTCATTCCAAGTTTAAAATAATCTACTATCTGGAAATTGTCTTGACTTCTCTTTAGAAATGCTTTAACTAGGTTATTTATTTTGTCTTTCTGCTTTGTTGTTGCTTTCATTTACAAATCAATGTCTCTGTTTACCTATTTTCAGTCTTAAATGCTTATTACTTTGGGTGCTTTCATATCTGCTTTCTGGGTGAACAAGTATCAATTTGTTTTCTGAAGTTGTTGGTTTTCTGTTTTAAAAACTCCCTTTTTGTTTTTCTTACAAATTTCCTTTACTTTTATTTATTGTGTTCATATTTGAGGGCGTGTTTTTCTGGCTATATAATTCTTGGTTGACATTTTTTTCTTTTGATAGTTTGTATATATAGCATCCCATTGCCTTCTTGCTTATGTCATTTCTGTTGAGAATCCAGAAGTTAGTCTTAATTTTTCTTGTTTCTAGGAATTTTTTTGGTTTTCTTCCTGTCAACTTATTTTCTTTTTGCAAATTTAATTATGAAATCTCTTGGGGACTTTATTGTGAGTTATATCCTGTTTGGGGGCTCATTCTGCTACTTAAATGCATATCTTTTTGCTTCTCATATTATTGAGCCCAAATTCCAAATGCACTGCTAGTGAGCTGATTTGGACATGTAGTAACTCTATAGGGCAGAGCAAAACGTCCCCCTTGGGTTTCCAAGCCTATTCATGTTTATGAAAGCCTCATATTTTCTCCATGGAGTGGCTTGTGGGTTTGAACTGAAAACTCTGCTGTTAATAATCCAATTCATAAACAACAATACCATCAGGAAAGTTTTATTATAATAGGCCTTCTGTTATTCTCCCTACCTCTCTCTGTGTCTCTCTATCATCTATCTATTCCTGCTCTGTTTTCTCTACTCTGAAGCCTTGGTATTTTTATTCTGGATTTCTAATTGTTCTGTTATATGATTTCCAATTTTAAAATATTTTTCTTATATTGTTTTTATGGATTATTCTGCCCTTGATTTTGATATTTTTTTCCTGTGTGAGTGATAGTAATTACCAATTTGTTTCCCAGAACTGAATGCTGTTTGACAAAAAGCAAAATGACCATCATGTGTCAACAAGTTGATAATCCATGCCCCCTTTGCCTCGCTATTCATTCAGTTTATTCTTCTAGTCAGTATGTGGCTCATTTCTCTATCCTTTCCTTTAAGCTTAGGGTTATCATCTATCTCTATTTCATTTGGCTTCTCCTGTCTGTGTTTTAGAGGGTCTGGGTGGCTTCCATGCTTATTCTGGCATCTTGCTCAAAGTCTCCTTATTATTGAACCTTGACAGTTCTTTATACCTTTTAGATACTAGTCCTTTATCAGGTGATTTGACAAATATTTTCTCCTATGTGGTGGCATTTATTTTTCTTTTTAAAAAGCAATTTATGTTTTGAATCTTGGCAACGTGCAATTTATTATTTTTCATTCCATGGTTCACAATTTCATACCCTAAGCAACATTTGCCAAACCCAAGGTTTCACAGAGTTTCTCTCATGTGTTGTTATAGGAGTTTTATTTTTAAAAATGAAACTTTTTGTTTTGTTTTTTTAAATGAAACTTTTACAACACAAAAGCACACAAGAATACATTTGATTAGCCATTAGGTTAATGATGGCATCCCATGTCACATAGACTTGAAAAGCCCACTGTGTACTCATGGGAGAATGAGCTTAAGGAAGGCAAATAAAATATTAGAATTATTAAGAAGATGTTGGTCTTAGAAACTCCTTCAACATTTGTCAGAGACTCTTAGACTATGCTTGAGAATTGTTGCTATAAAATGTAAAGACACAAAAATATAAATTATTAATGGTTATATTATATTTTAATTGAAATAAATTCAAAGCAATGAAAAGACAGAGTAGAAATTTATATTGGTGATTTTTTTTTACTTAATGAAATTTTAATATTTGTGATCTTTATATACCAAATAACAGAGTACCCTAATTTATTTTTAATTATAGATGTATGAGGGATTTCACTATATCTCTGGTAAAAATTAGTTAACGATAACAGATTTTTTTCTATGAGATTTTTGAAGCTCTGTAATGATTATATTTCAAGACTTAAATATATCTCTTTATTTCTTAGTTAAAAGAAGAGATTAATAAAAGACAGAGAAATGTCTTCATTATAAAGGGGTATATGAGTATGAAAGTTTATGTCCTGTACCACAACAAACTTCTTTTAAGCATTTGTTGAACATTGGAAAATATTTCCATACTAGATTTCAGTGTAGAATGAATTATATGTGTTGCATTATTTCAAGAATATTTTAAATTAGTTGCTAAATTAAACTAATAAACAAAATTAGCTTAGCGGTATTATTTTAAATAATTCTTGAATCATAAAATAAATCAATATTATATTATTAAGTGATGTACAAATTAAATAAAAAGTCAAAATTTATAAAAGACTATCACAGTCTTTCATAAAAGGAGATTCATGGCATTAGATTTTTACATTAACTAATTGATAAAGAGAAATATCAATACAGTTTGCAGGAAAGAAGAAAAGCAAAGAAGCTGAGGTAGATGGATGGGTGGATGGATAGGTAGATAGATAGATAGATAGATAGATAGATAGATAGATAGATAGATAGATAGATATAACCTAAACTAGGGAATTCTTATTTTTTAAAAAAAACAAGAAAAATATTTTAGTCCTGTGTCATACTTTGGAAGACCAGCATGCTCTGTGTTATAAAATACATGGTTATTGTACCTATTCAAATCAATGCCAGTATCTGCTTCACCAAACAAGAAGTTCACTCCAGCAATTGATCATATTATCATATGTCCAAATTAAGTGAGTCATGTAATGTTCTGCTGAGATCCATAAAGCTTATGTGTACTTTCTCCCAAGTCAGTCTAAACTGGAAGTTCTCTTAAAATTTGTCTACTTTGGATGTCCCTACAGGTATTTGACATACAGGTGGTTTAGTTTATAGTATCACACACTATGATAATAGAACTATAGAAAATAAAATATTCAGAAAACTCCCGATGGAAAATCTAGTGAATCAAAAAAGAAATAAAATATGGTAAGTAAAGGTAAATATACCAAAATGTAATCAAGGTACCTTTTTGAAAATGTTAAGTGCATGTATACATTTTGAAATAATTAAAAATTTTTAATGGATTATGTATGTTTTTTGAAAAAAGAATTTACAAATTTACCTGTGAAATGCAAAAAACAAAATCATACCAATAGTCATTAAGAAATTGAAAAATAATCTAAGCACTTATCAAAACACACACACACACACACACACACACAAGACACCAGGGCTAAATGATTTCATAGGAGAAATCCTACACACTTTCAGAAATGTATTGTAAGCTTTTCATTTAAATAGGAAGAGATAGAAAGCAATGAGCTAATTTTTTGAAACTAAAGATCTTAAGCCAGATATAGAACGAAAAAGAAAGCTGCCCTCCCTCCTTCCTTTCCAAATTGTAAACTGGAATGCTGTCATGTATTACGAGAGCTTAATAGATGTTCAATACTGAAAGTATTTCACAAGCAAATATATTTAATACACAATAGGATTAACAAATATTAACAGTTTGTTGAGTTCAGGAAATCTTAGGATCCCTATTAAACATGATAAAACTCTAGAACTGATTCAACCATAGGGATATTGCTTCTTTCTCCCACAGTGTACTCAGTAATTGTATAATGCTCAGTCCCTAATAGTGTGTTACAAGTCCTGATTTGTGCTAGTGCCTTCTTCTACCAAAGAGACCAAACTCCCAATTGACAAAGATGTTGAAATCCTGAAGAAAGTAGATAGAGTTAGAATCATCCATCATCCCTTTGTAGAGTTCATCTTAAGAAAGGAAAATAAATTTACTTGTGAAAGAGATTAACATAAGCACTTCAATGGGTTAAATTTCAGTACATCATATTAAAAAATGGTAAAATTCAAGAACCTCATGGCAAAGGAGTTGTGATAATGAAAGTGAAGAATATACATTTAAATTAAATTGGCAAAGATGAAAAAATTCTAGTGACAAAGTTTGTGTGATGGCTGTGAGGTAGTCTACCTCACATCCTGTTGGTAGGAGTGCGGTAATGAATATGGAGCCAATTGTCTAAAGAAGTCCTAAGGGATAGGAGTATGTAAATAGTTAAGGAGCTTAGCTGGTAAGTGCAATATCCGGAGTTCATTTCTCCCCAGACAGACCTTGGAAGGGAGGCTTGGTGATCCACATCTGAACAGGCACTATAAACCGCATGGAGAGCACTTGGACTCTGGTGCACAATGTCACCTCGCTTCAGCATTAACAGGAAGGTAAGTGGTTGTGTGTGTGTGTGTGTGTGTGTGTGTGTGTGTGTGAGAGAGAGAGAGAGAGAGAGAGAGAGAGAGATAGTTGGTAGATAGTGTCTGTAAATTATAAATTCAAAGTTTTAGGGTGACAGGTATGTGATAATCTGCAACTCTAGGCTAAAATATTACAGGGATCCTCAAATCAGATTAGGAAGACAATCTTTGACTCCGTAAACTGGCGAACTGGTCAAATTTCCTTGAACAATAGTAACTGGAATTGCTCTATTGCCCAGCTTCCTGAGAACGGAAAGAGGTCAGTTTTCCAGTGGCTTCCTTGAAAGTCCAGAGGGACAAAAGAAAGGGACAACTGTGAAAGAGACAACGGAGGTTCTTCAATCAGAACGTTCTTCCTTTGGGATTCTTCATGCTAATGTTACTCTGGATGTTTGAAAACACATTTTGTGATCCAGTAAGGCAATAAGCTCCAGAAGTCGCCCCCGCCCCCTATCACAATGTTATGCTAATGTATCCCCTGCACAATAACAAAACTCCTAAAGCCTGCATTGGAGGGACCTGAATGTTTTTATGCTACTTGTGACCTTTAAGGTCATGAGGGTGCTCTTGGAAAACACTAAGAACTAAATGCCACTTACAAAGATTTGATCCAAACTAGATTATTTTGTATAAAAGAATATTATTTTATACAAATCATCAACTGGTATAAAGCAAACAATATTCGTAACAACAATAAAAATATTCTTCAAATCTCACCAAGGCTTACTTTTAAGATCTTGGTTCTGTTGCTTTTAGGGGCCAATAAGATGGTTCCAACCCATAGTGACCATATTCACAATAAAACAAAGCACCACGCAGTGCTGTGCCGTCCTCATAATATGCCTGATTCCATTGTTGTAGCCACTGTGCCAGTCCACCTCCTTGAGTGCCTTCCTTTCCTTCACTGCCCCTCCACTTTACCAAGCTAGACGTCCTTCTCCAAGGACTAATCTCTCCCGACAATCTATCTGAACTACGAAAGAGGAAGGCTTGCCGTCTTTGCCCCTGAGGCACACGCTGGCCCTACTTCTTCCAAGACAGAGCGGTTGTCCTGTTAGCAGTCCACGGTGCTTTCAATAGTCTTTTCTAGCACCGCAATCCAAATGCACTGATTTTGTAGAATAGGTTATCATTTTAATACTCAATGCGGTTTACAGTAGCATAAGTTATTTCACTTTTCCCAGACTTCTGATGGGAACAATAATGAGATTCCTGAAAAAAAATTCTTTTGTATTGGATATGATGAGGACATGGATAATGTATAAATTACACACACGCACACACACACACGTTGTGAACTGGCTGTGTGTTTTAGCTAAGCATGCATTTCCATGGCAACACCTGGAGTTGCAAGAGAGCAATTAACACAATTTGACAAATTATTTTAACCAACCCTTTGCCATTGTGAAATTTATCAGGCTATGTACTGACTTAGACTCTCCCTCCTCTTTACATGCTACTTTTAGAACTTGAGGCTTGTAGCAAAAAACAGTCAATTAAATACTGAAAAACATTCCAAAGTGACTTTGTCAGTGCAATAAAAATTAGCAATATTTTTTTCAATTGGTCCTCATTTAGAGGGCTACAGCATTTTTGTTTTGTTGTGTTTTATGAGAAACAATAAGTGAATAGGAGGTGGCCATTGCAAAATAATTTTTTTTCAATAATGCTCTTCTGAAGTACATGACTTTAAGAATGTGATTTTATACTGCTGGTTCAATTTAATAATGTCATTTTCACTAAGCTCTGTGGAATGGCAACATCAGAACAATGACACAGACTAGAAAGTCATTAAGCTAAATCTAAAACATGGTGTTTTAAACTTCTAGGTATATAAATCTTTTATAGTGTGTAACTGACAAGTTGGATAAGAGGTAGGGAATGACTAAGAAATCTCGGGCCTGTGCAAATACTGAGTTTGAGATTTTTAATGTATAGTCTTGTGATTAATTCATGGCACAATGAAGAGAATAATGCTAATGGAGTAATATACATTTGCTCTAATTGAATGCTGTGATGGCTAGTGTTATACATCAAGTTGGCTAGGATAGAATTCTTAGTCATTTGATTTTTGGTGGATTAGTTGTTTTTCTGTAATACAATAAAATAAATTTTGATGGTGTGATAGTCAGTCAGTTGAAAGGGGAGTTTCCTTGAATGGGCTTGCTCCTGGATGTAAATGGAAGTTCTGGGAAAGTTCACTCTCTTGACCCTGAATTCTTCTAAATGCCTAATGTCCAATTCTTGGTAAGCAAATCTGCAGAAGTCTTACACTTGCTGCTGGAACATCAGGTGTTCGGTTCAGTAGTCCCTGCCACCTGTGAGCCAACAGAGTTCTTCAATCGACCACCTGATCCATGGATTTAGAATTTGCCAGCCCAACAACAGTATGAGGCCTTTTCTGATGTAAATCTCTCTCACTCTCCCATTTCCCATATAGCTTATGAAAATGCTCTAAGTAAAAAATATTGCAACTTGAGTTCCAGTGCATGCATACATTGATTTATTTCAAACAAAACATGTTTAAACTTTTTCTGAAATGAGTCGGTGGTTGTAGACATATTATCTCAATAAAATATGTGTTCTAGTCTCATTAAAGAGTGCCTTAAAAGTGGTCCATCCTGGGATCCTTGACATCATCTTCCTTTTAACGACGCCCCCGCTACTGTACCACTGTACCACCATCCCTAGAAAACCTCCTTCTGCTTGCTGTCTCTACAGGGTGATCATATCTGAGTTTCATATACCAAAATAGAGAAAAATATAGTTTAAATTCACGAGGGTGATCACCAATGACAGAACACATCTGAGATAAACCCTCATATGAATAAACAAAAAATACAGAAAATATTGAAATTCAGATCAGGTCCAGCATGCATTAGAGCTGGAATCAACTTACAAGGTTTAACCCATTCAAGCCAGGTAGATCCCTTTGATCTTCTATACTCAACTCTCCAAGGCACCCTGTTTAGTAACCACTTTCCTCCCAACCCTCTATTATGGAAGGAAAAGAATGTTTGGAAGCTGATTGTCATAGCAATTGTACAATACTACTTGATGTGATTGAACTATGGAATAAAATGCATGTATTAACTCCCAATATATACATTCATACAAAACTCCCAACAGATTTGCTGGGGCAGTTACAATCAAGACACAGACGTCAGATCAAAAAGTCATGGTTGCTGGTATTTGAAATTCCAAAAGTATAATCGTTGTAGATTTTCTTGAAAGACACAGGGTGATCAGGGAGACTTGTTATGACCAGTTTAAGACTTAATCAGTGACAAAACATCCACAAAAGTTGCATTGAGGAATTTTACCCCATCACAACAATTCACTTACTCATTCTCGAGGGTTTCCTATATTAATTTTTTTAGGGGGAGTGTAAACCTTTTCCATCCACCCTATAGCCTCATTGTTGTCATTTCAGATTTTTGTGTGTTCCCTTAACACAAAGAACATTGAAAAGAAGCATGATTCTAATCCATTGAGGATGGCAGAACTGCCTTTTTGAATACTGCAAATAAAAGAGTATATAATTATTTGGGGAAAGGTTAGGGAGTTGGAAAATCACAAGTGTATAGGCCTAGGAAGGGGACATGTCAAAAAATAATAGTTTAATAGTTTGATAATAAAGAGTTCTTTTATTTTGTAGAATACTGTTTTACTTACTACTCTTGTGTATGCATGTGCATGTACACCAAGTTCACTAGGTTTCCTTGTCTAGAGAACCCAGGATAAAACAAAGGCTATCTAAACATGAACTACACCTCAGGTCTGTCACTGTTGCTTAGTTTTATTATCTGTAAAGTGACAGATAATAATTATCTGGACAATTAAATGAGAAAGGAGATGAAAAGGAACTGTGATTGCCTTACTGTGTTAGTCCAGGTAGACTAGAGAAACAAATCCAGGTAGACTCATATGTATTTGAGAAAGAGCTTTCTAAACAAGAGCAATAGTATATTGAGCAAGCATCCCAGCCCAGTCCAGATCAAGTCCATGAGTCATATTAGCCTATATGCCTGATATTTGTCTATAAATTCCTCTTCAGAATCACACAACACATGCAGTGGCACTGAATGTAGGAAGACTACAGACCAGTGGGTGAAAAGTCTTGTGGAAGGATCTCAGCACTGGTGTGGGTCTCAACGTGATTCTTCCAGCTCCAGGGCTCTGGTTCTATCAGGGTAACTCCATGTGTTTTGTCTGCAGGGAGACAAAGCAGGGGGTGTATCTGCCCTTCAATAAGCTATTTATCTCCTTTGCACCTCCAAATGAGGTCATCAAGCTGTGACTGATTGACAGACTAGACTCCACCCCTTCACAAGTTGACAGGAGATTAAGTAACTGCTGACTTTATGTCACACATTGCTTTGGAGGTTCTGACTAGAGAGATGAATGATAAAGATAAACTATTTTCTCTCGTGGAGTTGACATTCCATTGGTGGTGTGCGTGCATCAGAAAGTAGGGGGAAAATTATAAATCACACAAAATTATAATAAGATGATGTAATAAAAGTAAAAAGTTAGGGTGAAGCCTGGATCATCATAAAGACTCCTCTAGGAGCCCAGAGGGTGTAATGGTTATGTGTTGGTTTACTAACTGCAAGCTAGAAGCAGCAATTCAAGAGAAAGATATGGTTTTCTACTCCTGTGAAGAATTACAGTCTTAGAAACCTATAGGGGCAGTTCTACCCTGACCTAAAGGCTCACTCTGGGTGGGAACTGACTTGATGGCAGTGAGTTTGATAGGGTGGTGACATTTGAACTAATACAGTGAAGATAAGAAATCAACTATGGGAGATGGTATGGACCAAAAAGAAGAATATCTGTTGAAGGAAGAAAGATTGGAGATTCTGATCCATCCTGAAGCACATCAGAAGACCGGTCTGGCAATTTCTTTCAGAAAGGGCCCAGCCTTGAAAACTCCAAGGAGCAGTACTATTCTACACACCTGGGGGGTTGCCTTCAGTTAAAATGGACTTGATAGCAACTATAAACAACAAAGAAAAGATGATCTGGGTTTGTTCTCAAAGGCAATGAGTATGAGACTAGCTAAAGTGGAAAGAGATTAAACGGGAGAGAAAAGTATAAGGATAGAGAACGTGGAACAAAATTCAAATTTTATTCTTATTGTATTGGAAAATCATTTGCTACATGCATGAAGCAAATTTTGTTTTTGAATTCCCATTTTTCTCAAGGCTATCCATAGTTTGTTATGATCCACACAGTCAAATGCCTTGGAATAGTCAATAAAATGCATGTAAATATATTTCTTGGATTCTCTGCTATCAACAAAGACCCATCTGATATCAGCCATGAAATCCCTTTTTATATGTTCTTCTGAAACATACCTGAATCTCTCACAGCTCCCTATCAATATACTGCTGCAATTGTTGTTGGATTATTTTCAGCAAAATTTTATTTGCATGCTATGTCAGTGATATTGTTCTGTGGTTTGAACATTCTGTTGGGTCATCTTTCTTTGGAATGGGCACAAATGTGGTTCTCTTCCAGTCAGTTGGCCAAGTAACTGTCTTGAAAATTTCAGAGAATAGAGGAGTAAATGCATCCAGTGTGTCAGCAACTTGTTGAAACATTTCAATTAATATTCCATCCATTCCTTGAACCTTGTTTTTTGACGAATGCTTTCAGTGTAGTTTGACCTTCTTTCAGTACCACTGGTTCTTGCTAATATGCTACCTCCTGAATTGTGGAATGTTTACTAGTTCTTCTTAGTACAGTGACTCTTTGCATTTTTTCTATCTTTTTTATGTTTCTTGCATCATTCAATATTTTGCCCCTATAATCTTTTGACTCAAGTCTTGAAGTGTTCTTGACTTCTTTCAATTTACAATATGCTGACAATGTTCTTCCTTTTTGGTTTTCTAAGTCTTTGAACATTTCCTTTTAATAACTTTATCTTTTCATGCTGCCCATAGAAATTATATGTTCAATTTTTTTACTTCACTTTTTTCCCCATTTGCCTTAGGTACTCCACTACCTAGTGCAAGTTTCAGCATCTCTTCTCAAATCCATTTTGATCTGTTCTTTCTTTCCTGTAGTGTTAATGACCTTTGCTTTCTTCACGAATAGTGGTTTTGATGTCACCTCATACTTCATCAGATCTTCTGTCATTAGTGTTCAATTGATCAAAAAAAATTCTTGAGATATTTTAAAAATTAATGTGGGATAGACTCAAGGTCATATTTTGGCTCTCATGAATTTGTTTTAATTCTCTTCAGCGTCAACCTGAACTTACATACGAGCAATTGATGTGCCTTATCAGCAAATGAAGATTCTGAAGGCTGCACTCCACAGACTTTCTCTATTTACTTCACCACGATCAACTCTACTTTGAGAAAGCAGCGCCTCACTAGTGTCATTTGGAGTGCCTTCGTACCTGAGGGGCCCATCCTCTGGCATTATTTCTGAAAGTGTTCTCTTCTATTCATTAGACGGTCACTGTCTACTTCTTTTGAAGTGGGCAGCCAATTCCTTCTTGGTAGTCTGTTCTTAGTCCGGAAGCTCCACTGAAAGTTGTTCACTTTAGGTGACCCTAATGGCCTTATTAAAAATAATAACCTATCTTCCAGCATCAAAACACAAAAGCCACCACAGTATGACAAACTGACAGATAAGTAGCGGTTCTTAAATAGTGTCAACCATGACGACATGGATGGGTTAGCCTTTGAGAACAAACCTCCTTTTGCTGATTTGACACCACTCAAAATGAGAATAAAGAGCTACAAACATCTATTATTAATTGGAACTTGGAAGGTAAAGTACTAAGTTTAAATCTAGGAAGACAAGAAACCATAAAAAATGAAATGGAATTCAAAAAGATTGATATCCTAGTCAACATCCTAGCTAAAATAGGCTGTTATTGTTCATTTTTATATAATTTTCTATACTTGGAATGATAGATGCAAGTGGAATGGAGTCTAATTTATCATCAAAAAGGACATTTCAAAAAAATTCTTGAAGTTCACTGTCTGTCATGGGTATTGTCAATTGCCTCAGATGCATGTGAAAGTTAGACATGGATTAAGGATGACAGAATTGATGAATTTGAATTATGGTGGTAGTGAAAAATATTAAAAGTACGAAGGATGGTGAAAAGGACAAACAAATTCTCTTGGTAGTACAGCTATAATGCTTCTTTGGGGCAAGGATGGTGAGACTTCTCTCATGTACTTTGGGCATATTATCAGAAAAACCAGTCCCTGAAGAAGGACATCATTCTTGGTAACATAGAGGACCAGAGAAACAGAAGGCGGCTCTCAACAAGATGAACTGACACAATGTGGCTACAACAATGGGTGTAAACATAAGTAGAATTGTGAGGATGATGGAGGACCAGACGGTGTCTAATTCCATCATAAATTGATTTGCTATGAGTTGGAACTGAATTAACTGTACCTAACAACAGAATCGTTTCCGGAGAACAGGTGTCAGCTTTTCTCTGAATTCTTGCAGAGCATAGACTTAATTCGAATATAAGAAAGGAAGCACGCACGGGTTAAAAAAGAACCCAAAGAACATTTTGGCAAGAACCAAATCGACAAGGGATCATCTCTAAAATCTGTTTAAAACTTCAAACCTCAGTCAGAAAAAGACCACTAACTTCATTAAAATATGGGCAAAGGACATGAACAGACAGTTCACCAGTGGTGACATCCACATGGCTAGTAAACAAATGAAAAAATGCTCATAATCATTAACCACCCAGAACAGACAAATCAAAGCAAAGATGACATACAGCCTTGTACTGACAATGGCAGCCTAATTATAAGCAAAAACAGAGAATAAAAAATGCGAGAGAGGCTGTGGAGAGATTGGAAAATGGACTCACTGCTTGTGGGACTGTAAATATGTACAGCCATCGTGGAAAACTACCTGGCACTGTCTTAAACACCTGGGACTAGAAATTCCGTATGATCCAGCAATACAGCTGCTGGCTGTGCACCCTCAGGAAGCAAGAGCTCTAGCAGGTGCACACATGGGTCCACCCATTTTCTTCATAGAACTGCTCACAATAACACGGAAATGGAAACAATCCAAATGCCCATCCGAGGAAGACCCATTACAACAACTTTGCTAAAGACACACAGTGAAGGACTATGTGTGCTACGAAACCATGCTGAAAGCATGACGCACACATGGCACAGATGGACCTACAGGTCACTATGCTGAGGAAAATTAGTCCAGCACAAAAGGGTGAATAGTCTGAGACCAAGGTTACAAGGGGGAAGAGAGGGGGCGGATACACAGATTTTCACTCCAACGGGAAGAAACTTTAGATGCTACCAAGGGAGGAAGGGAAAATGAAGCACATGTGAAAGTTAGACATGGATTAAGAATGACAGAATTGATGAATTTGAATTATGGTGGTAGTGATAGAAATTAACTTGTGCCAAGGGGTTTTGTAATTCATATGAGAGGGACAACAAATCAAAGGAGGGAGGGTAGGGTGAGCTACTGGTGGGGTGGCTGAGAAGTAACTTAAACTGTTGAACACAAAATTGATGGTCAGAATTATAAATTCCCTACATAATTTACAATTTTAAAAAATTACTTTAAAAATGTGAAAATGTTGCAGAATTGGGATGTTATTCATTCTATTGCTGTTGGATCACAATGAGTGTGAGAGTCCTGGGGTCACAAGGGGATGGTTGGTGTCGGAATAAGAGTTAGGTATTTGGAAGGTGGAAGCATGTCTGACCTTTGTCTTTTGGCAATTGGCTTTAGGCTGCTGTGGGTTTGAATATTCATTCTCCCTACTGAAGCTACAAGAGGGCAGACATGGCCACTGCTACTTCCTCAAGGTCTTTATTAAAACACAATGGAATCTCTGAAGTGAATGTCTGAAAATTATTCATCAGAGATAAGTGCTACTGTATTTTATTGCTATAAATATGGGCCAACACAATTGACTCAAATTTTTACTTATAATTTATTTTTCAAAAATAATGCATACTGAAAACAAGAGACCAATTACTAAGCATACAAATTAAATGTTTCCATAAGTCCTATTTCAACTGTGTCCAAACTCCGCATTAAGAACAAGACTAGACCTATGTTAATTTTCAAACCAATCATTTTAGTCAGAAACTTGTATTAAACTAGCATTAAGCAACTCATCCTGTAAGTTGGAAGGTCCTTTGGACCATACCTGAGACATGGATAAAGCTTTGTATTTGCACTAAGAAAGATGGGTACTAGCAATCTCAGAACGATTAGTCATGAAGACGATAAATAAAAACTTACTCAGGAAGTCTCTACTCTGAGCAGAAAGGCGTGGACGACAGCTGTCCCTAACAGATCTATGCATACCATGTTCTTCGAAGCACTGTTGATGGTAGCAAAAGGATGGAAACAACTTAAATTCTCACGAGCAGAAGAATGGCTATATGAACACACAATGAAAGACCATGCAACTAAGAACGATGAATTTACTAAATAATTCCTAATATGGATGAACCTGAAAGGTATCATGCTAAATAAAATAATTTACCCACAAAAGGACAAATATTGTATGAGAGACCATTATTATAAAATTCCAAAAATGTCCTCACACAAAAGAAACATTATTTAATGATTATCAGAACTGTAAGACAAAAGGAGCAAAAATCACTAACTCTAGAGTAAAGCAATATAAAACCAGGGGAAGAACAGTGAAAAGATGATCAAGGCAAATGAAGACATTGGGAGGGGTATGAGAGATTAAGGCAACAAAGGTAAATACTGTTATAGACACAATGCTACAATAGCAACAATCTGTGAGTGGACGCAGAGATAGACAGGCAAGTTGAACAGGTGTTACAAAGAGGATGGAACTATAGTCTCCAATATACACAGGTTTGACATAGGCTATTTCTACCTATGTATTTACCTATGCTGCAGGTGTACTCATGAGTATAGTAAAGCACACAGGTGGGCAGGATATACAAACTTTTTAGCCATAAAGACATACTTTAATACTCCCTCAATGCAAGAACACTTTGTTCTATTAAAGTGTCATTCCATGATGCTCGCCTTCCCGACACGATCGCTGAAGACAAAGCAGGTGCATAAGCAAATGTGGTGAAGAAAGCTGATGGTGTCCAACTATCAAAAGATATAGCGTCTGGGGTCTTAAAGACTTGAAGGTAAACAAGTGGCCATCTAGTTCGGAAGCAGCAAAGCCCACGTGGAAGAAGCACACAGCCTGTGTGATCTCGAGGTGTTGAAAGAATCAGGTATCAGACATCAAAAACAAAAACTCATATCACCGAGAATGAGGGGCAGTGCAGAGTGGGGACCCAAAGCCCATCTGTAGGTAACTGGACTTCCCCTTACAGAAGGGTCCCAGGGAGGAGACAAGCCAGTCAGGGTGCAGTGTAGCAATGATGAAACATACAACTTTCCTCTAGTTCCTAAATGCTTCCTGCCCCCCACTATTATGATCCCAATTCTACCTCACAAATCTGACTAGACCAGAGGATGTACACTGGCACAGATAGGAACTGGAAACACAGGGAATACAGATGATCCCTTCAGGACCAGTGGTGAGAGTGGTGATACTGGCAGGGTGGAGGGAAGGTAGGGTATAAAGGGGGGAACCAATTACAAGGATCTTCATATAACCTCCTCCCTGGGGGATGGACACCAGAAAAGTGGGTGAAGGGAGACATTGGATAGTGTAAGACATGACAAAATAATAATTTATAAAGTATCAAGGGTTCATGAGGGAAGGGCGAGTGGGGAGGGAGGGGGGAAATGAGGAGCTGATACCAAGGGCTCAAGTAGAAAGCAAATGTTTTGAGAATGATGATAGCAACACATATACGAATGTGCTTGACATACAATGGATGGATGTATGGATTGTGATAAGAGGAGTATGAGCCTCCAATAAAATGATTTTTTTTAAAAAGACACAATTTGAAGGAATAAGTCACTGGGCCCCGGAGACTCAGGACCTTAAATTGGAGGGAAGCCACACCTTGAGATAATTTCTTTTCAGTTGTCTCAAAAATATCACCTAGGAATGGGTGTTACATCCCTCCCTAACCTTATCCATTGAGGAGGCTTACAACTGATTGGCTTTGATTACATTGAGAATCTTGGCCCAGTCAATTTAACACGAAACCTTAACGATCACAAATTCTATTTCCTTCAGATACCTTCTAACAGTAGAATAGATTCTAAATTTACCAGAGCTCTTTGAGATGGTGGGAAGAAATAGGATAAAATCGAGGTACAGATTACAATTTACAGTCTCTGAAACACACAGTCATTATGAGTTGAAAATGACTCAGTGGCAGTGGGCTAGGGCACCGTGACTCAATGACAGCTCTCTATCTTTCTTGGGATCTAGAGTCCTAGATCCCAACGTAGGTGGTGGAGCTGTCTCTGCCCTCTCAGAGCTTACAATGGACCTGCTAGACATAGCATGGTTGCGCCAGTTTAGCTCCTCCAATATGTGCTATGAAAATTATTAAGCCGCAACCAATTTCATACATACGAGGAGAAAAAATAATCAGGATATCACGGAATGGAATAGAACGGAATGGAACAGAGTTTAAGGAAAAACATTAACGAGCATTGCACTTTCTAAGATTCTTTGTTTCAAAAAGGTGTGTGCATGTGTCGTGCATGTCAGAGTGAAATATGTTAAGTGTGGGCCACATTAAAAAATAAAGTGTAAAAGAGACACTGCTTGGACAGATTGCATACTCCAGGGACATAAGGACAGTATTTTCCATCTCTGCTTTATCCTCCCTGAGGGACTTTACACAAGTGGTATTCAATGTATCCAATAAGCAGTCATCTGTGCTTAAACCTATTTGGTCTTGGTGGGGAGCAGTGGTGACTATGATATCTGAACACAGCTTACAAATAGTTTACCTTGCTTCCAACATTCAAAGAGCCATCTAAAGGATATTTTCTTTTCCAGATTTGAAAGGTAGTCTGTATAAACTGATCCTCTAAAATAGTTAGGCACTGTCATTTGGGGAGATTACCAGGAGACAGAAAAAACAGGAAATCCATGAGGCCTCTTTCCTGGCCTGTGTTTCCTAGGCCAAGCCTGTTGAGCTCACTTTTTGATTTACTCGGAGCATGAAAACGCATACGTCTTCAGTAGAATATGCTTTCCATATCAAAAGACGCAGGGAGAAAATCAGATTTTTAAAGTGCCATAGCTTTTGGATGAGGCACATTTGTCAAAGACACGGGTCTCATTCATAACACATTGTGGGACTGGACATTTTCGGCCGTTGCTGTTCCATTTCATTGCAAATTCTCTAAAATGATATCCTTTCTCTTTTCGGGTATTACTATTGAGGCAGAGGAGCTAAAGCTGTATCTCATTTTTTCTGATCATTTCTTGCCAGCCTAATTCAATTCCTCCTATCAGGGCTACTTTGTTCAGCCATTGGCCTCCTCCACCCCAAGGTTTTTATAGCAAATTATTTACCCACAGTAACCATGGGAGATGGTTATTTTCCACTCTAGGACTCATCACTCCTGTTCCTCCATTTCCTAGCCATTGCTTTTTATTCTTTCTGTACCCTGCAGCATTCTATGAAATATAAACTATCATGAAACATTCAAACGTTTGACATGCTCCTTATGGGCTTTCAGCGAAGCACTGGGGTGTGCACGCTTCAGCTTTCAATTCATTAGTTACCTAGGCACTCTGACAGCACTCGCAGAAGAGCAAGGCACACGCGCCTGTGCTTGCTGGCTGGCAGCAGCAGCCTATTTTCATGATTGCCGTCACAAGCACCACCGCCATCATCATCATCATCGTCACCAACACCATTATCTTCTTTTCACAGTCACGACAGATTATACAAAAAGCAGATGAACTTCCCTAACAGAACTTCGATCGAAACCCTGCCTCCTTCAGTCCTCGAATTGCCTTGGTTCCAGAACATCCACAGAGGAAAAGCACAGGCCGGGCTTGAGAAGTTGGAGGTGGACACGGCCAGGCTGATGGAAGATGTGTGTACGCGCTCTCCCAATGCTCTGTGAGAACTTGTAGAATCCCACAAAAAATCAACAATTGCACAGTACAATAAGTGAGCATGCAGAGACCATCTAGCAAATATTAAAACACATCAGTGCAAAATATTTAAAGATTCCTACTGATTCCACTGCAAGTATGTGTGTGCATAACATACCCAGGGGGCATTTACCATCCTCTGCAGAGCAATATATGGGACCCCCTGAGACCATCGATCCCTAGAGAACTCTATAATCTATTCTATTTCTCTGTCAATCTATTGAGGTAATCTCTTTAGAGCCAGGTAACTTCACAAAAGTAGAATGGAATATAACCAAACAACAACAAACCAATTGTGCCATTGTAACTTTCAGCAATCCTACACGACTGATTGGAACTGCTCCATGCATTTCTGAGGCTGCCTCTCTTTATGTAAAGAGAAAGCCTTCTCTTCATCTCATGGATCAGCAAGTGGGTTTGATCTGATGACCTGGCAGTTAGCAACCTGTGGTAGTTATATAATTTCATGTCAACCTGATAAGTGGTCTAGGAGTGGAGCCTAGCCTGTCAGTTTGGTCATAGCCTGATTGTGCTTCCTTGTGAGCCTGGCCTTCTCATGTGGATTCTGGAAACTTCCTCTCTTTCGCCCTGGAGATGAGCCACACACTTTCTTCCTTTCTGCTTCACCTTGCTGTTGAGGATGCACACTCAGAGGCCTGGAGGAGCCACGTGGAGACCCATGCCAGTGTTGAGATGCTCCCACTGACATTGGATCCATAAGACTTTTCACCCCCCAGCCTGAGACCTTCCTGCATTCAGCATCATTGCTGAATGTGAGTCTGAAGAGGAATTTATGGACTAGTATCAGGCATATGGGTAATATCTGACTTATGGACTATATCTGGACTGGGGTAAGATGTTTTCTCAATATACAATTTGTCTTTGATATAAAGCTCTCTCTTACACACATATGAGTGTCTCTGGATTTGTTTCTCTAGTCGACCCGGCCTAACACACAGCCCAATGCACAACACACTGCTCCACCGTAGTGACTTAGGATGCTGTACAGGAAAGAAGAAATTTTGGGAGCCAGGCACTCCCACACCAGGAATGAGTTCTGAAACGGAATTGTGACCTTTACCTGGAGGAATTCAACTTGGCCACTTGGCCAATGAAGACTGGATTTTTCTACCACACCCTCAGAATCTCCTCTCCAATCCTATGGATCTGCAGATCCTAAACCGGCATACACAACAGTTTCTCCTTTATTTCCATGGTATCTTGATACTTTCTCAGTGGGGGCAATATTTAAAGGTGCGTATTATCTGCTGCATTCCTAGCCCACTGGTGGGATTGTGGATTTCAGAGATAATCCAATAACTCCCAACTATGCTGTAACCTTTATTCTGATATTGAACTTCCAGATGACCTACAAGCAGTTTCTCCTTCAGGGTGGCTTGCCTTTTCCACAAATGACCCTCTAGACAGGAATTTTCCTTTGGGACTGGACATTGATGTCTTTTAAGAATAAGGTTGGTCCAACTTTTCAGCCTTGTCCTTTGTAGCAGTTCATTTACCCATCACACCTTGCAAACGGAGAGTGGTTACAAAGGAACAGCTCCAGCTCGTTGTTCATCATTTTTCTCTTGGCCAGAGTTGACCGAGAACACAGTCTTTTCTCGATTCTTGTCAGTCTGTTTACGATTTAGGAACAGTCATCATTTCCCCGCCCCCATAAAGCTACAGCTGAACGACTAAGAGAAACAGAGACCAGAGATGGAGAAGGAGTGAAAAAAAATCACAGACTGAGCACATGCCTGAGCAAGAGAGAGCCGAATGAAGAGCAAGAGAGAGGTAATGTTCTGCCTCCTAACCATTTAACATTAAAACCTGCTTCTGATCATATGCAAATAATAGCTCAAGCCTTCTCTCAATACATTTCTATTTTGCCGCTGACAGGGCTATTTGGGTTTCTGTCACTTAGGACCGAAAGAGTCCTAAATATAACAGCTGGCTTGGACTCTGAAGTCATCTATCCTAAAAGCCACTCAAAGCATGATTGTCCTCCGCCAAGTATTATAGCAAATACCACTTGTGGCAGGGAACTAGCTATTTCCAAAGGCAACACTTTCAATCAACTCTAGCCACCATTGCTAAATGATTCTCCTGAATGGGAGCTGTTGTCGTGGCTGTGCCCACAAACAGGCCTTAGACAAACGAATGTAGCTTCAAGATGACACATCTTGAAATATTACAAAGCAGTGAATACGACGCATCTTGTTTAATGTGTTAGCGACGGTTGTTGTCTTTGTCCTTCCAACTCCAATATCATCAATGTCTTCCTCTTTCTTGGGTGGGGTCTTTCCCTGATGACAATTTTCTAATGACCCAATGGTGTGCAGCACAGGATCACATGCAATATTCCAAATAGTGTCTGAGAATTGCCGGACTCTCTCCTTCCTGAGTCTCAGACTACGTATCACTCTAAGTTTGCAGTGGCTTCTTGACAAGATCAGTTTATGGCTATCTAATGTCCTGGGGGTGATTACCACCAAGCTATAGTCATGAAGAAAAGAGATTTTGTTGTCCACCCAATCTTCTGGCCCCTTCCCTGCTCTGCTAGCCCAGTCCCATAAAGCAGCCCCTGTGCGAAAGAGAAACAGAAGGGATCTGATTGTCTGCCCAGACAGAGACAACGCAGTGGCTCATGACCGAACTACCTCAGGCTCACTGAAGTGGGGAGAGTGACTTTTCACATCTTCTAACCTGCCTTGGACATGGAGGTCTGACTGGAGAGCAACGTTTTTCTGGATGTTCTCTAAATGCACCTCGCATTCCTAAAATTGGTCCAGGGGGGAAGAGTGAATTCTTGGGTCCAGAGATAATTGGAGGACATGGAAATAAGGGCTGTGCATGGTCACACACTTGGTTTCAGTTGGAAAGGACCTGGGGCTATTCTTTGCAGGAGCGTCTTGTAATGAAATGCTAATGACCAAGATGCCCAGAATGGAAGATTTAGATAATAGAAGGGTGGGCAGCAGACTGAAATACCAAGCAGGTGGCAATAGAAAGAGTAATATTGGCTTTAGAACATCCATTGTAGTTAGCATATGCAGCTGTGGTGAAGTCACATTGCTGGCTATGGCTCTTCTAGCCACAGTCTTTATAACACCCAACAAATGGGGCCATGCAAATAGGGTGTGTGAAACACTATTAAAATAAGAGATTCATCAGTTTTGACCTTCCACTGAGTAAATAAGTGAGCCAGCTCAGAAGCAGGAAGAGAGAAAGGTCACAACTATGGAATTCATTAGGGAAGTTACAATTCAGGTGACAACTACTAAGAATATAATTGTTTAGTCATGCCTCCTACTACTTTTTCTCTGCTTGGGTATTGTTGACCAAGGATACAAGCTCAAGGTGATGCACACCTTTCCTGAGTTTAAACCATGAAGTATTCGCTTGTTTTGTTACCCAACTGCCTCTGGATCCATGTAGAGTTTCTGCATGACCACAATGAAGTGTCCTGAAATTACCATTCTTCCAAGGCTATCCTTGGGTTGTTATACTGCAAACAGTTACAGTAAATGCCTTTGCACAATCAATAAACACAAATAATATCTTATGAGTATTCTCTGCTTTCTGCCAGCATCCGTCTGACATCAGCAATGATATCCCTTATATCAAGTCCTCTTCTGACACCTCCCTTTCAATGTACTACTGAAACCCTGGTTGAATGATCTTCAGCAACATTTTAGTTGCAGGTGATATCAGTGATACTGCTCTATAATTTTCACATTACTTCGGAATGGGCACAAATATGGACTTATTCCAGTCAGTTTTCCCTGTAGCTGTCTTCCAAGTTTCTTGGCATAGATGAATGCGTGTTCTAGTGCTTCATCAACTTGTTGCAGCATTTCAATTGGTATTCCATCAATGCTTGTTTTGGTTTTGGCTAATGCTATCAGGGCAGCTTGAAGTTTTCCCTTTAGTGTCGGACTCTTGATCAGATGTTACTTCCTGAAATAGATGGATACTGTGTATGTCCGGGTTGACTAGAGAAACAAATTCATAGACACTCATATGTATATAAGAAAGAGCTTTATATATAAGAGCAAACTAGTGAGAAAACATCCCAGCCCAGTCCAGATCAAGCCCATAAGTCCGATATTAACTCATATGTCTGATGTCAATCTATAAAGTCCTCTTCAGACTCATGAAACACATGCATTGAGGATGAATGCAGGAAGATCACAGGTCAGTGGGTGGGAATCTTTTGGATCCAGTGGCGGTGGAAGCATCTTAGTGCTGGC
>NW_022109768.1:9015928-9019407 GCF_000313985.2 Echinops telfairi | reverse complement strand
TATTCTTTCTATCTACTTTTGATACTTTATGAATCACTCAATATTTTTGCAATAGAATCTTTCAACAAGGCAACTCAAAACTTGATTTATTTTTTCTTTACTTTCAGTTTAAGATATGCTGAGCACATTCTTCATTTTTGGTTTTCTAACTCTAGGTCTTTTCACATTTTATTATCATTTTTTATTTTGTCTTCCTAAGCTGCGCTTTGAAATTTTATGTTTGGGTCATGATTTCATCATTTCTTCCATCTGCCTCAGCTATTCTATGATTAAGGACAAGTTTCAGAGTCTCTTCTGACACCACTTTGGTATTTTCTTACTTTTTAGTGACCTTTCACTTTCTTCATTTATGATGCCTTTGATGTCATCTCACAGCTCATCAAATCTTCTGTCATTCATGTTCAATGCATCAATCTGTTATTAAGATGTTCTTGAAATTCAGTGAGATACACTCCAGGTTGTTTTTTTTTTCTTTCATGAATTTGTTTTCAGTTACTTCAGCTTCAACCTGAACTTACATATGAGCACTTGATGTTCTGTGCTGTAGTTATCTCCTGGCTCCTAACATTGAGTTTCTCCATCACGTCTTCCACAAATGTAGTCAATTTGATTTCTGCATATTCCACTGGAGAATTCCATGTGCATGATCACCGTTTTCATTGTAAAAAAAAAAAGACATTTTCTATAAAGAAGTCATTGGTCTTGAAAAATCCTATCATTCTATCTCCAGCTTTGCTTCTATTACCAGCATCGTATTTTCCAACTACTTACTATTCCTTCCTATTTGTTTACTTTTTTACATTCTAATCCCCAATAATTATTAATGCATATTTATTTTATTGACTGCTTAATTTATTTTAGACTGAAGATGTTGGTCAATTTTTAAAAAAATTTCTGCATCACAAGCGCTAGTGATTGGTGTGCAAATTTGAATAATAGTTTTATTCATTGGATTTTCTTGTCTGTGGACAGATTATAAACTACCACAGACAATATTATATTTCAAAATGGATTTTCATATGTCCTTTTAAATTATGAATGCAATGTCATTCCTAATGAATCTGCCATTTTCCAGTAAACCCTATGATTTTCTGATTTAAAATGGCCAACAGCAGTCCATTTAAGCTCACTAATGACTGGAACCAAGCATTTATGTGTTCCCTTTGAATTTTGACAACTTCTAATTTTCTTAGATTCATACTTCATTCATTCCAAGTTCCAATTATTAGTGGATTTTTGCAGCTGTTTCCTCTCATTTTGAATCATGCCCCATCTGCAAATGAAGGTTTTGAAGGCTTTAGGCCAGTAGGCTTTACTCCATCTGTGTCATTAAGGTTGGCTATGCTTTGAGGAGGTAACATTTTTTCAGTCATATTTTGAATGTCTTCATACTAGAGGGGCTCATCTTCTGGCACTATCTTTGACAATGCTCTATTTCTAATTATAATTGTTAGAAAAATACTATTCTGGAATGTATAAACAGCAGTAAAATCACAAATCAATTTTATAAAGTGAGTATAATCGACACAAAAAAAATAGGTAAAGGCATTATGAAGAGCAAAAACCACAAATGAATATCCAGTATGAACATACATGCAAAAATTCTCAACAAAATCCTGGTTAATAGAATCCAATAATATATCAAAAATATAATCAAGTGAATCCATACTAGGTACACAGGATCATTCAACATTAAAAAAAAAACAATCAATGTAAGCCAACACAAAAACAACATAAACAAAACAAAAGATGAGAACCACATTATCATATCAATCAACACAGAAAACCCTTTTTGACAATATCCAATACCCAGGCCTGATACAAACATACAACAAAATATGCATAGAAGGAACAATCTTTTTAACAAGATTGGACCTCTATTGAAAAATAAAATAAGACCTATACTTCACCCCAGGTACAAAATGAATTCAAGATGAATCAATGACCTGAGTGTTAATCCTTGTAAAAGAACATAAATGCAAAAATAGGGAGAATGAGAAAATTTGTAAATCCATAAAATTGTTGCTGTTTTAGTCCTTTACTGGAGCCACTCTGTCAATCCATTGCACTGAGCATCGTCTCCTTTTTACTGGTCTACTACTTTGTCAAACATGGTGTTCTCTTTCTTCTAAGGAATGCTCTTTTCTGATTACCTGTCCAAAATATGGAAGATAAAAGTCTTGCCATCCTAGCGTCCAAGGAAGACTCCAAGACAGATCTGTTTTTCCTACCGATCATCTGTGGAATATTCAGTATTTTGGAGGACAACATAAGGAAAAGGCATCCATTCTTTGGTGTTCGTTATTCATTGTCCAAATTTCATATGAACATAAAGCAATTGAAAATACCATCATGTGCATGAATCAGATTTGCCCAAGGAAATCAGTTTGTCCACTGTATTGGTTTATTGACTGCTGTTTTCGTAATCATTGACAGTGGGCACAAGTGGAAGGCAGTCCTTGGCAGCTTCAGTGTTTTCTCCATGTTGCTGCTGACTGGTGCAGTTGTGAGGATTTTCCTACTGAACACCGCAGGGTGTGGGCTTCATCAGTACTTCACGTTCTTTTGGCTTTCTGTATGCAAAGTTGTTTCATCTGCAAACTGCAGGTTCTTAATGAGTCTTCCTCAAAACTTCATTCAGTGTTCTGCCTAAAGCCCAACCTCTCAACTGTTTTCTGAACACCCAGATTGAATAAGCGTGATGTAAGGAGACAACCCGGAGGCACATGAGCAATGATAGATATTCTTCTACTTTCGGGTGGAACAACAATGAAAATCTCCATGTCATAAAAACTGTTTGAAAGACAGACTTTTCTAATGGCATTAGTGATATCATGGAGTATAATCCCTGTTTTTAAAAAAATGCAGAAAACCGAGTTTGTCGTGAAACCGAGTTTCCTTAGAGACTACCACATGACTGTAGACTATTAATTATACAGTTTTAATGTCATCTTTTGTTCAGAACAATAGTGCTCCTGAGGTCCTATGAAACTTTTCTACCATGCAGACATGTCAGGTTTTGATTAAGCATCATTATATACAGTTCATTAACAATGTATCTTAAAATGAGTTTTTGATAGAGCTTTTTTATTGGTCATTTACTATAATTGATGGATTCTGTTGAAATTTCACACAGAAAAGTTGCCAGGATAGTGACAATATTTTTCATTATATCTAATTAAACTTTTTTTCCTTCAAAGAATCTAAGCTGCTTTTAATAAAAACAAAGCTTAACTTTAAAAAAAATTAGATATTGATGCATTAGCAAAGGAGTTGTTCTTTCTATAGTTTAATTAAGAAACAGGACCTAGTACTATTGAATAGCAATAGGAAAATTTTGAGAAATTAAATAATCTTAGTAATTTAGTTCTTTTTTCCCTAGTGCTGAGGCCTATCTTTAGGGAACTAAATTAACTCTTTCAAGACAGTAGAGTCCTTTCAGTGCATTACTAAACCTGAAGTGTTTATCTAGATTTTTA
>NW_022109768.1:9009116-9013931 GCF_000313985.2 Echinops telfairi | reverse complement strand
TATGAGGCCCTAATAAAATGTTTAAAAAAACAACAACAAACAAACAAAAAAAACTATTTAACGAATTAGTAACTGATAGTGAATTTATTGACTTGGGAGATGTCCAAGCAGAAGCTAGGTAACTCACTGAGAAAGAGGAAATGGTAAAACAATCTGGAAAAAGAATTGGAAGCCTTACAGTGTTGAGCCTTAGGCAAGTTACTTAACCACTCTGAGTTTCAATTTTGTTATCTGTGATAATGAGGAAGTTGGATCTCTTCCTATTGAACATACCACGATTGTCTATTTCCAGCCTGGTTGAAGGAGCAAATGAAAGTCATCCAAGAGCCTATTTTGCAATCAGGAAAGACAGGACAATAGTCCCATTGACAAATGTTGAAATATCTATAAAAATCTTATAAATGTAAAGTTTTGAAGTCCATTCATTTAAATATTTCCAACTCTTCTACCTTTTTGTACAACCTTCTTGTTACTGGGAATGTGAATAAGAAAAATCAAAAGAAGAAAAATAATTCTTTCCATAATCCTTTGAATTTTCTTCTTTGAAATAGCAATTCGTGTTGCCACTGGAAACTTCTACGAACTGGAACCTGCTTTATCATTAATCTGGCTGAGAAGGGGTCAGTTGAAATGTTCAGTTCCTGAGAATCAGTCACTATAACTCAGAATTGATAGCAGGGAGCATGCTTCAGTAAAGAAAGAACTCACACTGCTCATGATGTCTCCTCAGCTGGTCCTTCATCTTCTTTGCTCTTCTTTAGTTCAATCTTGCAATTAATTTAGAATCCCTGATAAATTGATAAAACTTTGCTGTTTCTTATCAAAATTTAGAAATTAACCCATTTCTGTTTGAAGGACAACTGCCCCTTCAAAAAAAGAGAGCGAGTGGGAATCAAAAGGCCTCTATCAAACCTGATGGATCCAGAAGATCCCCTCCCTCTTGCCTTGCCTATAACACATTGCTTGCACTGTTGTTGCTTGAGGAAGCAGAATTTTATGGACAAGGTGTACTCTAGCTCTTTGGAGATTCACAATCTTACTCACTTGGACATTCACTTACTTACGGCCATGGAGTCGATGCTGACTCACAGCAAGCCCACAGAACAGGGTAAGCTGCCTCTGTGCGTTCCCAAGACTGTAAGCCCCCCTAGAGTAGAAAGATGCATCTTTCTCCTCCAGAAGCAACAGGTGATTTATTTTAGAACTGCAGACCTTGTGCTTAGCAGCCAAATGCATACTCTGTAGGCCACCAGGACTCCTCCTTGGATCCTATTACTAAAGAAATACTTGCATTCTCCCTTTGAGCTCTGTCTCTTAAATTGGCTTACTTGCGACAGGCTATCTGAATCATCCAAATTTCCACATTACGTGGACACTTTTCTAACTCTCCTTGGTTGGCTGCCACTATCCTCTTCTCTTCCTGCACAGCCCATAAGTATACCTCCAATTCGGTGGCAAAATCAGATAGTTCGTCAGTAAATTAGAATTTAGGCAACAACTCAGACTTGTTTTTTTCACTTGTGGTATTTCCTCTATTTTTTGTTTGTTTTTAATAATAAATCATTTTATTGGGGGCTCTTACATATATTATAACAGTATTCCATACATCCATTATGTTAAGCAGATATGTACAAATATTGCCATCCACAATTGCAAAACATTATCTTTCTTCTTGAGCCCCTTAACACCAGTTCTTCTTTTATATGGGCAAAGATTCCTCAAATCTTGAAAACTTAGAAGAAAAGGAATAATAAATATAAAGTTCATATTTCTTCTCCCTAGAGAGCTCTTCTTTTCACTTTTCTCTTTCAATTGCTTCACTCTTTAAAATACAAAATCTCACTGAAAGAAGGAAAATGTGTCAGGAACTCATCAGATCATCATAAAATTTCTCATGATTTGCTCTGCAGCACGAAGTGGATCCCACTTCCTCATTAACCTGCATCTCAGAATTTAGGGATTGTTACTCAAGTGGTGGCCATCTAGGACAAGATCTATTTTTACTGTGTCTTCTTGCCTCAATTGTCTTGTAATTAAGAGAAGGAAAACCCCAAACAAACAAAATTCTCTGAGAAATTATAGTGTGAATAAAATTAATTCACTGACATAAAGTCTATGGGTAAAGTTAAAGATGATATTTGAAGTTCATTCTTTTGCTACTTTGATTTGCTGCCCATTGGAGAGCCACGTGATCAAAGTATCTCTGTTAGCATTTCACCACATGGAGCATCACTGTTACTGCTCAAGTAGAAAGCAAGGGAATAAGATACTTTCATTGACCAATTTATTATGGACCAGTTCTGCTGAACACATTAGAACTTCCTAACCTATAGTCTACTTCTGTATGTTTCAGTAACAACAACAACAACAGAAACAAACATGCCATGTTTCTGAGTCAAAGTAGACACATGAATCCCAATTCATCACCTAATCCTTGTAGCTTCTGGCCTGGGAAGACTTGGGAAAATAGGTATCTATCCATCATCTACCTCTATTGGCCATCTACTATCAGGGAAACCACTTAGCATATATATCCTGTGGATTGTTGGTTAGTATTGTAGAGAATCAATAGAGAAGAAATAATAAGAATATAGATTCCAATTATCCAAGAACTGGAAGAATGGAGTATCTTATTGCCATACCAGTGATAAGACATTTTGGAAAACGAAACAAAAACATTGAATTTTATAGGTTAATAATTTTGTCTTCAAGCCAATGTTCTGTTGTGACTACTGGTGCAACCCTTGCCAAATTAGTTCATCTTTATCAAATTTAACTTCTTCCAACAAAAAAACAAACTCATTGCCCACACTGAATTGATTCTGACTCAAAGTGACATGACAGGACAGTATAGAATGGCCCATGACAAAAAATAAGTTTTATTGGCATATAATTCACAAATAATAACACTCAACAGTTCAGTCATTTAAAGAAGAGTTGTATAACTATCACCATAATCAATTTTAGAATATCTTCTTAGTTCTTGTACTTAATATTATTAGCTTCCTATTTTGCACCAACCTCCCCTGCCACACCCCTAATGAATCACTGTCTCTATGGATTTACCTATCCTGGATTTCATATATAGAAAAACTTTAAAAAACAAAAACAAAACTTAAAATGGTAACAAAGTACAATGGAGAAAAATCTCAATTGAAAATGAAGAAGAAAATATTTAAAACTAGAACAAATTTAAAATGATCAAAATAGATCAAATGATAAGGTGCTAAATTTCAATCTAACTGCATTCTCAATAATCCACTATCCAATGCATTTTGCATGATAGCAAGGCAATTCAAATCCCTGGCTTTTGGTCTCTGGTTTTGGTTTATGATCTATTTTAGAGGTGATTCACCAGAAGCTTAATCCACATTTCCCGTTCCCATCCCCCACCACTAAAACAAACCATTTAAAAATGGGTCCAAAGGGAGATCAAAGACAAAATATTATCTTTTATTCTGACTACATCTTCCATAATCGACTTTCCAAGGCTCTCTGAGCAGTCAGTATGCTCTGTCTCCCATGGAGTGGTTTTAGGATTTGAACTGCTGAGCTGGTGGTGATCAGCTCAGTGCGTAAGTCAGTATGCCACCATGGCTCTATTTTGACTTCTGAGTCAGTACATCAAATGGTTGTAACAAGTGACCGAGACACTGTGTGGAAACTGCTGGCACTTGTTTTGGCATGCGGCAGATACATGTGAAATGCTCACAGATGGTGAAACTTTCCCAGTTTCTTCATGAAGACAATGAAAAGTCTGATCCATGGGGGGTGCGGTCAGGGGTGGGGGTGGGCTTAAAAAAATAAAATCACACAGCCTCGAACAACAAAAATTATGTGGAATATCAATAGGTTAAAATAAGCTGCTCTTATTAAACTAGAAGTGGCAGGGTGATATCTGGTGGTCATTTGTGCTCCCTTTGCCAAAGGTTTGACATTCGTTCTTGCTTTCAATCTTTTTAGCATCTTTCAATCGCTAACTTTCTTGTGCTAATACATATAACGTTCTGCTACCCTGACAATGGCCTTTAGTGCTTATAAAAAAAAAAAGAATGTGACATGGGGGTGGCACCAGACCTCCCCGAACTTCACAAGGGGAAATGAAAATCACTATCCTGAGCACTAACTACTCAAGGTTAATTTATATGAGCCTGCAGCCAACATGCCCCTAACCTCCAACCTTCCTTACCAGTTTTGATACCAGTTGTTCCTTCCCTGTACTCTCTACTCATCAGCTGGGTTTGATCATTCATTCCAATGACCACACAGAATTCACAGATGATATGATAATGGGCTATGGTGGTTAGATTTTTATGCCAGCATGGTGGTACCTGGGTATCGGTAGGGGTAGAGTCTAATCTATCAGTCAGATGATAGTCTGGTGATTCCTCCTTGGGGGGGTGTCCTTCTTACAGGAGAGACAGTGAGAACTTCTCTCTTTTGCCCTCCACCTTCTTCCTTGCTTGGAACCTTGGTCTGCCTCCACAGGTGGTCCTATGTGGGCTTCCTACTCTGGGTTCTGTGAGTGCTCTGCTACATTTCCACTCACCTTGGATCCACATAACTCTGCACCCACCAGCCTGAAATCTCCTTGCTTCCCACTTCCGCCTGTTTGGTCTGCAACTATGTGAGTCTGAAGAGGGCTTTGACTAACCTTGGACCCATGGACTTGATTTGGAATGGGCTAGGATGGATGCCTTCTTGCTATACAGTTATTTCTTCATTTGGGTTTCAGTAATTCCTCTTGATTACATTACCCTGGATCATGCCCTACCAGGCTTCCTACACCCTCCTCACCACTGATTTGGATCACTT
>NW_022109768.1:9005430-9007581 GCF_000313985.2 Echinops telfairi | reverse complement strand
GACAGTGCAAGATATGATAAAATAGTAATTTGTAAATTATCAAGGGTTCATGAGGGAAGGGGAAGCAGGGAGGGACGGGGGAAAAATGAGGATCTGATGCCAGGGACTTGGGTGGAGAGCAGATGTTTTGAGAATGATGAGGGCAATGAATTTACAAATGGGCTTCACACAATTGATGTATGCATGGATTGTGATAAGAGTTGTATGAGTCCCTAATAAAACAAAACAAAACAAAAAACCAAAACTATTTATTGAGATGCACATCACTGGTTTTATTTTTCTAGACAATGCTGTCTAAGAAATGGGGTTTATTAGGAAAGTTAACAGGTTACAAATTAGGTGAGAAAGGCTCAGAATATAGTTGTTCAGTCAAGAAAGTCTGCTATGTCCATAGCAGGTCTCTCTCTGGCCCTCAACCTTTTGGCCTGTCCGCTGCCCTGCCTGGGCAACGTTATAAAACTCCTTTGGATTGACAATAAATGTGCAACGGTAGGCTCCTCAGTTAAAATCCTTAGCCAAAAGGCATATACTGTAACTCTAGTTCAGTGGCTCAGAACACACCAGGCCCAGTGGCAGCCAATTCCACCAGCCAGCCTCCTATCCCAAAGCAGTCCGTTTTATTACCCTGCGCAATGGGAAGTCTATCAGTCCTAATGCAACGACTGCTTCTGGTGTTGTTACGCTACCTCTCCTCTGGCGTCAAAGCTATCTCCGGAAGGTTCAAGGCACAGGAATATTGGGTCCAAGGGACATGCTGCATGTCTCTTCTCTCTTGCTGGTAGTCTCTTTCTACTTCTTAGATGGTGCATTTTGTTTCTAGCATGATGGTCATCATAAAAAAACCTTTCAGCAATCACTCATAGTCGAGTCATATAATTCAGTCAGTGTTTTTCCATCACCTTCTTACCTCGGAAGACCCAGGAAGAAAGTGAAGGTTGATTGGGGGGAAAAACTAAGATGAGCCTTCTTAAATAAGGCACAGCATTTCAGGGCTCCACTTCCTGTTTCCTCGGGGTAATTCCCTTGAGAATTTATGATCAAAGTGGGGAGTGGTTATTAATGTGGTGAAATATTACTTTTTGAAGTTGTGTCACAAACCGCACATTTACACATATGGCTGGCCAGACCAGCTGCAGGTCATCTTTTGTCAGGTAAAAGGCCATAATTGCCCCACCCCCAGCCAGTCCCGGGGCTTTGGGACTTGGCTCAAGGGGGGTCCCTCTGGGACACGGGAGTGCAGTGAATGGTGTGACTCTTTGCTGGGCCTGCCTACACAGTAGGGTTTGCTGGGCTCCTCTAGGGTTTCCCGTATGGGCTCCCATAAACTTCTTCCCTTTTGCTTAAAAAAAAAAATGCCGTAATTGGAGTCATCTTTCCGTGGGGCCAACTTTGGGTACTAGAATCTTTACTGAAATGATGAGTTGAGTCCAATCGATTTCAGAAATCTATTTTTAACAAGATGCAAAATGTTAATTGTCATTGAAGACTATATAAAAACAAAAGGTATGTTCATTTCAAAATAAATCAGAGCCTACTAATAGTTTTATCGTTTACTAAATTTTTAACTTACTAATCTGATAACTATACTTAGCAGTGTGGTGTGTCTCAGGAAGGCTTTAGCGACATTAAACTAATGACAAATCCCGGCTCGTTCACTTACTACTGTATTTGTGACCTTGGGTAATTGTTTTGGTTTTGCTAAGCCTTAATTTCCTCATTAGTGAAATGGAACTAAGAATTTATTATACATTTGGGTTGTTGAAAGATTAAAAGAGAAAAGCATATATTCAGAACCTAGCATGTTGTTATTTTTGTTGTTGTTGTTAAAACAGCTTTATTGGCATTTCATCCACGTATCATACAATTCAGTAGTTCAATCATATTAAGAAGAGTTGCACAATCATTACCAAAATCAATTTTAGAATGTTTTCTTCTTCCTTTTATAATTGTTATTCGTGAAATTATATATATATATTTTTTTAAAAATTAAAAGTTCATTTTATTGGGGACTCTTACAACTCTTGTCACTGTCCATACATCGCTTGCACCAGGCGAATCTGTGCATGTTGCTGTCATTCTTTCCCAGACATTTACTTTCTACTGAGCCCTTGGTATCAGCTCCTCTTTTATTTTGCCCCCCCCAAAAAAAAA
>NW_022109768.1:8997379-9005066 GCF_000313985.2 Echinops telfairi | reverse complement strand
GTTGTTATTAACTGCTGTGTAGTTAATACCCAAATCAGGCAGACACCATACACAATGGACCAAAGTGCTGGCCTGTCCATGGACAGCTATAGATTTGGGACATATAGGGTATTTACTAGTTGAACCTCAGAATTAGATTGCTAGGCCTTTCTTCTTGGTCTGTCTTAGTCTAGAAGATCCTTTGCAATTTGCTGAGCATTATAGGAACAGGAAGGTCTCCACTGATAGATGTATGATGAAAACTAGCATATAGTAGATGTTTAGTAACTATTAAATACCTTTTGCTTAAAATACAGTGTGGTGCCAAAGTTCATTTCCACTGCTTCCTTAACAAAACACTGACCAGGTTTGGTTAAGGAGTTCAGTTTCCTTATCTGCCCACCTCCCCCCCCTGCCCTCCTTCTTCCTCTTTTTTTTTAAGCCTCTGCATCATTTATTGATTTTCTCCAGAGTCTGGAATTGCCTTGGATTCAGGTCCTCTGCCTTCAGTTATTTAATGTCATTTAGCAAAGTAAATGTCTTTTATCAAGTGCATGCCTAAAATTCTCTCTCTGAGTACTAATAGCTACTGCATAAAAGTATGTGAAGTTGGAATCAGAGGAATTCAGCTTTCTAGCTCTCTCTGAATCATGCTATACAAACTGTGATTATCAGCAGTTAGTCCAGAAACGTGCATTCGCTGTCTATGGTACAGGGAATTATCCTTCTTTACATAATCTCAGGTCTAGGCTGGAAGGAGTGAGCTACTTTGTTTTGTCTCAGTTATCACTACATTTCTGACAGACAGTACGTGACTCCCACGTTATACACCACTTGAAAATCTGTGTGGAGTAGTGCTTTTCACAAATTTTATTTGCAAAGAAAACACCCGGGAGCTCATTAAAATGCAGATTGTGACCCACTAGGTCTTGGTTGGGGTTTTGGGTCTGCATCTCTGCCCAGCTTCTAAATTGATCATCTCTGAGCACAGTTGGGGAATTAAGGCTCCAGGATGTATCCCAGGTCACCCACCTTGGAAATCGTCTGCTTGCCCTTCTGGCATCTCTTTTGCCTATTCAGTTCGAATAAGCAGATTTTCAAAAAATGTCCTTTGTTTATTTTTCTATTCCATGCCACCCATGTCTGAAGTGCAAGCAGACCCAAGAAAACTCCATTTGCCACTTGGAAATTTTCAGCTGTTTATTTCTGGGAAGTTATCTTCTGGGGGAAAAAAAAGCCAAGGAAAGCAAATCCACGACTTTTCTTCGCATGTAAAACCATGGCTCAAGTTCACGACAACCTTCTTTGGTGAAGTCAGTCATCTTTGACCATCTTTCACATTGCTTTTTTCTAGCCACAAAGGAAGGGAAAATCCCTCATGGAAAAAACTACCCGTAGAACTCAGAAAGCTGTTAAAATAACCTAGTGTGTCAGAGGCCAGTCCCCCCACCCCCCTGGCTGAGAGTTGACAAGAAATTGCATTCATTCTGCAACTAGCAACATTCAGCAGTGGTTTGTCTGTCCACCCTATCAGATCAAGGAGGAGGGTGCAAAAGGGCAAAGAATCTCCATGAATTTAAGTCCTCAATAGCCACTGTATAGGCATTTTGGTAACCTGTTTGTCCCAAACCTTCAGATTGGAAGATCTTCAGAAATGTTTTCATAAGTCCTTACTGGATGGTTTCTTCAGAAAATCGTGCTTTAAACACAGCTCTTCGTTGATCACATTTTGTGAGTACCCATTTAATATTAATATTAAGCCGAGAAATAATGGTCCCTGTTTCTTCCATTTGAAATAACAGGAATAGTGGGTACTTGTTCCTTCTGAAAAACAGGAAATATCTAAGCCAGCAGCATTCACACTGGTGTCAGTACTTGCATTACTTCAGTTATCGATTGAGCTTTGCCAATTTCTCCATGATGCATCTGTCTACCAGTGAGGGAAAGGATTGTGGGAGAGACTGGTTTCTGAAGGGAGGTTATCTCAGGATCAAATGATCCACATCTCTCTGCTGTGAAACCAGATAGCCGCCAGAGCACAGGAAAGGGGAGCTCTGGCTTGGGATTCTGACATTAGTCATGTAATATTTTAATACCATCAGTTCAAACCTCAGAACTAATTCTCTAAACGGATGCCCCAGCTAAAGAAGCACTTATACGTCCTCCTTTCTGCCACCTTGAAACATTTGAGGTCTAAGCATTTAAAAGTTAGATGGCCGTGTTCCCAGGGGTCCTCATTCTCAGTATCCCAAGGTTTTTGGCCATCAGCTGTTTGCAGGGCAGGAGGGCAGTGGAGGGGCTACTTAGTAGGCAGGGATGGGATCTGGGATGAGTTAATCTCTAAATCTCAGAGAAATTTCTCATTGGGACTTTGGCCCATAATCGCATCTGTGGTATTTTACATTGTGACTTATGTTGACTAAACCCACGGACATAGTTACCCTCTGTAGGGTTTTTGATGCTGTAAATCTTTATGGGAACAGACGGACGAGCAGCCCAAGCAGAGACTGATAATATACCTCTCTGCTCAAAATCTTGCCAGGGGGTCTGCTCATTTACAGATGCAAGAAAAAGAACCGCCAAAACCTCAGCTTGTTCTATTGATTTGGAGAGTGCTTTAGGGAATTCCAAGACCAATAAAGCTCGAGATTCCTCACTTTCACCCCTTCTTTGGCTGTTTCTATTGCCCTAAGTTTCCCCCTTTGCTTTTTTGTCTTGTTCTTAGGGGTCAGGACTATTTATGTCTGCTCTTGCTTCTCATATCTAACAGGGAAGAAAATAATAATAATAAACTTTAGATGATTGTATCTTAAAGTTTTACCAGAAATATGTTTCAAGGTGGGCCAAAGAAGTCCCCAAACCTAAATGGATACATCTATATCTACCTATTCTTGTGGCTACCTTTACTTAAAATGTAGTGTAAATATAAATAATATTAGGCTCTACTGTACAGGTTTAGCCATCATTTTTCTGGCATTGGAAAAGGCTTGAGAATATAGTGGTCCATTTTGTTGTATGAATGCACCTTTCTGCTTTCTTATATTCTCTGATTTGCATGTGTGTTAAAGTCGGTGTTTGTGCACACCTATGTATAAGCAAGCCTGTACACATAATGAACAGTATGAACATGAAGGAGAGCAGGCTTTAACTTAAAATAAAATAGGGATCATAGATTATCAAGGAGGATGAAAGAAAGGCCTCACAACGACACTGTATTATTTGGATAATTGGACTCTCTTCCCAAGAGCTTTGTCCCCAGCTCTGGGCAGCTACTTTATTCTGGCCAACTCTGCCCTCAGTTCATTAAAATACAACCAATAAGTGACAGGGACCAGTCCCCGAACAAAGAAAATTGCACTGCCATCAAGCCAGTTCCACGTCATAGCAACCCTATGTCGGGTTTCTGAGGCTGTAAATATTCATAGGGTCAGCCAACCTGATTTGCCTCCATGGATATTTGAATCCTGAATAAATCACCTTTTGTTTATGACCTGGATGAGTTTTACTTATTTATTCAGCTAAAAAAAAGAAGGAAAAAGAGACCTAGCAGAAATAATGGCATTTGTAAGCTATAGTCCTGCATTCCGTTTAGGAAATGTCCTTCGATTTTCCTAAACCTGCTTTCCCTCATCAGAACTAATATGTGGGAAAAAAGCAAGAAAGTGAAAAGTAGATGGTGAAAATAAAACGGAAGTTGGAAAGAAAAAAAAAAGCCAATATTGCCATCTCCCTAAATAAGGGAAATAAAAGTCCTTGTGACTTCTACAAACACCTCCTTTCCCCTAAGAATAAATGACCACCTTCGGAGGTGGAGTCCAGAATGTCCTCTGAGAACCACTGTGCCTAGCCTGTACGCTAGCATCTCCCCTGTAACTCCATGTTCCCTTCCCCGACCGGCCTCAGCTCAGGAGCACAGCAGTGCGTGCCCCTTCTATGCGAAGAGGAATGCCGTCAGTCTTGGCAGCAGCAACATTTAGAGAACCTTTAGAATCGATATTTCTTCAATCCCATTGGCCTATCTGAACAGGAAATGGAGGTGGGAAGAGAAGCAGTACAATGAAAAGGGTAATCCACAGGTAGTTGTTCGTTTTGCTCTATTTTTATTTTAAAGTCAACAGTTTGTCAGACGACTTCGCCTGAAACTGTGTGCAAGTGAATAGACCTGGAGCTTCTCCATGTAACTTCGATATTAGAGCCATTTAAGGAGAGCTCCTTGATTCACGCTCCACACGCATGCCAGCCTGGTGTTCACCTCTTTCCTCCCCGGCTGACAGTTCCTACCCTGTACCGAGATGCCATCTGTCTCCGCAGCCCGCCCACATGAGGATGGATTGATCGTTGATACAGCAGCCGGGACTCCAGCAACAGGCACTGATGCCAGACGACACAGGTGGCAGAGCATGGAGAGTCACCAAGGAGACTCAGGAGAAGACCAGGACTTCCGTGATTGGGCTGGAATGCAGCTGATGGCGGCGCCAGCCTGGTCCAGTCTGCGGAACCCTGAGTAAAATGATTGACACGGAATCCTAGAATGTGCCCATCAAACCCTGATTCGTAATGATTGTAAGAAATGTCATGTCAATGACCGTTTACAGAAACCTTATGATGAGCCGGTGTGCCATATACTTTATGTGAATGATGTCATTTAATCCACACAGGGACGCGATGAAAAAGCAACTGTTATGATCTCCTTTCGTTTGAGAAGAAAGATAAAGATTAGCACCTTGCCAGGATCACACAGCTAGTGATCTGTGAATCAGGATTCGCATCCGGGCCACTTCGGAGTCAACACTGATAACCTGTTAACCCTTAACCCTCAGTACTTCTCTTGATTTGTGGTAAAACAAACAAACAAACACCCTATAAACTTATTGTTATTGAGTCAATGTTGCCTCATGGAGACCCTATAGGGCAAGGTAACCCCTATGGGGTTTCCAAGACTTTAAATCTTTTATGGGAACAGAAAGCCTCATCCTTTCACCTCAGAATGGCTGGTGGTTGCACACTGCTGGCCTTGCTCAACTCATAAGCCACCGTAGCCCCAGGACTTCTCTTGATTGTGGTAAGCATGTGACAGACAATACAGGATAAAGAATGTATCATTGGATGACCTTTGTCTCTAGCCCTAGGGTTCATAGTCTAATTAAAAAAAAAACATGACTACTTTTAACATTATATTCTGAGGTTTCCCATTAATATCTTTGGATGACAATTTTAATCCAAATAAACTATTTCTCAGGTGCCACAGCACCCAATGGAGGCCTGGTGGCCTAGTGGTTCGACATCGGGCTGCGGACCAAAAGTCAGCAGTTTGAAACCACCAGCTGCTCTGTTGAAGAAAGACAAGGCTTTCTCTTCCCATGAAGAATACAGTCTGGTAAACCCACAGGGGCAGTTCTACCCTGTCCTATAAAGTCACTAGGCATTGGAATCAACTTGATGGCATTGAGTTTGATTTTCTGATTTTTGGATGATACCTCTATAGGTTTACTATGAGTCATAATTAAGTCAAGGTGGTGAGGGATTTTCCTTTTAGTTTATAATATTCGGAATCAAATTTATGGAAACTGGCACCTTTTTTAGTATTCGTTCTTGATTATATAAGACTGGCTCAGACAGTTGACGTTCTTGACCTTGATTGGGCTCATAAGGAGCCCTGGAGACACTCGGGTAAGTGAAAGGTTAACCATTCAAACCCACCAGACACTTTGACAGAAAAATATCAGGTTCTCTGACTTCTATAAAGATTTACAGACGCAGAAACTTTGCATAGAGTTGCTATGAATCACAATCAACATGATGGCTGTGGGATTTTCTTCTTTAGTCCGTCTGAAACATGGCAAGGGACTTAACTATAATGAAATTATAGAAATAAAGTGAATTTTCATTTCCCTTTCTAATGATGACACAAAACACTTAAGAGAAAACTCAATGCAATCCCTATCTTTCCTTCCTCAATCTAAAATGCACAACATCATCAGTGAAATCCTTCAAATCTGCATCATTCTGCTCCCCCCCCCCCACTGATATGCTCTTACTTCGTAGCCTCACCATGTTCCTCAGGAGTGCGTTAAGGAACCTTAACACGTGTTCCTTTCTCAGGTTTTTCTATGGTCAAGAGGGAGCACTCTAATGATCCAGAGGGATTTTTCTAAAATGCAATTGTCATTGCGTTATTTCCTTCACTCCTATTTTATTTCTCTTGCTAGAACTTACCATTCTTAAATAGACTGTATATGTCTCTTATTTATTGTATCTAATTCCTGTCTCTTTTAATTAGGTTATTAACTCCATCAAAACAGGAATCCTGGTCCGTTTTCTCCTCCTCCTTCTCCTCCTCCTTCTTCTTCCTCTTTCCACTGTGTGAACTAGGTATCTAGAAGAGAGCTTGTCATAAACTAGCACAAACAAAACAAACTCACTGTCACAGAATTAATGCTCACTCATCAGCCCAATAGGATGTGCTAAAACTGCCCCGGTGGGCCTCTGAGACTGTAATTCTTTATGGGAGTAGATGCCTCATCTTTCTCCCGAGGAGTGAATGGTGGTTTTCAATTGCTAATCTTGCCGTTACAGCCCAACATGTAAGCACTTCACCACCAGGCGTGTTCAATAAGTACCTTTGAATGTTTGATGGTCACTGCTTATAAGTTTACATTCCCTTTCTGTTTCTTTTAGAAGGAAGTACAATCTCTTTAGCATTGGAATTAAGACATTTCACAATCTAATATGAGCTGAAGTTTCACTTCATTCACTTTCATATATGTATTCTTCACCAGCATCGTAATTCAAACACCTCAGTTCTCCAATCTTCATGATCCAGTGTCCAACTTTAACGTGTATATGAAGCAATGGAAAATGCCGTGGCTTGTATCAGGTGAAGAATATGGAAAGTACTGTGAATGGAAAGAACAAATAAATATGTCTTGGAAGAAGGACACCCAGAATTCCCCTTAAAAGCAAGGATGGCAACATTTCATCTCTGTGATTGTGTATGTCATCGGGACAAACTAGTTCCTGGACAAGGACATCATACTTGTAGAGGTCAGCAGAAAACAAGAAGACCCTCAAAGAAATGGATTGACAGCGGTTGCAAAAATGAGCTCAGGAATAACAATGACGAACTGTAAGGTTGGTACAAGACCCAGGCGTGTTTTATTCCATTGTATGTAATGTCACTATGGGTCGAAACAACTTGACAACACCTGACAGCATGTCCGTACAAACTCGCTCAAGTAGTATGAGTTTCTTGCCATCCATGAAGCTGTGATTTTTCAAAATGCATCCTTGCATTTTCAAATTACATTCTTATGTATGGAAAGCACTTCCCAAAGATTCCTGTAACTGCATTTGCTGAATAATGTCTCTTCAGTTATCTAGTCAAATACTTCATTTAGTCATTCAAACAATCATCTGTGTATCCATCCATCCATTCATCCATCCATCCATCCATCCATCCATCCATCCATCCATCCATCGCCTGAAAAGCCTCTGTACATCCTTGAAGATGACCCACGTGAAATTTTCCCATTGATATGAGGACTCCTTGAGTTGCCATCCATCACATTTTCTCAGTGCTCTCAAAGTATGTTAGCTTGACTTTTGTTCCTGTTACATTAAGTTGTTATTTATCTCTGATCTATCTTTCCTCTTTCCCTGGACTATGAGATACTCCAGAATAGGGGATGGACCACCTTCTGTCTTGGTA
>NW_022109768.1:8995023-8996781 GCF_000313985.2 Echinops telfairi | reverse complement strand
AACCCTACCAGCAGGTCTATTGCTTTTCTTTCCTTTCTGTTTGCAGGGTCTTGTGAGGTCAAGACAAACTCATCTTGGAAAAGTAATGGCAAGAGTGCCCCTTTGAGGCAAGGATGGCAAGACTTCATCTTACATACTTTGGGATGTCTCAAGAGAGACCGGTCCCTGGAGAAGGACGTCATGCTCAGTACAGAAGGAGCAGTGGAACAAAGGAAGGCTCTCACGGTGAAGGCCTGCCACAGGGCCACCACACTACATCCAAGCAGAAGAATAGTTGTGAGGCTGGGGCAGGACCAGGCAGTGTTTCTTTCTGTTGTGTAGAGGGTCACTGTGGGTCAAGACTGACTTCATGGCACCTAATAACAACAACATGAGTCAAAATTGGTTACCAGCAACGGGGCACTTTCCACCGGTAGTACATAATGGGGGCCCTGCATGCACAATGGTCAAACACTCGAACTGAGAGGTTTGCTGGTTTGAACTCAGCCAATAGCTCGGTGGAAGAAAGGCCTGGCAATCTGGTCCCATAAAGATTACAGCCAAGAAAACCTTCTATATGAGACCGTTCTACTCTGTCACATGGGCTCACTAAGAGTGGAAATTGACATGACAGCACTGAACATGCAACAATAGATGAAATGAAAAAGAGAAGGTTGCAGTCAAGTAGATTCTGTCACAGAGTGCCCCTGGAACACAGAGTAGAACTGCCTTGCAGGGTCCACGGCTATACAGCTGTATGGACGCGTGCTCTCACGCGTTTCTCTCAAGGAACAAGGGGTGGGTTTGAACTGCTGAACTTTGGGGTAGTACTCACCCACTCCATCACCAGGGCTCCTTCAGCACATCATGAGTGCTTCATAAGGAATTATGAATAAATATCAACGCTGAAACAGACATCTGTCTTGGGAAGAAGAGGTAACTGCTCTGGATTCAACCTTCAGCACGTAACCTCCATACCATTCTATTCAGAGTCTGAAAAGAACTTCCAAGAGTTGTTTTTGTCTTCATGTGAAATGTGCATTTTAAATTTTACCAAAACAATAACTTACCTGAAATTCATAGAATAGCAACCAAGCAACTGAAAGATCATAATGAGTAATATCTTCTGAGCCAAGGATAATGCAATCGACAGAAAAACATTTAGGGCTTCTCAAGCCTCAATTATCTGGACATAATTCTTTAAGAAACCACTGAAAGTGATGCATAGCTAAGTAGGACAACATTTGGTCTCTAGAGAACAGAAGTTAACCTCTTCTAAACAGAAAATATTATACAAATGTGATGATTATTCTCATGCTGCTTCTAAAAAAAATGATAAATGTGCCAAAAAGTGACTTATTTAAATGTAAATATAATTTGGTTTTAAAGTAGGCACTCCTGTGTTTTTAAAATGCCAGAAGAGATGAGCTGACTAACCATTATATTTTGCAATCTCTCATTCATGCTTCGTACTTTTCTCTGTCCAGGGTTTTTTTTTTGACCTGAAGCTGCCCACAGAGAAAACGAAATAGAAAGTTTGAAGGACATTATGAATGAACAAGCAGCTGGGACTTTTCCAAGTATGGGCACTTCTTAAATGAACTGAAGATTCTCTTTGTTGCTACAGATGAAAAGTGAACATAAAAATGTCCTCTAAGCTTTCACTTTTAGTGTTGTATAAGAATGGAGGCGAGCTTTGACATATTTCTGTGTTCCCATCTTAATCCTCCAGGGCCAAAGACTCTGAGCAAACTGCTGACCCCACAGTGTCTGCCTATT
>NW_022109768.1:8982391-8994090 GCF_000313985.2 Echinops telfairi | reverse complement strand
TCCCCATGACCCTTCTGTAAGTGGATGTCCAGTTGCCTACAAATGGGCTTTGGGTCCCCACTCCTCACTCCCCTTCATTCACAATGATATGATATTTTGCTCTTTGATGCCTAATACCTGATCCCATCAATACCTCGTGATCATACAGGCTGGTGTGCTTCATCCATGTGTGCTTTGTTGCTTCTGAACTAGATGGCCGCTTGTTTGTCTTCAAGCCTTTAAGACCCCAGATGCTATATCTTTTGATAGCCGGGCACCATCAGCTTTCTTTACCACAATTACTTATGCACCCACTTTGTCTTCAGCGATCGTGTGGGGATGGTGAGCATCATGGAATGCTAGTTTAATAGAACAAAGTGTTCTTGAATTGAGGGAGTACTTGAGTAGAGGCCAAATGTCCATCTGCTACTTTAATACTAAACCTGTAAATATGTGCACATAGATCTATTTCCCTACATCATCATATATAAATATATTTACATATATCCATGGCTATATTTAGACCTCTATAGATGCCCTTTGCCTCCTGGTTCTTTTCTCTATTTCCTTTTACTTTCCTCTTGTCTCACTATCATGTTCAACATTCATTTGGGTTTCAGTAATTCCTCTCGGCTACACTGCCCTTGATAAAGCCCTACCAGGCCTCCTATACCCTCCTTGCTATCAATTTTGGATCACTGGTTGTTCCTTTGTGCCTGGGTTTGTTAACACCCACTTCCTTTCCCCAGCCTCCCCTTCTCCCACGTCCTCCCGGAACCGTCAGTCCCATTGTTTTTCCCTCCAGATTGTTTATCCCGCCTATCTTATGTAGAGAATGCTTCTTATGTAGTCAGAATCTTAGTGTACCTGAGCATATGACATGCAAACTCTATGTCCTTCTCCCTGAGAGAAAGAGAGAGAGAAAGGATCAGGTTTTCTCATCTATTATTTGTGTTGTTGTTGTTGTTGGGCTTGGTCAAGGATATTCTGACTCGTAGGACCCATGTGGCAGAGTAGAAGGGCCTCCTAGGATTGTCTTTGCTGTTATGTTTCAGGAAGCAGATACTTTGGTCTTTTACTTTTGGATGCACCTGCCAGCCTTTCGGTGAGTTAACTGATCACCATACAGTACTTATTTGTTTATTAAGGTCCTGAAAATTTGAATACATGTGCTTTTGTTTGTTTTGGTTAAATGTGTACCTTTGTTTTTCTTCAATCAAGGAAAATTAAAAACAAAATCAACCCCTGCAAAATTCCCTGGCATTGTTCGATTCTCACTCACAGACGCTCTACTGGGCACACTAGCACGTCCTGCGTGGGTGTCCTAGACTATCACTATTTACAGGAGTAGAAAACCTCATCTTCCTCGTGTGGAGCAGCCGGTGGCTTCATATCTGGACTTTATGCTTAGCAGCTGAGTATCTAACTCACTCCACCACCAGGCTCCTTTAATCAAGCGATGGAAGGGTAAAATAATAGTGATAACACTAGCAAATATTGTCATAGCATTAATACAAAAAAAAGGAACCTTAGTGAGTTACCCACTGAATTGCTGACCACAGCGCCAGTGGTTCAAAGTCACCAGCTGCTCTGCTGGAAAAAGGCAAGGCGGTCTACTCCTATTAAGATTTAAAGTAGAATTGGGTTCATGATGGTTGGGCGGGGTCGGGGAGTGGGGGTGGGGAAAGCATTTATGAACTAGAGGAAAGTTGTGTTTCACCATTGCTACACTGCACCCTGACTGGCTCATCTCCTCTCTGTGACCCTTCTGTAAGGGGATGTCCTGTTACCTACAGTTGGGCTTTGGGTCTCCAATCCACACACCCCTTCATTTACAATGATATGATTTTTTGTTCTTTGATGCCTGATTCATGATCCCTTCAACAACTCATGGTCACACAGGCTGGTGTTCTTCTTCCAAGTGGGCTTTGTTGCTTCTGAGCAAGAGGGCCGCTTGTTTACCTTCAAGCATGTAACACCCCAGACGCTATATCTTTTGATAGCTGGGCACCATCAGCTTTCTTCACCACATTTGCTTATGCACCCATTTGCCTTTATCCCAATTCTACCTTACAAATCTGGCTAGACCAGAGGATGTACACTGGTACAGATAGGAATCGGAAGCACAGGGAATCCAGGACAGATGATCCCTTCAGGACCTTTGGTGAGAGTGGTGATACTGGGAGGGTGGAGGGAAGGTGGGATAGAAAGGAGGAACCAATTATAAGGATCTACATATAATCTCCTCCCTGGGGGATGGACAACAAAAAAGTAGGTGAAGGGAGACATCGGACAGTATAAGACATGGCAAAATAATAATAATTTATAAATTATCAAGGGTTCATAAGGGAGGGGGGAGCAGGAGGGAGGGGAAAAAATGAAAAATGAGGAGCTGATTCCAAGAGCCCAAGCAGAAAGCAAATGTTTGAGAATGATGAGGGCAACGAATGTACAAATGTGCTGGACACAATAGATGTATGCATGCTTTGTGATAAGAGTTGTATGATCCCCCAATAAAATGATTGAAAAAGAGATTTAAAGTATGAAAGCCAAAAGAGCAGTTCTACCCTGTCCTGGGAAGTGAAGTCACAGGTGAGTGAAGCACTCAACTCTAGATCCCTGTTATGCCCTTCACGGAATGCCTGCGGTGCCCGGTACATCCTCACCACTGCAGTCTAGTCAGTTCTAACTCATAACGACCCTACTGAGTGTGTCTACTTTCGAAACTACCAATGGCTCCTGGGGGAAAAAACGGGCTTTCTACTCCAATAAAGAGTGACAGTCTCAGAAACAACAGGAGTAATTCTACCTTGTCCTATAGCATCACAAGGAGTCCTGCTAGACGTGATGACAGTGAGAGTTTTTGTTTAATTCCCTCAGGCCAAAGCAAACTCACTGCCATTGAGTCAATGATGACTCATAGGGAACCCCATGGGGTTCCAAGAGTGTCATTGCTTCCGGGAGTTGAAAGTCCAGTCTCTCTCTGTGTGGAGATGCGGGTGATTTTCAACTGTAGACCGTGCAGACCACAGCCCAGCACATAACCACTATGCCACCAGGGCTCCTAAATTCCCTCATAATCAGCCTTAATCGTAAAATCGTTTCTAATGTTCTGGTAATACACAGTAAAATAGTGTATTAGTCTAGGTACTTTGGAGAAACAAATCCATGGCGACTCACGTATAAGAGAGAGTTTTATGCAAAGAAAATGTGCATCACGAAAACATCCCAACCCAATGCTGCCCAAGCCCACAAGTCCAACATTAACCCATACCCAACACCAGTCCACAAAGTCCTCCACCTCACAAAACAGAGGCAATGATGCCGACTGCAGGAGGAAAGCTGAGTCAGTAAACGAATAAGCATCTCAGCACTAGCAGGGGTCTCCACACGGCTGCTCCAGCACCCAGGGCTGCATCGGGATAGGTCCATGCGGCTTCTCCTTGGGGATGTCTTGTAGGATGTCAATCTTGCAAGCTGAAGCAGGGAGCTGCTAAGGCAGCTGCATCCTGGTGCGACCATCACAAAGCAAGAGACCCGAGAACTCGAAAGGCGAGGCTTCACCACCCATTTATCCCTCCGCCTTTCAACCAGCACCACATGTGATTATCAGCCAGGCTGGCACAATTAACTAACTCAAATAGGGAGAACATTTCCTTTTTGTTCTTAATGATCAACTCTTACGTCATTGATTGCTGGAAGCAATTTTCCCCCTCCTTGCCCACAGCATGCTTCATGGCACCATTCGGTCATCTTGATGCTCATCTTCCTCCTGGTATTGGTCCCAAGTGTGGACTTCTTGAAATAGTACGGCATCCCTTGCTGGTTGCTGCAGGGCAAGAGCACATGCTAACTAACAGAGCTTCATGGATAGATTTTTCTTATTTCCACCTAAAGCCCGAGATGGGTCTGTTTTTAAGACACATTTGAGCTGCTGCTGATTTCGATCGTCTTTTTTTTGGTGGTCTGAAACTTGTATTTTCATCACCAAATGAGTCATTCTAAAGTCTTTCGTTTTCTGCCCAACACAACCAACTGACTTTTGATTCAGAACTTGTTTCCTTAACAAAACAAAGTTTGAATGTCTCTGAAGTTCTGGTCTCAGGTTCAAGGAGCAGTAGAGACTAATAGACAGTGATTGAAGCATGCTCGCCATGGGCCAGGCTCTGGTCTACGTCCTTTGCGTACTGTGCTGCAGTTCACCTACGGTTCTGTGTCTTCTCAGATTCCCTTGATCACTTGTTCTCTCTCAACGATTGACTTGCATCCATCACCTCTCCACTTTGAGAACTGGCTGAGGCATGGGGTCTGCCTTCCAAAGTGGACGTGCCGAAGAACCAGATGATGACTTTGGAAGTTCGTTATGACAGGGTAGTTAGTTGACAGAATTTTGGTTAGTAGAATTCAAGAGACAGAACGGAGTTGGAACAATAAACTATTCCACCTTTCTTTCTCTGAGTCCGGTGTTTTTTGTGTTCCAAAAAAATCTTTATTAAAATTCCATCTTTTGAAAGAACACGTCCTGAGCAACAGACTGTTTTCATGTGTCTTTGTGATGTGGACAGTGGGATCAGGCACCCCACTGCATCGTGTGTGGTGCCCTTTCTCCTTTATACTCCCTGTCCTCGCCCTTGATTTACAGTTCCCACATACACTATTCCCTCTGTCACCCTGGAGTTCTTGATTACATTTATGTCCACCCCCCTCTACCCCAAAGAGACTGGATAACTAACCCAAGATCTCTGTGGTTGCAATCCTGTTTGAAAGTAGATTTCCTTAACTATGTTAATCGGTCACACTGAGGTTGGAAACTAAATCTAATTACTTCTGAGTTATGAAAAGAATGATAAAACATTAGGCACAGAGAAAAGACAGAAATGATGCGAGAATGATTTATGAGCCAAAGAAGCAAAGAAGTCTGGCACTCCTGCCCACAAAGATGGAATCCATTGGCTGAAACTCTGATTTCGACTTTTAACCTCCAGAACTGTGAGAAAATAAATGTTGCACTTTAAAGTTACCCATTTGTGGTCCTTCTATCACAGCAGCACTTAGAAACCAAGGCATCTTGTCTCCTGATCGGCTTTGTAACGTTGTCCAACTTAGAGTCCATACATTGACTAATGTAATCCTCAAAGATCGGTGAGGTATAGACCACTATTTCCTAGATGATGAAGCTGGACATAGGGGGTTATGTGACTTGCTCAAGGTTGCAAAATTGACTTATGGCAGCACTGATTTTGAACACTGACCATCTGGACATGGAATCTACCCTTTTACCCTCTGCTGCCTTCCTGATATGACACAACTTGAGGCTGCGATGTGCAGAAATGGCTTGGCTCCTGCACTTTTGAAGGTGACTTGATCCCAAGAAATCTCTTACCATCATAAGATTCAAATTTGAACCTTAGCAAAATGGTAACGTTTTTCATGTCATGGAAACTGGTTTCCAAACATTTGTTGTTATAATTATGGTAAAACTCTTATTTGCTTTTAAAAAGAGTGTGTGTGCACACACATACAACAGCCCATGGGGGGGGGGCACGTCCCATTTTCTGCTCCAGGGATCAGGATGCCTGGCCCAATAAAAGATAGGATGTTCCTGTATCACTGCCTTGCAGGATTTTGAAAAGTGACCCAGGAAATCTGAGACACGTTGTCATAGCATTTATATGAACCATTATAATAAAACAAATGCAATCAGAGTCAAATTTTGAAATGATATATTTATAAGGCAAGTGGATAAAAGGGGGGGAATCTAAGGGATTTTTTCATGGTGCCTTTTGTCTGAATAAAGTTGGAATCCCCCTATTTGACCTTCAACTCCCAGGAAACCTGAGCTTAACTGCTTTGATTTACTCCCATAATAAGGTGATCGATTAATGTGAAAGGCTGGCTTTATGAGGCCTGTCCTTAAATGGGGTTGGAGATTGCCGTAGTGAGAGAGTTATACTGCCACTGCTCTTAAAAAGGTCATCGGAAAAGAATCAAAGACAGCATAAATGATGGTTTACACATCAAAACCCTTTCTGTAGAGGAGGCAAAGAAGGTTGAGCGTAGCACCTCTTGGGGCTTGGTACAGCTGGCATAGAGTAAATATAGTTTGAAGTGTTGCTGTAGAGGCTCCTTCATTGTCAGAAAAGATGCTCTTCGGGGCACATCACTGAAGCACTGTCCTTGTGATTACATAGAAAGCTCTGGAGAAGTTTCAAATGTGACTGAGTGAAATCTGTCTGACTGCAAGGGGGGCTGTAATAACAGTTTCATTACTTTGAATAACCAGTCCAAAGTTCAGAATGGCAGCTTTTTCTCCAGAACCAAACAGTCCGAAGATCAGAGAGCCAAATTAACATGGAGTTCAGTTAGAGATCACCTTGGCTCCATCATGCTGGCCTCTGCTGACCTCTGCGAAGGGCAGCCATCCTTCAGAGCATTTTCTGTGTACATCAGAACCGAGAGAAGCCGATTGGGGGTGGGTCTATGTGTGGCGCTCTGACCATCTGAGAACAGGTGCTGGCTTTCTAAAGCTGGGCGCTCCTTATAGCCAAGCTACGCTGAGGCTTTGAGGGTTTGCCAGAGCTGTTATTTGTACTTGTTTATTTGTTTGTCCTGAGATAACATGGCAAACACCAAGACTATAGTTGTGTCTCTTCTCCAGGACTTTTGATTTATATATGCATATATATGTGTGTGAGTGTATATATATATATATATATATATATATATATATATATATATATTAATTTTTCTAGTAAGGAGGAATTCACCATAAAAGTCCTGTCTTTCAGATATGGCTAATAGAGCCAAATGGGATGGCAATGTCACCTGGCTTTTAAAGAGGCTCAAATGCTGAAAGGCTAGTTTGTAAGCCTCACATATTTTGTCACTGACACCAAGCTGGGAAAGAAGTGACAATATTTTGATCACTGAGTCTGGGCATTTGTGACAGATGGTGTCTTCAGCAGTATCCCATTTGAGGGGGTAGGGGTAGAGTTAGTGGGTAAAGTAAGGAGGGCACCACATAGAATATATAAAGTCAAAGTGATAGAAACTTGGCCTCATTTGACAAGGCTTCATGCCAAGGTTTGAAACACCCATGCTTCTCCAGTCAAGCAGGCAAAGGCCCCCATCTTGAGCAATGTGACTGGGATGACGGTTCACTTAAACAATCTGCTGGGTTGGAAACCTAGGACCCAGGGGATCTGAACAAGAAGGGGAAATGTGCACACCCTTACCACGGGTCATGAAGTGGGGAGCTTCCGGATGGGCTTGTGTAATTCCTTGGTAGGAAGACCACCATCAGGGGCACAAACAAGCCTATGGAACAAGTTTTAAGGAAGGCAGCCAAGAAAAGAACGGAATCACCTGAGGTGACTGCATGGGGCTGAAAGCCCCGGCACCGTTCCACGTCTTAAGACCTGGCTGCTGCTGGCTGGCTGGCTGGCTGGCAGCTGGTTGGCAGGGGTCCAGAAGCTGATTTGCCTCGACGATTTGATCCCACCCCCACTCTTCACCAAAGAACCACTATAATAATGCAAATGCAATCAGAAAAAAAGCACGGGACACCACAAGCTACCAGGAAGAGCCGGGGCTCTTTGAGGTCACAGGACGCTGCCAATTCCAGCGCACTTGGCTTTTCTGTCTGGACATTATTTATTTATTTGCCTGGTAACAGCAGCTTTTCTGTGAAGCTCTTGGGCACAGCCAAGCAGATCAATTTTCCCCAGGGCCCAAAGAGTATAGAGACGGACTTTGGGAGGAATGGCCAGAGCATGACATCAGCGTTTTTGTGAGGGACCACCGTTGCCCACTGGGTTTCCTGGTGGGGGGCATCTTTCCCAGTCAGCTTCAGTCATTGGTGGACTTGGATCACCTTTGCTGTGGCAGACAGCAGAGGTCAAGTCGAAGTCCCTCAATGAGAAGGCAAGCTATGGCACATTCGTATCTACCTGATACCCAACTCAGGCAATTGTTAGCTCATGTGGGACCTTTCTGAGCAACATATATGTTCTAGGATCAGGGAAAGAGGAAGGAAAAAAAAAGTCTGGTTCCAAAGTCCATAAAACACACCAGTTGCAGCTGAATTTGTTCTGACACATGACAAATAGATATATGTCAGGGCAGCACCATGCTCCCTAAGGTTTTCAGTGGCTGTCTTTCAGATGTAAATTATCCGGCCATTCTTCTGAGGTTCTTCTGGGCAGATTTTAATCAACAAGCTTTTAGTTAGCCTTTTGAGAGCTAAACGGTTTGTATCACCCAAGGACACGCAAAGGGTCTCTTAAAAACCAAACTCACTACCATCCAGTCGATTCTGACTCATGGCAACCCTATAGGACAGATTAGAACTGCTCTTGAGAGTTTCCAAGACTGTGGGTGGCCATTGAGTCAGTTCCAACCCAGAGTGATCCTAGCAAAACCCTGCTCAGCCCGGGGCCGCCGCACACTTGGAAATCCTCAAGGGAGAAGCAAATGTGCCTGATGGCTTCACACTGCCGATTGGCGGTCAGCAGCCCCACTTGTAACACACGCCGCCACTGGGCCTTCTTGCCAAGGAACATGCTGTTTATACATCACAAAATGCTGATCTTCTTTTTGTCTTGATAGAAACACCACCACAACCCCCCAAAACCTGGTTAAAGTCCAAAGGTTACTAATCACCGGCAGTACTTCAGGGTACCTGGCTCCCATACCTTCCTCCTAACTACACATAAAAAATGACAGTGAGTGCAGAGAAAGCAGAAAATTGGTTTTCTGTTTTGTATACTCATATAATAAATAACCAAATGCTGCATATCACAGTTTATGATGTAGTTCGTGTATATTTTTATGTTTTATCTTTGCATGTATTAATGTCTTCATTCTACAGATGGGGACTACATTACAGTGTACTATTTATGGCTCTTCTAGCCATACTTCCTTTTTGTTACTGCCACCAAACCACTTTTCCTGTGTAAGAAGGTGGGAATGGGCACCGGCCGGATCATATGATTCAAATGTGAGTGACTGCCAGCCTGCAGGGTGTACGATGAGCCATGTCAGACCACCATCTCAGGGTGGTGGAAACTACCCTTCAGGTCCTGCCTCTGGTAAGCCTTTCCTCTGAAGAACTGTCAGTTCTTGGAAATTGGTTTGCTATCTATCTCCTGACCCATTTTTCCCCCGTTGCCACAGCTTTGGGGTGAAGGGGATCCTCCAGAAAGACACCTGAACTTTGGATTTAGGATTCATCAGAACCCACCACTGTGTGAACAACTTTCCTTTCCAGTCTCAGTCCTGTGTGACCCTTGCCACCAGGCAGAACCTTGGGACATTGGGGAATGTATAAAGGGGAAAAGTGGTGGTTGATATCAGGAATTATGGAGTGGCATAGCATTTTTGAAAGGTGGAAAATTTGGGATATATTTAACCTTCTTGGGATTAGCCTTGTATTAATTTTTTCCTAAAAGAACTTATTTCCTTGGGGACTCAGAGGTTAAAATTGATAAATGATGTTCCCAAAGTCAGAGAGCACCATGGAGAGTTTGGACCCAGACTTAACATTTGTGCAAATGATGTTCTCATTTGACTTTTCACAGCAATCTCTTATGTAGAGAATGTGCTAAGTGAGCCCATCACTGTGGAGCCTGCAGATTTTTAGCTGGGGAGCATTTAAAATGGAAATAGTCAAGTGCAAAAGGAGGCTAATCTTCCCTCTTTGAGAGAGGAAAGGAGAGAGCTTGCTGAGAAAAGCTGTCCTATCAGCCTTGATGAGACTCACCCTTGAAAGGAGTGGTCCTTTTTGGCCCTTTTGCTCTGATTCGGGAGCGACAAGGATCCTGGAAAGAGCCACGCAGTTGCCCATTGCTGACAGACACTGCCAGTTGTGTGTCTTGCTCTGGCTGCACAGTTCAGGTCTTAGGTGGAAGTGGTCTCAGACCTTTAAGCCTTTCTCTCCTTCCTGAATCCTTTATCAGAAGCTTCGAAGGAGAAAGAAAAGTTCAAATTGTCATTTAGGTTTTCTTTCACCTTTTTATATAGTTCTAGAAACACAGAAACAATGACTAGAATACTATAGAAAACACCACTACACCTCTCACCCAGATGCCCCATTCTGTAAAGGCTAACCGTTGACTGACTTCATTTGCTGCTCCTTCACTCTCGCTCCCTGTATGTCTCAGGAGACTTCAAAAGAAAGTTCATGGGCAAATGGACTAACAGATAATGGAATGTTTCTATGGTCCCTTTGAAGCCCCACCCCCCAAACACACATGCATACACACACACACACACACACACACACACAATTATGAGACCATTGCTGGCATAATTTCTCCTTGTCTCTAAATACGTAACCGTGTGTTTCCTAGAAATAAGGGCCTCGTGTCCCATAACCATATAACAAGTTTCAAAGTCAGGAGGTTATCATTGTTTAATTGTTAGGTACCATCAAGCTGGTTCCAACCCAGAGATACTATGCACAGCAGAACAAAACACCAAGCGGTCTTGGGCCATCCCCATAATTGTCCCTGTGCTTGAGCCCATTGTTGTAGCCACTGTGTCGCTCCATGTCTTTGAGGGCCGTCCTCTGTGTCACCGCCCCTCTGCTGTACTAAGCCTGACGTCCTTCTCTAGGCACTGTTCTCTCCTGACAACCTGTCCAAGTCTCACCATCCTTGCCTCCTAGGAGCACTCTGGCTGTATTTCTTCCAAGACAAATCTGTTTGCCTTTTTTGTAAGCAATGATACTTTCAGTATTCCTCACTAACACCACAATTCAAATGCATCGATTCTTCACATTATTCAGTTTCTGGAACTCTATGGATGTTGTTATTTACAGCAAATGTTACTTCTGAGCCTGCTTTACATTTGGCTGTTATACCTGTTCAGCCATCTTTACATAGAAGAGTCTCAGACTTTTATGACCCTGATAATTTTGAAGATGACCAGCCAGTTGTTTTATTGACTGTCTCTCAATTTAGATTTTTCTACTCAGACAATGCATCTTTGACAGGAAAAACACACAGGTGACACTGTCTTCTTAGGACATCATATCCAGAGATATTGTGATTATACTGCTTTATCCTATTACACATTAAGGTAGCCTTGATCACTTAGTGTCTGCCAGCTTACTCTTTCATTCAGATATACAGTTTTTGTCCCTACTACGTAGCTCATGACAAGATAATTTCTGATGATATACTCATATTGCTATTTGTCAACCTTTCATCTATGGCTTTAGCACCTAAAAATGACACAAGTTCAGTGGTAGAGGTACAGGTTTTCATGTGGGAAACCCAGGTTTCATTCCTAGTCAGCATACCTCATGTACATCTACCATTGGTCTATCCATAGAAATTTGCTTCTTGCTATGATGCTGAATGAGTTTCAGCTGAGTTTCCACACTAAGGCAAACTAGGAAGAAAGGCATGGAGATCTACTTACAAATCCAGCCCGTGAAATCCCCATGGAGCACAATGGTCTACTATAACTGACTGTGGGATGGGGCCGGACATTGTCTTCCATTGTGCAGATGGTTGCCATGAGTTGTGGGCCAACCCAAAGGCAGCTAGCAACAAGCATGCTTCCAAGGAAGTACTACCTGGGCCAATGATTTCTCTGGTACTTGTTTAATGGTATAATTTCCATATACATTACTTCTTCCACAATTGCTGACTCAATTTCTAATTTATGAAGAGTTTTTCCTTCTCTTAGAAGCATACACTTTGCAGAGGGGTCTC
>NW_022109768.1:8955808-8981350 GCF_000313985.2 Echinops telfairi | reverse complement strand
TTATTGCCCTCTTTGCTTTGTTTTATTGGTCTAGCTCTAAACCCCAAATACTTGTGAAGTAAAAGAGTGATGATGACAAAAACAAACAAACAAACAAACAAACAAACAAAACACTGCTATTGAGGCAATTCTGACTCATAGTAGCCTACATGTAGATTCTGAGGTTATAAATCTTTCTGGAAACAGATACAGCTTTCTCCCTCATGACAGCTGTTTACAGCACAGACCAGTGGGTTCGCAGGCCAGCGCTTCCCCAAGAGCTCCTCCAGGGGCTCTTTCGCTGGTGCATACCTGCACTGGGGCCCTGAGGCAGAGTGGGGATGAGTTGGGCTGCAATCCACAAGGTTGGCAGTTCCAAATCACCAACTTGCTCCATTGGAGAAAGACCGGGCCTTTTATTCCCTTAACCGGTTACAGTTTCTGAAACTCACGAGAGTTATAGAGTAGCTCTGAGTTGGAATTAACTCGATGGCAATGAGTTTCATTTTGGTTTTATATTCCATGTTAGGGTTTTATTTTCATCTATATGTCAGGATTGTATGAAAATAGTATGCCATGGATTCCTTTATCCCATTCCACCCTCTCGTTTCCAACCCATTTCTTGTATCCCATTCCTATTCCAGTAAGTATCAATCTCAGATTTTTTAGCCTATCTTTTTAATTTAAAATGTGTTTGCTTTTGAACAAATATCAAAATACAGACATATTTTCTTCTACACTCTATTTTTATACAATGTTTGCATACTGTGGATATTCTTATTTTATTCCTTTTATTTAATAACATGTTTCTCTATATCGTGCATTATCATCTTTCTCGTGTATCCAATATTGTAGACAACAGATATATTACTATTTCAGTTATTTATAATATTTTTGCACTTAAAAATAATGCTGTAACAAATAAGCCAGTACATATGTATTTTCATATCATTGGAATCATCTCTTCAGGATGGATTTTTAGAAGTAGTATTGCTAGGTTAAGCAATAAACACACATGCTGTTTTGCTAGGTGTTACCAAATTCCATCCATAAAAGTTGAATCAATTTGCAATCAAATCAATGTTGTATGAGGGTTCCCATTCCCTACAGCTTTGCTAACAGAGTATGTTATATTGTGGTTAAGGACTCGTTTTATTTTAATCTTTCCTGTGAATTATGCATTCATATGTCTTAGCCATTCTTCGAGCTTTGGCCTTTTCTTTTCTTTTTATTTGTATGTTACTTAAAAATATTTTAGGGACACCGACTCTATCTGTGATGGACGCTGCAAATATTTCCCTTGAACAGGTCAGCGGTCTGGTGTCAACTGTGGCCCGCAGACAAACATAAATGCCAACTAAAATCTGAGTTGATACCATTTTACCCAGGCACACACGGCCTTCTCTGAGAATAAGGGCACGGTCTCTTTTCATTGAAGAGCTTCGATGAAGAGTGTATATATATCTGTTCTTTTTCAACTAACAAATCCTACTTGGTCGCTCTTTTTAAATTTTTCTCACATTCTTTGCTTTTTGAAAATGAGCACGTTTGTTCTTTTTCTTATTTTTCATTCATGCATCCCATATTTCCGTGCTTTTGTTGTGGTGCTGGTTGTTCTGTATTTCTGGATTATAAACTGCTCTTTTTCTAAGCACATCCTCCATCAGTCCCTTTGGAAGCATGTTTAAAGATCTCTTCTCTTTAGGATGATTGCTTCTCACTTGGTTAGTGATGTGACACCAAGGGCATGAGTCCATGTGGTATTTAGCAAAGTGTGCAAGCATTATGGGAGCTCTTGCAAACGAGCTCTGACAGTACGCGAGTCATTACCAAGGACTCTGTAATTGGCCGTGGAGGGTGGGATGGGCAAAGGGTGCACTGTGGAACAAGTAGGCTGCTCTCATTTGGAAGTGGAACACTTTTTGTTTCTTTTTAATGCTTAAACGAAAGTGGCTTTGAGAGGCATTGGGAACCGTTTCCTATAAGCGTTCCACTTCTCCTTCCTCACTATCAAAATGTTAAACACACACTTCACAGAGCACAAACATTACGTGGTGGGAATTATCAATAGTCTGAAATGATTGGAGACAGAAAAAAAGTTCACGCTAGGTTAGGGTTAGAAAATACAATGCAAGTCTACTCATTCCACTCTTAGGGTTTTATCAAAGGGGGCTGGTTTGAGACACTGGCAAAATGTGAAAATTCAAGGTTGAATTTTCCAAGTTCTGGATATTATGGTTTATTATAGGAAAGGATATAGACATCAGTAATAAACAGAACAAAAACAAATTGTGTATTTCTGATGTCCTCACAGACCTGTAAATCTTTAAAACAGATGGCAATGTTTTGTAGGCTGTCTGATTCGTTTTGCAGGCTTACTCTCGGAGATGATGGAGGAGAAGAAAGGTTAGCTGAACATATCACAAACGAATCAAAAATGTGGTCCTCAAAATGCAAAATTCTCCTCCTTTCAGAGATCCCGACTTTTTATACATTCTTTTTGGTGCCCTACCTACCCTACCCTACCCCACACTTAGTTAAAACATGCTTTTTCATGAAAACACAGAAGAAAAACGTATCGTCTCTTCTCGCTCCCCTCTCCAGTGAGCTACTCACTTCTCTGAAGGTGGTCCTCTCACTTGGTCTTTGCTGCCATAAACTTCAGTTTGTGCTTTTGGCGCAAGTACGTATTCCTCAATAATAATGTGAAGGAAAAAATCCAGGGATTTCCATAAGATGAAGATTCTATCTAATTCAATATTTATTTGTGGGACCCAAGATTTTTCATTTCTAGTGATACTGACTGAGACTGGTGTATGTACTTACTACCTTGGGATTAGCAAGGATCTGGCTGATGATCCTGATGATACTGACTGAGACAGGTGTATGTACTACCTGGAGAATGGTGGTGAACTTGTTGGGGGGAAGCTCTGGAGGGGCTCTCTGGTCCCAACTACTGACTGATCTCCTGAAAATAAGTGGTCCTAAGTCATGGTCCTCAGATTTGGACCTACCATCGACGGTTTTGTCTCATTCAATATTTTCTCACTCAGTAATCCTATCCTATGTATTACTTTATTTGATCTTCATATAAACATTAGCTTCAATATCTCTAGTCTACTAGTGAAGAGTTAGAGACTTTGAAGTGTTGAATTACTTGTCCAGGTCTATATATCTATCTGTATTAATGCCTAATAATAACCGAATTCTGTTTAATTTCTTTTTAACCAAGGACTCATATGGGTGTAACTAGATCTTGCAGCCTAATCCAGAATTCACAGAGACCACCATGGGATTACTTTACTGTGCACTATTTTGTGAAATCTCTCATCTGTCCACAAAGCTAGGAACTGTTAGGACTTAGACTAGAGGGCACTAAGAAACTAAACAAGCTGGCTTGGCAGCTCCGCCCTGCTTTACTCCACTGTCTGAGCTGTTCACAGAATCCTGTGCTGGGGCAGATAAAGTGGAGTCAAAAAGTATTGGCACATGTTCCAATTTAACTGCACGCATGGATTTATTCCAAACAAAACATGCTTCTGTGAGTCGTGGATGGCTGTAGACAAGTTCCCTCAGTGGCACTTTTGTCTTCGTCTCACTTGCTTATGTTCAAAATTAGATCCAATAAAAATGCCGGCTTCCGAAGGCCTGTGCTGGGCCAGGTAAATTCAAGGCAGAAGGAGAGAAGTCAGTCCCAAAGGTGATGGGGACGATTTTAAGGAAGTTCACAGAAATAGCCTTGAAAGCCTTTCACAAAGCACACATGCAGACAATGGAGACTGATGAGGGGGTTTTAAGAAAATGGAAAACTTCATTAGCAAGAAAATGTCGGGAAAGTGGGGACATTGATTTCCCCCTAATCATAGTCATGCAATGAATTACTCCTTTTGAGAGTAGCAATGTCATGGGGAAAAGCTTACTTTGTACTACTAATATTCTAATATTTTACCTTTAGGCTTCTTTTTGTTCCACAAATTAAAAAACATGGAAAAGGATGATCAGTTGAGTCCCTCACATACTAGAAATACTCGACAGATTTGAGGTGGTGTAAATCCAAGAGTGCAGAATACTTGGGGAAAGGGCAGACAAACAGAAACACCTCCTTCGGAACTGGAGGAGATGTCAGGGAGTAATGCAGCACATTGTGATCATTTTGTTTAGTGAAAGTTTCTATGGCTTTGTAACAATATTTTCTGACTTACCATCATATGTTGTTTAGGAATATCTTCTAGTTCTAATCCCAGAAAAATGAGATAATTCCAATGGACTGCAGAATGAAGAAGAGAGAGCGAAAGCAAGAGTGAAAGCAAGAGAGAGAGAGAGAGAGAGAGAATGAGAGAGATGTGCATAAGATATCATAAAAATAACTGTGGTAAAGACTTTTGTACCCAAGTTACATGGATTTTTCTATAAACTTATATCTCACTGAGATATGGTGAATTTTCCATTCTAAAATTAACTGTTGCGTGGACTTAATACTTGTCATTTCCTGAGATGGTATCTCCGAATCTTCACCGTCCTGGACCTCCTGTTCATTTGTAGTGTCTACCTTTAAAATTGTAGGTTTTCTTTTTCACTTGTGATTTACAGAAAATTATACTACAATTGAAGATCTGGACAACCTGTTCGATGTCTTGGGAAACTAGGATGCAGGGAGATTGGGTGACCTTTCAGCGTGACCATGTGATCAAGAGGAAGCTAACACTAGTGTCCAATCTGCCAGCACTCATTCTGAGCTTTACTCAAGTGGGTTGAATGGCCATTCTCTCTGTGTGCCGACTTTTGGGGAAATGCATTGCTTTAGCATCTGTTCTCTATAGAACCTTTCAAATGTTCTTCAAGGGGATGGGTATGTTAGGTTTCTCTACTACAGTTTGCAAAACTGACACGAGCTTCTGCATTCTGAGCACAAATTTCTGCCAACATCTGACTCCTTTGAAAACATCAGGAGGCCCCAGCATAGGGTCTCGCTACCCCTGGAAGCGTGAGCCCGCGCTGCTGTGTCCCTATATGCTGGGGACCGGGCATCCTTTTGCCTTTAATGAGATTTTGCAGTGACAGGATTGGAACAGATTGCTGGCATTATGGCAGCCAGGATATTGTCAGGGGGAACTTGGCAGTGCTCATAGGTGTTATGATGCTGGCTCTTTGCTCAAGGGCAAGAAGATTGAGGGGGAAATTAGAGATGAAGCAGAGAGTGAGCGGTAATGTCAGAAAAGTTCCGAAGATGAAACTGGTGGCAGGCAGTACGTTGGACATTATTTGAGGTTTGCACACTTTGAGTCCTTAGTGACTGAAGACGTAGCCAAGGATTGCTTCAGTGATATTCCTTCATAAATCTGCATAATAACCTCTCGGCAGGGCTTTGGTGAAATTACAAGTATTCATTTACTAAATTGGGTTCAGTGTCTGTATCATGCACGCCGTATGAATATTCAGTGCAGTCAATGCTTCCCAAGCTATGTTGAAGTTAACACATACACTGAATATAGCTCAAGTAGAACTCAAAATTGCCTGCTTATTTTAACCTAACAGGGGTCTTTGTGTCTTAAAGGCTTGGATCTACCCCAACCTCCCTTGTGTCAATAATAGTCTAAATGAAACAAAATGTAAAGCTTTGTGCATTTTTTTTTTGCAGGATTTGTATCTGATTCCTGGCACAAAGTAGTTTTTCTTTATAACAGAGGATTAGGATAATAACACACAGGACTATGAATGGTTTCTTAGAACAGAGTGACAGCTGCCAAGCAGATTCAGGAAGAATGTTTAATTACAACGCTCAGTAACAACCACAAAGGAAAGTTCAATGAGAAGAAACGTCTCTATTACGAGACAAAGGTCTGTGCTGGGGGAGGAGGGTCAGTGGAGTCTTTTCCAGACCAGAGACATTTCTGGTCCTGGAGTTGCCTTGGCAGCTGATGGATATTTGACTTTAATACTTATGCATTTGTTCTTCTCAAAGCAACTCAGTAACTCAGTAGGCTTCCCAGGATAAGCATGGAATATTACTTCTATCTGTAAAATAACGTATTTTCCTGAATTGAAGCTCATGACTCGTCAGACAAGAGTCGACCAGTTTCAGTGCTATTTGGCCAATGAGCACTTGCCTGGGTATCAGGCAGCTCAAATTCTAACCTAGGACACTAGAGCAAACCGACTGTGAGCCCTCAGACAGCTAATGAGTCTCTCTAGATCTCTTTCAACCTTGGCATTACCTATGGTGTTCTGATGGTTAATACAGTTTGAAAAATTACTTTTGGGAACATTATGGATTCTAAGTTTAAAATATAGTATGATTTTTTTTTAGACCAGCCGTAGTAGCTAGACAAATACAGCATGTGAAAGTTTCTTGATTGGTGATATTTGTTTGTAATCTTTGACAGGTATTTTGCTCATGGTACCACACATGCAAATGACAGCACATAAGGTAGCCTCAGCATTAATACTTTATTACTAATGTCAATTTCTTAATATCTCCACATTGTAGATGGGAAAGTTGAAGCTCAGACAGTTTAAGTCATTTGTCCAATACCATGGAGTTTGGATGTAGCAAAACTAATATTCATACTCATTTCTTTAACTCCAATTTCATCATTAACTCTTAAGCACCTCTTTCCATCTAGACAAATTCTGGATGTGCACGAGCTTCCCATGTTCATCGTAAATGTGTGTTAGAGAAATGGAGCTGAGTTCTTAGGACTGTGCTCTTCATCCTGACAAAGCATCTAAAGAGATCGAGGACCAGAGGAACCTTTATAAAGGATGGGATGTGGTTGGAGGAACTGGAGACTATGGGTGTTCCATCGTTGTACAAATTTACACAGTTGATGTGTGTATGGATTGTGGTAAGAGTTGTATGAGCTCCTAATAAAATGATTTAAAAAAAATTGGCATTATGAATATTGAGTTTAATTTTCTCTTATTTTTAATCATCTAACTTTCAGATATCTATGGGTATAGGTCAACTATGACCAACACTAAAATATGTAAACCCACAAATAAAAAAAGCTTAAAAACTCACTGCAATTGAGCCAATGCCAACTAATAGTGATGCTATAGGACAGGGTGGAACTGCCCCTGTGAGTTTCCCAGACTGTAGCTGTTTATGGGAGTAGAAATCTCTTTCTCCTGAACACCCAAATAGCGCTTGTTAGAGGACAATGGACAGCAGGTATAAAACAGAAGAAGTAAGCTTACTGGTAGAAAACTAATGCAAGGATATTGTGAAAGAAATAAATTTGACATTTTAAATAGGATTTCTTGTAGTAGGGATAGTATCCCTGATTAGAAGACACAGAAGTTGCAGTTAAGGAAATGGGTGGGTGTCGGCTTGGTGAGGTAAGAGGATCTTTGAGGAAAAGAATTTAGTGGAGGTTAGCAAGAGCTACAAATGAAGTATATGGAATGAAATGCATCAGTTTTAGGTGAAGATGTGTCAAGATACGGCCCCCAGGAATGAATATTTTTCAAGAGGAATGTCTATATTCGAGAGGTTCTCCAAAGGAAATTGTATTTCCAAGTCAGCTTATGGTTACAGTATAAAAATCAACATACAAATAAAACAAGATACTCAAAATATGCCTAGAAAAAAGTCTTGGTCTATAGAGAAAACTGGAAGTTGGACGGAGAAGTCCAATAAAAGATGATAATAATAAAAATCAACTATAGTAGATCAGAAATAACTTTAACTTGCCAAAGGCATTAGTAGAAGAAAAGGTATAAAAATGCCTTTCAGAATTCTTTTATTTTTTTAATCGGGAAGGAGCTCTGGTGCATAGCAATTAAGTGCTGGGCTGCTCACTGAAAAGTTGTTAGGTTCAAATCTACTAGCGGCTCTGTTAGAAAGAGATCGAGTATTTTGCTCCTATAAATATTAGTCTAGAAAACACTATTGGGAAGTTCTACCACAAGAGGCCGAGTTGATTCAAAATCAACGTGATAGCACCAAACGGGACCTAATATCAACAACCTGACTGAAAGAATATTTTGAAGAATTAAAAGGTGAGTTTGTGTTTAAGCCCACAGGCCTATAGAATAAAATTGTGTTGGACATCAAGTTTTGGCAATTAGATGGAAGGGATTCTTACTTCCTTCAAGTGGATTCTGACCCATAATCACAAAAATGATCCTTCAGGACAAATTAAGTTGACATAAGTTTCTTATTGGGTATTTGCTAATTTACCTCATTAGAATCAATGTCAATGTTATTATGTGCCCCTGAATCCCTTCTGGCTCATAGCAACCTTCCTGACAGAGGAGAACCCCCTCATGGGGTTCCCTTGGCTGGAATCTTTATCAAATTTCCTTTTCTCCCTAAAGCGGCTGGTGGCTTTGAACTGCCCACCTTTTGGTTAGCAAAGGAACACTGAAACATGATGCCACCAGAATTTCTTAATGTCCATGTTAGGCTACCAAAAATATAAAGTGAACATTTCTTTACTCTTCCATTTACAGAATCCAGGAAAAAGCTCTCCACATTCACAGTCTAACTAAAGGGATAGTTGTTTCTACAAAATACAGCTTATAGTATTTAGAGGTTATCTATGTATGTATGTATGTATCTATCCATTATTTAATAAAATATTATAAACCAAATACTTTTTCTACATCTTCATTTTTGCCAAAAATTTGAAATCCTATTGTAGCAAAAGAGGAAACATGTAAATGTAAACCCAGAGGTAGGAGATACTCCACAAGACCATTATAAAATATACTAATTTTGGAAATCCACTGATGGTAATGGTCTTTATAAAATCAGATATCTGAAAGGGCTTTTCCTTACATGTCCTGGCCAGTGTCCTTATAAGCATGAATGTAGGCGGGGATCATTAAAAATGTATGTACCCAGGGTTAGATGGGCCTTTATTATGCTCTGCTTAGCTGGGTAACAGAGCATGGCGCTCAGCCCCAAGGAGGTCAGGAGACTCTTTATGGTCCTTGGTGACTTTACTTAGATTACAAATAAAGCATCCTGATTTCAGGAAACAACATTCAGTAGAAGGCCTGACCTTGCTCTGCAAGGAATAAAGATGGAAAACTTGCCTTTAGGCCAAAACAAGTTAATTTAGGTTTGTTTATATAAACATATTTTCATCAGATATGTTTTATATCATCTGTAAATATATAAAAAATAACAACAAATATACCAACAAACAACAACCCACCCAAAAAAATCAAAAACAAAAAACGGAAAAACAAAGCAAAAGTAACTTTTCAGTTTCCTCTCTAGAATGTTCTCCTTCCTTGATAAAGTCACTATCTCTGTGGTGTGATTCTCAGATTAGTGCACAGCAAACCACAAACCATGCCCAGAACAAATAGTTTCATACATTTTGATTATGATATATTGACTTTAGAGCTTAAAAAGAGTTGGTTTCCATGTAGTCTTCCATGTAGCTGTCTTTCAATACGGAGATAGCTAGGAAGCATGCCTTTGATAGATTTAATATTCCTTTTAGTTTTTTTTTAAGAAGTTGCAATTTTAAAAATCAGATACTTATAAGTGTTTCAACGTTTCCATAAATTGTCTGCCTATGGTTTTTGTTGACATTAGGAGAGCTTGCTTTAGCACTAATTTAACAATTGGCCATGTTCAATGACCTTGAAAATGATTTGGTGTGGGGTAGGTGGAGTGATCCCTATGCATGTTTTCATTTTAAGTTTTATAAGCCAAAAATTGGATGGTTCATAAAGTAAACTAAATTTAGACTAGAAAAGAGATTTTTCAGAAACTTGAAACATTGTGCTGTCTAGGAACAAGAATAATGGATTTTATCCAGAGACTCAAATTGAATATGAGTGATTACTGAAGGCCATATGCATTTCAGGTATTTATTTTATTGTATGTAAAATGAGAATAATCATTCAAAATTCCATTCCTTCTTATGTTAGAAATAACGTGCAAATGGGCTGTGTGGTCATGCAATTAAAAATTGTTGCCTCAATATTGTGAATGATTCAAAGTATTTAAAATTAACCAAAGTGAAATGCAATGTTAAAGAGACTTCTTATAAATGCAAGCAGCAATTGAAATTCAAAAGCCATAGAGCAATATACCCCTAAAATTACTTTTGAGAACTTGAACTTTAATTGCTGTGAAAAACTCACAGAAAAATCAGTAGAGATCATTCACATACAAGACATGGATCTATTCATTCTCTTGAGCTCAAGTTAGAACTAGTATTTATGGGAGTTTCAAATAACCATACACGGATTTGTAGGGAGGATTCCTTGTATGGGCCCTAATTCACGTACCCAACAGTTTTCTGTCACTCATTAAGTATGACATCCCTTATGACACTCCTCCTTGCTGTGGTTTATTTATTTATTTTGGTCAGGTGCCGTCAAGTCGGCTCCCACTCATAGTGACTGGTGCACAACAGAAGGAAACACCACCTGTCTTGAGCCATCCTCGCAATTATTCCTGTACTCAAGCCTGTTGTTGCAGCCACTGTATCAACCCAGCTCAGTGAGGGGCTGCCTCTCTTGCGCTGCCCTTTTATCTGACAGAGCAGGATGTCCTTCTCCAGGGACTTGTCTCTCCAGACAGCATGTCCACCTAAGTCTGTAAGACAAAGAGTCACCCTCGTTGCAGCTGAGAGCACTCTGGCCGTACTTCTTCCAAGACAGAGTTGTTTGTCCTTTGAGCGGTTCGTGATACTTTCAATATTCTTCCCCAGCACCACCATTCAGATGTATCCATGCTTCTTCAGTCTTCCATGTTCATGTCCAAATTACACATGCGTATGAGGCCATTGATAAGAGATCCTGACTTGGGTCAGGTGCTCCTTAGTCCTCAGAGTAAGCTCCCTTCTTATCACATTTTAAAGAAGTCTTGTCCAGCAGATTTACTCAATGCAATACATTGTTTGATCTCTTGACTGCTGCTTCCATGACCATAGATTGTGGATACAGGCAAGACTACATTCTTGACAACTCCGAGCCTCCTTGTGGTGAGTTGAAATTACTTGCTATTTGTTTTCTATGCATAGACTTGCTAACTCACACCTAGTAACTGTGGGAACATGAAAATAAGCTGCAAGGGACACAGCACAGGAATTGGACAGTTTTGTCATCCTTCTGGGTGTTAAAGGGTTCCATCTTAGAAGCAGGAACAGAGCATTTCCACAACCTCAAGAAAGAAAAATCACTAGTGGAGGAAGGAGGAGATTCCTGCCTGAAGTGGTAAAGGCATCAGGCCCTGCAGCACCAATATTCTGATTTAGAGCTGAGGACTCATACTGAGGATTCCCAGAGTAAAGCTTTGTGCCTTTAAGCAGAAGGCGAGCTGACCAAGTGAGGTGCCATTTGGGCATTTTACAGCACTAGAAGAGCCTTTTCACCGTGCCCTAAGCGGGGCAGAGGCCAAGAGACTGGTTGGCTGAGCACAGCGACATGTGCCTGACAGCCAGAGAAATGTATCCTTATGATGTTTTCTAGTCCCGACTTGTAACCTGATAAATTCCCCCAATAGACCCCTCTGTCGTCTGTGGGCATCGCAATAGAGTTTTTGAGCCCGACGGAGTCGAGTGCCGTAGGAGGGATGGTTGGTGTTAGAATAGGACACAGAAGAATCGGGGCTTGGGTAATAGCGGACTTCTGCCTCATAGGAACCATTCCTGGGCAGAGGTCGATCGGATCTCTTTCTTCTTGGGTTGCGAGGAGTCAGACATGCTCTGCACATCACTTCGTTACTATTGCGTTGCAAGTTACTCCCCTGATAGGCGTTGGGAATGCCGTGTGAAGGACAAAAAGACATAACCTGGGACCTACGTTCACGATATCAAGATCAGTCTTAAACACCCATTTTCACGACAGCAAGAAAATCTACCAAATTCAAACAAAAAAAACATAATTTGGGAAGACAGCCTCCTCTCATCATAATTAAATTGTTTAGGACTTAATTGCTGAGTTCTCAAATATGAACTCAGGATTAAAAATATATAAAATCTCAACATTGGGTTAATTAAGACCATATTTGATGGGTGTCATGCTTCTACATTTTGAATAGTTTAGTTTGTCTATAATCCCTGGGTCATAAAAGCATTTAATGTGATTGGCTGCTCACCAAAAGATTAGAAGAGTATTTCTACCCAGAGGTATCTCAAGAAAGAACAGCCATTGAAAACCTTATTGACGTACGTGGTCACAATGAGTCAGAAATATTGTCAATAGTAACTGCTTGGGTGCTTGTTTACTTGCATTTATTTAAAATGTTTATGTCTATATAATCTCCAGACCTTCAATTCAGAGAATATTATAGAAAGGACTGGTTTGACTTGCTCCATAATAATGGATCCAAGAGACTAATTATCTTGGAAGATTTGGAAATCTTGAAATTTTAAGATCATCTTTTAAAATCAACCAGTTGAAATTTGAGTTCAATGGGGAAGAATTTCAAAACCACCCAAAGGAGTCTGAACTCCTCTCTGTGGAATTTCAGCCCTTATATTATTTCCAGCGAGGTGAAAAGTCTTTTTGAACAATTATGATAATCTTCTCTAGGGAGCATTGATGGCTTAATGGTTGAGTTCTCATTTTTCTTACAAGGGACACAGGTTTAATCCCTAGCCCATGCGGAGTAATGGTTACGCTCAGTCATGGGTGCTTCGTTCTGCCTGTCATCTGAGGGTGGGTGTTGCTGTGATATTGAACAAGTTTCCAGACCAAAGTGGAGCTTCCAGACCAAAATGGATGAGAAATAAAGGCCTGGTAACATATTCCTGAAATCAGCTAATGAAAACCCTATATATTACAATAATCTGATATGCAATCAATGATAGGAATTTAAGTAACTAGCGTAGGACCAGAGAGCATTTGGTTCCATTGTGCATGGGACAACAACAATAATAACCAATAAATAACCTTCTCAATGATGAGATTAGAGAGGCTACATGTCTGGCCAAGAACATTGTTAACCTACTTTTGTCTCTCATCTTGTTCCCCCAAATTGGGAAAGTTTTAGCTTACTTGTCTATTGGATAAGTAGTGTGGAGAATAATTTTCAAAAACATCTGTTTATTAAAAGGTATGTGGGCATAGTATAATATATTTGCTCACCTCTCTGAGGTAATCCTGAGTCCTCTGTGAGAACATTGAGAGATTTTCTAGAGACCAAGGAAGATAATTCACGTTGACGTCATGAACTAGCAATAGTCAATGTTGGACCATTGATGAAATAGTGAAGTTGTATAATTTTACTTGGGTTTTCTTGTTCGTTATTCCTGGTACCATTTACCTTGTTAATTTGTTCTTAATGAGTTCATCAGCAATGATTTAATACAACTTAGAGGAACAGCTTTCTTTAGTCTTTTAATTCGCGACAGTTCCCCTTCGATTTGGCAGTACATTAATGGAAAATGGAAAATTGCCTCTTTCTAAATGTCAGAATAATACTGCACCAAAAACAATTCAGTCATGTCTTTCAAACCACGCACATATGGTTCATCACCAAATGTCACTGTTCTTCCCCTTCCCCCAAAACCCCCTCCCGCATGTACCTTCTCTCTTTATTTTCTTCCCATTCATCTGTGTCTGGCGATCAATGTTTGGATTCACTTTCTAATATCTTTGCTTAAGTTTCAGCTCTCCTCCTGTCTGTATTTGCTAACAGCCCAGGGACCAATTCCTATTCCACTCATTTTACCTAGAGCCTTGAAATCGGCAGCGTTCATCGATCAGGTGACAGCGATAGCATTTAGTATCACAAATGTCTTTCATCTGCTCCCAAAATTTAAGCAAAAAAGTTATATGAAGTTCCTTGACAATATTGGTTTTTTGTGCATAATTTTGATTCTTTTATACAGAACTCTAAGTGAAACTACACTTCCTACTCTGTCTATGCCAGGAACGATCTTTATTTCCTAGCTCTGTGTTTGAGCAAGTTTCTTTCTAGGATGAATGCTTTAGTATGAGTGTATTAATGATGATTTATTGGATATAGTCCCAGTGAGAATACCCAGCAGAGTTTCATTTGTACCTACAGATATAAACATTTAATTTTGCATATGATGTCATTTATGTTTGAAGATTGCTTAAAGGAATAATTAGAATTAGCTGTAAGTTATACTATCTAAATAGTGCCCATATTGCAAAGGTGAAACTGTATTTTCCAAAGTTATTGATCTACAATCCATAATTAATCTAAAAAGCATCAATATTTATAAATCTACCTCTAAAGAGTATTTTAAAAGATAAATTTCATTTTTATGAAAAAGGACTTCTTCAGGTAATATTTAGGAAGAAATAAACACTTCAAAGAAAAACTCCCACTCTTAGTTGTCTGTTTTCTAATATCTTTATACATAAGGTACTGTCTGAAACAAGACTTTTGCATCTTAATTGATCAGGTTTGCTTGTATTTAGCAGAAATCTGAGTTCCTTTGAAAACTCATTGCCATAGAAGTGACTCGGACTTAGAGGGATCCTCTACGAGAGAGTAGAATTGCCACTTTGGCTTTTTGAGACGGTACATGTTTACGGGGGCAGACAGCCAATTCCGTTGTAGAGCAGCCGATGAGTTTGAATAGCCCACCTGGCAAGTAGCAGTCCAACGCTTATTCCATCGTGCCCCCAGAAGTACGTATGTATATTTGAATTCAAGGAAGTGTTTTCTGCAAACGAAGGATTGCTTGTTCAAGCAGTTAGAAGGTCATCAGAGAGTGATATGTTCATTACTAAAGCAATACCATGACAAAGTACCAAGAGCATGACTCGGTTTATATTTTCCTTTCCTCTTCTCCAGCAGTATTAGGGTATTTGCTGTTCTGATTCTAACGAGATTACATAAGACAATTAATAATAATTATATAGTTTTCCCATGATTGATTTTGAATCTACTATGCAACAAGCACATAGGTAATTTAACCTATTTTTTCCTGCAACCTTTGAAGTAGATCTGAAAACTGAGAGGTTGAAAAGATTATCTGAAATTGCAGAGGGTTAATGAATCCATGCTTTTCTTATCCCATACTCCATTATGCTGTACAGTGAAGTTCAGGGCCTAAAAGGATGTAGAGGGTCAATTATCTACCCTCTCTCGTTGTTGATAGTGATTCACCAGAACCCTTCCAGTAACACTTATTCTGAAGGCTTTCAGACCACCCTGTTGAGCAACTCTAATGGCAGAAAATGAGACAACAGAGAGAGTTAAACTATGTCCCTCTGTATTGGTGCCTATTGCCTTTATTCTAGCTTGTCTATTAACATAATTACTCAAATCTTTCTATGATGCTTTTAGCTATTTGAGAATGCTACTAAATCCCTGATTTGATCTCTCTGCTAGGCTAAACCTTTTCAATTTCTTTACTCAAGGACCTTCATAAGACCCTCAGAATAGTGTACAAGACATATAATTTCAGTGTGAACCAGAGGAAAATAAAATAGGATTTAATTTGGCCATTACTTTTTAAAAATGTAGACGCAGATTACATCTGTGAATATATCCCCATAAATTACATAGTAGCTCATGTTAAGATAAAATTAAATACAAAGGAAATAGCAACATACATCTGTATCAACTACATATTTGTACCCAAAATCACACGTTAAATATATTTATGTTATATTACTTGTCTAAATTCATACATTTTAGCCTAGTCCATGAGTATAATTTTTGAGTTTGCTTCCATGATTTGATGTTTGAATCCTCCTTTTGTCCCACAACTTTATGTAATCACCACATTCCATTTCTCCCCACAAAGGAGCATGTTCTCAGCTTAACATTGTTACAAATGTTGAATTATACTGTGTTTAATACAGCCTTTTACTCATACCCGCCCTCAATACAAGAACACATTGTTCTAACAAATTGGCAATCTGAGATGTTCACCTGACAATCGCTGAAGACAAAACGGTTGCATAAGAAAATGTGGTGAAGAAGGCGGATGGTGCTCAGCTATTAAAAGATATAACATCTTGGGTCTTAAAGGCTTGAAGTTATGCAAGCTGCCATTCAGCAGAGAAGCAACAAGTGCACATGGAAGAAACACACCGCCAGTGCGATCATGAGTAGTCACAGAGACTGGGTAATAGGCATCAGCAGACACATAACACATGAACAAAAACATATTTTTGAGAATGAGATGGATGGAGCAGAGATCCAAAGCCCATCTGTAGACAATGGAACAATCTCCCTGGAGAAGGGCCACAGGGAAGAGATGGGTCAACCAGGGTGCAGTAAAGCATCAATGAAACACTATATTGCTCTGGTTCCTTGAGGCTTCCTCACCTCCTACCACCATGACCCCAGTGCTGCTTCTCAATTCAGACTAGACCAGAATGTGTACACAGGTATAGATAAGAGATGGGAGCTCACAACACAGAGATTTTGGGAACAGGGAATAGTGATACCAGAAGGGTCGGGGGAAGAGAGGGAGAGGAAGGGACAAAGGGGGAACTGATCATAATGATCGACACATAACCATACATCCCTTTACAGGAGGAAGAACAACAAAACATGGGGAAGGGAAACAGCGATCAGTGTGAGATATGAAAATAATAACAATATCAAGGGGCTATGAGGGGGGGGGAGTAGCTGATACCAAGGACTCAATAGAAAGTAAATGTCTAAGAAAGAATGAAGGCAACATATGTACAAATTCACCGATGGAAGTGATGTATGGATTGTGGCAAGAGTTGTAAGCATCCAAAAAAATTTTTTTAATTGAAAAAACAACAACAACAACCCAACAACAGCCTTTGAGAACTAACTCCACAGGTTTCCTCTGGGACAGCCACAGACCAGCCAGCCTGACTCTCCTGCAAGACTTGTTGAGCTGTACTCAACCCAGCATAGAAAATGGAGGCTAGATCTGGGGTCTTGATTGGGACCAGCTCCAGACAGCTCTTCAGTCAATTCCCCTTATGAGCTTTGCTTGCTTTTTTTTGGTTTTGTTTTTTTGCCACATCTGGACATTAGCCTTCCTGAAATTATTCTTACAGGTTCTTTGTTCCAGGTTCCTTAGTTATATGACCCCTTTGATCACACATTATTAATTACTCTATTAGTTAAACACACCAAAAACATCCATTTACTGGGACCTGTGAATGTCTAGTCAAAAAAATATGGTGGGTACGATGTGTTCTACAAATCTACTTATGACTTACTTGGATTTCATTGAAAAGTAGAGGGCAACCAATTGTATCGTGCATAGACACACAAATTTCTTCAGATTTCCTTTTCCTGAGTGTTGCAAATGTTTAGGGAAATAATATGGGCCTTTCTCTCCAAAACTGGATATTTGTATTCATCTACAGGCATCTCAGGTAAAAGGCCTGAAAAATCAGCTGTTGAAAATCATTTGAGTTCCACCAGGACACATGGGTCTGCCACCAGTCAGCGATGAGTTGGTGACAGTTGGCAGTCCTTGTTGAAGGGGTCGGAGGATCCAGGTGGCCACATCTGGCTCCACCAGGGAGAAGGAGAACCATCTCCACGTCTGCCCAGACATGCCTTTACCCTCCACCTTTCTCTGCCTGGGGAGCCCTGGTGGTGTAGTGTTACACACGCATTGGATCTGCATGGTGGGCAGTTAAAACACGAGCAGAGCTCCCCAAGAGAAAGACTGGGCTTTTCACTCCTGGGAACATTTATGATCTTGGGAATCCACAGGCAGGGGATAGCTATGAGTCAGCTTTGACCGGATAGTAGTGAGTTTGGTTTCCATTTTTCCTCCACCTATTCTGGCACCAAGTGTTCATCTCATGACACTCAGCTCTTCTGCTGGGTTTGATAATTCATTGCAATGGCCACTTAGAAGTCACAGGTGCAATGTATAATTATGGCTGTTTTTTAGGGAAGTTGACAAGTTGCCACAAGTCAGGACCAGTCAACAGTTAGCATGCAGTCATTGGCCCACATCAGTTAGCAGCCAAGTCTTTCTCTCTCTGAGATCCTCAGCATCTCAGCCTTGTAGTCCCTTGGCTTTTGCCCCATGGATCTGGAAGACTTCCCATGGCTCTGCTTCAGAGTCAAATAGTCTCTAGCTCTGTATCACAGTTCCCTTGCCCCAGTTTCTGGTCTCACTGTACCATGGCATCTACTGCCTCCAACAGCTCATGCAGGGAATTCCAACCTGTTCTGATGGCTGCTCTTCTTCTGTGATGATCCCAGGAATTTTCTCTCTCTGCTTCAATGTGGTTGTTTTTTGCTTATTTTTGTCTTCCGGCAGAGCATATCTCCCAGGAAACAAAGGTTGAGTGACTTGGTTATACTCTCTAGTAAGGTGGACATTCAGAATGCAGCCCACTGTAATCTTGTCTATTATTATAATGGAGAACTCTCTCCAAAATGGGCTTTTAATCACAGGGGCTTTTAACCACAAACACAGAGGTTAAAGTTTATAATACATCACATAATGGATTATATCTAGAAGGGCCATATTAATGTACAAGCCACTTAACAAAGTTCCAAGAGTTCAGTAGACAATACAGCTCTGTTTTTGTGTTTTACTAATTTTTACCTACTATTAACTCACAGTAGGTATTCAATACATGATGATGTATATCACAGTCTGACTTACTTCTGACCACCTGTGTCTGTCTTCATCTGAATTTCGCTTACAAACTCTTTTATCTTCTGAGATGTCGTTTTTCTTTTCAGAATTATTGGCTTTTGCATGGTTCATTCATTTCCTTTTTTTCTCTTTTAAAACTAATGCTTAGATGGGAGTCTTTTTGCCTTAGCTATTGATGAGAATTGGCTATCCTTTACTCAGTGATCACTAAGGTGACCCAACCATGTCTCAGGAAGTCCGACTTTTCCAAATCTCCAAAAATAGTCTTTCTAGTTTCTCAGAATTGAGTCTAGTTGTAAGTTTAAGATCCAGAAGAAATGACAGTTTCAAGCATGTCAACGACAATCATTACAACAAGCAAATGAGTCATTCAGTTCAAAGGTAATCTAAAGGGTAAATGTTGTTAGTTCAAATCCACCCGTCACTCAGAAAGAGAAAGGTGAGGATGTCTGCTACTGTAACAATTTACAGTCTTGAAAACCCTGCGTAGGGTAGCTATTAGGAGTCAGAATCATTTTAATGGCGACGATGTTTTTCCTTCTGAATGTTATATAGAGCTTTTAATCCAGACAAATTTGCCTTGGGTTTACTTAATAATGTTACCTCTCTGCCAAGTACAGTCAGAAATAGCCTCATGTCAGTTATCCCTGTTTAAAAGACATGTTGGTTATCTATTGTTTTAAACAAATAGTTTTGTTGGTATAGGGAGTTAAGAAGATGAATAGTAGGTCAAATATTTGTCAAAATTCGAATAGAATTTTATGGTTCTTTGGAGAATTTAAGCCAGTTTTATTGACTTCTAAATTGAGAAAATTATATGTGCATAATGAGCTCTGGAATATTAAATGATGACAAAAGTGACTAAAAAAACAAAACAAAATGAAAAAGGTTTCACTTCCTGGTTTGTCTTCCTGGTACTTGAAGACAAGAAGAACAGGTACATAAATCAAGCTAGAATGTATTTTGGAGTGGTTGCTACTGGCTAGCACCAGCGTATATCAGAAACCAGAAGATTAATCTCATAAGCAATTTTAAAAGCAAGGAGTTTCAGGTTACACCATAAATTCTTGGTTGGTGACTCATTGAGTGTCCCCACACCTTAAACCCTTTGAGAACTTGGTGTAGTCAGATAAACTCTCTTGCTATAAATAGTGAGATGCAGTGGGCAAAGTGCTGCCCTCAGAGTTGCGAGGACACTGGTCTAGTATTGTCTTTCACATCATGGATGATCTCCCCTGAAGGGTGTTCTGGATCCAATACAATTAGCCAAGGGGAGGGCAGTTGAATCAAGGTAAAGAGGACAGAAAGACTGGCATCTAAAATATAGTATCTGCGTTTGTTTCTAGGGTTATTGTAACACATTGAGAACGTCTTGGTGACATCAAACAACTCAAATATATTCTTTTATAGGTCTAGATGCTAGAGTTTAAAAAACCAAGGTGTTAGCAGAACTCTGCTTCCTCTGAAGGCTCTGGGGAAGAGTCCATCCTTGACGTTTCCAGACTCTCGAGGCTCGGAGTATTTCTTGGTGTATGCCAATGTCATTCCAAATCTGTTTACCTCATCTCATGACCTTTTATGTCTCTCTGTATGTTCTTTTCTTTCTCTTATAAGGACATCTGTCCCTGGATTTATACTTTCTCTTAACTCTGGATGATCTCAGCTAGAGAGCCATACTGTAACACTTCTGCAAAAATTCTTATTCCAAATCATGTCACATGCTGAGGTCCTAAGTGAATACGGATTTTAGGAGGAACAGGAGTTTGCAGCTCAAATCCACCCAGGAGCTCTACAGAAGAAAGCCCTGGTGACCTGTCTCCAGAATGGTTATCTCCAAGAAAACCCTGTCGGACTGTTTTACTCTGTCACACGGGGATTGATATGAGTCAGAATTGGCTCAACAGCACCCAACAACAAGAGCAACATTTAACCCAATAGAATATACCAAGTTAAATGGCTATGATTCTGATCTAGACCAATTTCAATTCATTTATGGATCTGTTGATTCATTAATTCAGCAAATACTTATTGAAAATGTATTATGTGCCAGGCATGTTAACACATAGGATGATCCATAGATGCAGGATGCTATATTGATGGACCTGATAGGATAGAAACTTCTACAGCTGTCACTCAGTTAGGTAAGATTGTTTTCCTAAAAGTGTGATGCTATAATTTTCTTCATCCCGCATAACTGTTTTTCAGCATATATATCAAATGTAAGTATCAATCATGATTTATTAAATTATTATATGAACTATATTACTAAAACATATGTGTATTATACAACATAGACACAATATAAATTTTAAAGTATGTATATAAAAAATCCAAATAATAGAAATTGAAATTCTAATATTGTCCTTTTGTATACCATATTGTGATTTTATGTAAACTTTAAGTAACAGTGTTCCATTTTGGTTCTGGTAGCAGTGTCATAGTTCTAGATGGTTTTATATGTTTAGAATAACAATTCAACCAGAAGATACAGGCTTTGGTACATTGGAATTATTTAAATGATATTTACCTTACCTTAGCCTTCGAAGGCAGACAGGATATCAAGTGCTGTCGGTAAGGATTTAGTAATCATGACAAGAATTGAGAGAGGTCTGCAGAGTGTGAGCCTGCAGATGCTTGGAGCCAACACTAACCAGCTCATGCCTGGATACAGAACAGTACTCCAAACCCCGGTATGTGACACCCTTGAGTTCTAGATGAGGCTAAACCTGAGGAGGGAGTTCTTCTGTTTGAAAATGAGAAGCCTGAGAAATGGAAGAGCTGACATTGTCCCTGCCTCTAACTAACTTTTTCATTTTGGAAATTTAACCCCTCTAGACTGGCCTTACCCATCCAGTAAAATGAAGATTATGGCCATTAAGCAAACAGTCTGAGTCGAGTTGATCCCGACTCATGGTTATCCCTGTAAGTATGTAGTTCCAATAGAATTATGCTTCATAGGATTTTCATGGATTAATTTTTCAAAAGCAGGTTATTAGAACTTTCATCAGATGTGCTCCTTGGAAGACTGAAATCTCCAACCTTTGGCTTAGCAAGTGAGTACTTTGCCAATTGCATTATCCAGAGACTAGTAATACTTCCACCATTTAAAACTCAGGGTTCTGAATTGAGAGCTCTTTGGGAATCTGTTCCAAAATTAAGAGTCATCATTGTAAGATTCTATAACTTCTAGTTAAGTGCATTTCAATGAAGAGAATGTTGACTCTTCTAATGAAGATTGATTAATTTTCATACTTAGAATACAAAAGGAATATTTTTAAGTGAAACGATTCATGCACTCAGGTGTGTCTGTGAGAACATTAAGCTGTCTTATGTTTTTCTAAGGAGGTGTAGTTGATTCACAAGTGAATATCTTTAAAGTGATGTTGCAGAATAAACAGCTATAAGGCTTACCTTCACTGACTTTGTTTTCTTGATTGGAAGCAATGCTGGGTGGGTCCTCCAGACACATAGAGGGCAGTAGATTGGCTGACGAATTGAAATCATCAATCAATATTTATTAAAGACAGCCAATCAGTGTGTATGTGGGAGTAGTGACTCAGAAGTTCTTTCTGTTTGAAGCTATCCATTTTTGCTGTAACTCTAAAAGAATCCTCCACTCATTTTTAAGTATTGTGGTAACCCTTTTAAAACTATTGAAATACATACAATGATGCCAGCAGGTGGACATTGTAGGCATATTTGAGATACATGAACTATGTATACACCTTTCCTCAGTAATTTTGTCTTTTAAAATTCAACAAAAATAATCACAATGCCATTCTAGTTGAAGGAACAATGAATTAGAAGACGGAAGCCCTGGTTCTGTCTTGAATCTCTTGCTCACTGGATGGGCAACTTTGATCTCTCAGCTCTTTTCCCTCTGAGTCTCTGCTTCCCTAAGTTTCAAGTCCATGGGCCAGAGTGAATCTTCTCTAAGCTTCCTAGTGTAAACACTCTTTGATTCTAGGAGAAACGTCTATGTGATCAGGACTACGCTAAAAATTTCTTCCACTCCTTATCCATCTGATTCAGTTGAGCAATGAGTTTTCTATGAATATTTTCCTGACAACTAAATACCCTTTGGAGAGCTACTCACTGTTTATTTTTGGTGACCTCCCTCTATCTCTATATTCTAATGTGAATGGATCAAGGTTAAAGCCAGAAAATAGAAGATCCTACGTTATTCCAGTGAAAAAGAGGAAGGCCCTCGGGTGCTGAATTGACACAGCAGCTGCAGCAAGGAGTTCAAGCATAGGAGCAATTGTGAGGATGGTGCAGGGTTGGGCATTGTCTTGCTTTGCTTTGTGTAAAGTCGCTATGGGTCAGAACCGACCAGATGGCATCTGATAACAACCAGCTATTTCACATAGTGCCTTATCAAGAAACTGGATGCTTTTAGAGAAAGAAGAAAGAAGCTAGACGATCACGGTACTATTGATTTGACAGTGACACAACCATAACTGCTATCTATTGACCAGGAAAATGCTGGTGATGTCACAATTATCTCTAATATTCATCAATGATTGGATTCTGGGATATACGAAATATCTGTGGACTTGTTTTCTAGCAGGAGAATAGCTGCCGTGTCACATTCATTTCTCAACTCTCCTTCAATTGTGCCTGATAGACTCTAGTTAAGCTCTAGAAACTTAGCTTCAGAGGAATATGGAAATAGCATAATCCGAGTCCCTACTGCTTCAAATAGGAGGAAAGTGGAATTGTGCTTGAGAGGGTCAAGCCAAGTGTCTACCATGGTTTTCAGGCTGGACTAAGTTCAATTATGTCTCTATTGCTACCAGTTTGCAAGTACCCCTACCCCACCCCAAGGTTAGGGACCATTTCATATGACTCTTTGTTTCAATAAGAATGCAATGTACAGTGAGAAACGAGAAAAAGTACTATAGACTAAATGATGGGTTGATAAAGTCTGAAGGAGAGATCAGTGAAAGCTGAAGCATTCAGGATCCCCGAAGAGAAGAAATGAGTCTCAACATGAATTTTTAGGTTTGGAAATTTTTATGGACCCTAGGTGTGTTAGTCTGGGTAGACTAGAGAAACAAATCCAGAGACACACATATGTGAATAAGAGAGAGTTTTATATAAAGGGTAATTGGACATTAAGAAAGCATCCCTAAGCCCATATGTCTAATATCAATCTATAAAGTCCTCTTTAGACTCATGAAACACATGCAATGACACTGAATACAGGATGATCACAGGCCAGTGGGTAGAAAGTCTTTGGATCCAGTGGCATTGTAAGCATCTCAGCACTGGCAGGGGTCTCTGTGTGACTTCCCCAGTTCCCAGGGCTGCATCAGGGTGGGTCCATGTGGCTTCTCCTCAGGGATGTCTTGCAGAGAGTCAGCCTTGTCAGTAGAGAGTCTCCTGGGGAGTGAGCAGAGAGTCTGTCTCCCACCTCCTGGGAGGAAATCCAGGAATTCCCAGAATTCTCAGGAGAAAGCCTTGCTCACACAGAAACCTCATTGGCTATGACCCCTTTGATAGATGAGACTCCACCCCTCACTCTTACTCCTTTCCAAGTCCCAAATTGACACCAGATGGTGTAACTGCCACACTATGTTACAAAGTTCCTGTAGTTAGTGGCCATATTGCTGATTCCAAGTCCAGATGATTCCATGTGTACAGAACAGAACTGCTCCAGAGTGTTCTTTTAGAAGCAGATCTTAGGCCTCTCTCCCAAGGAGTCTCAGTGTGGGTGCCATCCATCAGACTTCTGGCTAGCAGTCAAACATCGACCCATTTATGCTCTTCTCCCCCACCCCTCCCCTCTGGAGCTCCTAATTTTCCTTTTAAGAGAGCAAAATGACTGGTCCCATGGAGGCCTGGAGTTCCTACTCTCTGTCAGGAAATTTATCACATATGAAAATCCACTCTTTTCTTCAAACATCTATTAATTTGTTCCTCAAATTTTATTAAGTTTATATACAGCACCACTTTTCCAGGTAGTAGAGGCACAACAATTAAACACGACAGGCTAAAACCTGATTCAAAAAGTATTAAACGTTAGCAGATATTTACAGATGATGATACATTATTAGAAACTATTTTTAGAATGGAGTCGATTTTATAGTCCCTTTATGTATGAAGTTATACTTATTAGTATGTAGGCTAATTTAGAAATTCACATATAGGTGCTGGTTATTAAATATGTAAAATACTAAATATTTAATAGTTGCATCAGACTTTTATGCTCTCACCATACTTATTCTATTTGTAGGCTGAGAAAATAATCAGAGAAGCTGAATTAAATGAAGAAAAATGCAACATCAGCATTGGAAGGAAGGCTTATTGACAATTTGAGATATGCAGATGACACAACTTTGTGCTGAAAATGAGGACTTGAAGTTCTTGCTGATGAAGATCAGGATTGTCACCTTCAGTATGGATTACAACTCCAGATAAAGAAGACCAAAATGCTCACAACCAGGACAATAGGTAACATAAAGATAAATGGCGAAAAGGTTGACATTGTCAAAAATTCTGTCTTGCTTGGATCCACAATCAACGTTCAGGGAATATGACAGTTAAATAACCTTGTATAAACTGTAGAACATTAAGATTGAATGGGATGGAGTCTAGCCTGTCAATCAGGTCACAGCTTGATGATGCCTTCTTAGGCCATGGTCTTCTCAGAAGAATTCTGGGGACTCTCTCTCTGCTTCACCTTCCTGCTGAGGAGACACCCCGAGGAGATGGAGGAGCCATGTGGAGATGCTTCCACAGACACTGGATCCACAAGACTTTTCACCCACAGACCTGTGATCTACCTGCACTCATTACCATTGCATGTGCTGTGTGAGAAGAGTGTATGGACTAGTATCAGACATATGGGTTAATATCAGATTTATGGACTGGATCTAGACTGGGTGTGTTACAAATCCAGGGAGACTCATATGTGTATTGGAAAGAGCTTTATATACAAGAGCAATTGAATATTGAGAAAAAAATCCCAGCCCAGTCCAGATCAAGTCCATAAGTCTGATATTAGCACATATATCCAATACCAATCTATAAATTCATCTTTAGA
>NW_022109768.1:8954575-8955708 GCF_000313985.2 Echinops telfairi | reverse complement strand
ACTCATATGTGTATAAGAAAGAAGTTTATATACAAGAGCAATTGAATATTGAGAAAACATCCCAGCCCAGTCCAGATCAAGTCCATAAGTCTGATATTAGCACATATATCCAATACCAATCTATAAATTCATCTTTAGAGGACATATGCAATGATGGCAAATGCAGGAAGATCACAGGCCAGTGGGTGGAAAGTCTTGTGGATCCAGTGACAGTATAAGCATCTCAGCACTGGCAGGGGTCTCCACATGCTTCTCCATCTCAGGGAACTAGAGTAGTTCCATGTGTCTTGTCAGTCACAATGTCTCCCAGGGAGTGAGTAGTGAGAGAGTATCTCCCACCTCCAAGGTAGAAATATCGGAGTTCCCAGAATCCTCAAGAGAAGGCCATGCCCACACAGGGGGCCTCATGAGCTATGACCAGATTGACACACTAGACTCCACCCTTACACTCTAATCTTCTCAAGTCCCAAATTGACACCAGATTATGTGACTACCACACTAGGCTGGGATGTTTTCTCAATATACAATTGCTCTTTAATATACATCTTTTTCTCATACATATATGAATGTCCCTGGAATTGTTTCTCTAGTCAACATAGTCTAACACATTATGGTACCAAATGTGGGATACCAGAGAAACAAATCATTAAGATAGAGATTGGATACTTGTTTGACCTCTGCCTCATGGAGTTTTCCTTCTTTGGCTAGTCAGAGGTCAGATAGGGCTACACTGTTTACTCGATAGTTTTCTGGAAAGGACATTGGAAGTTAAAGTTTTGATTCATTTCCTTCGTTGTGTTTGGTTGTTTCTGTTTAAAATGGCAAACAGGAATGTGATCAGTGTAAATTTTGAGCCAAGGGGTGGATTGCCCCTTATTTCTTTCTTTTGAGACAGTGTTGCTTAGTGAAAATGTCGGACAAAAGGCCCTGCCTTTGTTTGATGCAGTCATAGGCCTAAGGCCATGTTTTGTGTCAATGGAAAAGATAAGGATTAAGATAAAATGATATGGATTGAATTAGACTATTTTAAGAATTGAGTTTAGGCTCTGGCTGGACTGAATCCATACTGATGTCTTCTACTTATTTTTATTGATATTATGTGTATTAGAAATGATTAATAGGAAGTATGAAAA
>NW_022109768.1:8951808-8954026 GCF_000313985.2 Echinops telfairi | reverse complement strand
GGGCAACCTGGGAGGCAGCCCACATTGAGTTGGCCAGAACCTGACCAGATAAAGATGAGAATTTGAGCCCGTGAATGGGTGCATATTGCTGCTGACTTTATGGACAGCCTTTCCTGATTTAACTTTGCTTATGAATGCAGACTCACAAGGTTCCAACTGGAATGAAGATTCTTTATATGAAAGAACATGCTTGTCTCCTCAGAGGACTGGGTTTATATAAGTGGGCAGTATAGAAATTGGACACCCAAAATGGGGAAGATAAAGGCATGAAGTGGCTGGCTTACAAACTTTCATTAGGTGAGGTAATATGTTGTTAGGATTATAGGATTAGGGTGTAGGTAATCACATAACTGCAATTGTTAAGTCAAGAGTATTTTTGTCTTGTTCTCTTATCGAGTATTATGTTTAAATGGGACTGACACTTTTTGAGTTATATATATTTTACTTTTATCCTTTTAAGCACCAATATGATTTTACTCTTGTTTTGTTTAAAAATCATGGCTAAGAAAAAGGAAATTATGTGTGGCTAATTATGTGTGAAAGTGTCAAGTTGACAAGGGGTTTTCTGTGTTGTTACATAATCTCCTGTCAACTTGAGGAGATTAAGAGTGAAGTCACTCTTAAGTGTGCACTGTCAATCAGTGCACAGCCTAACGATGCCTCCTTGTGGGCATGGTCTTCTCAAGAGGATTCTGGGGACTATCTCTCTCTGTCTCTTTGCTTCACCTTCCTGCTGAAGAGACACACTCAGGAGCTGGAGGAGCTGCATGGTGATGCTTCCACAGACACTGGATCCACAAGAATTTCCATCCACTGCCCTGTGATCTTCCTGCATTCGCTTTCATTGCATGTGCTTTCTGAGATGAATTTATGGACTAATATCAGATATATGAGCTAATTTTGGACTTATGGACTTGATCAGGACTGAAATGTTTTTACAATATACAATTGCTCTTCTACATAAATATCTTTCTTGTACATATAATGAATGTCCCTGAATTTGTTTCTGTAGTCAATCCAGTCTAATACAGGGAAGCAGCAGTTAAGATATCAAATGATGCATTGTACATGGTGAATCTCTTGGACAAGATCTCTTTGACCTGTTGAAAAGAAAGGACCTTACTTGCAGGGCTAAGTTTCATGTGATCCAATCCATATACTTTAAATTGCCTCATATGCATGTGAAAGTTGGACACAGAATAAGGAAGAATGAAGAAGAATCAATTCATTTGAATTATGGTGCTGGTAATGAATATTGAAATTATAGTGAACCTCAAAAAAAATAAACAGATATGTCCTTGAAGAAGAAAAGCCAGATGTTTCCTATAGGCAAGGGTGGCCATCCTTTAGCTCGGGTACTTTGGACATGTTGTTAGGAGAGAACATTCCCTGGAGAAAGGACATCAAGCTTGATAAAGTAGAGAGCAGCGAAAGAGAGGAAGGCCCCATAGAAGATGGATTGACACTTTGCTATGACAATTTTCTGAAACACAGGAACAATTGTTGAGGATGGTCCAGGGTCCAGCAGTGTTTCATTCTGTTGTGCATAGGTTCCCTGTGAGTCAGGACCAACTTGATTGCACCTAACAAGAACAACAAGAGAGGATGCTTAATTTGGGATTTATACAAAAATGCTCTTTGAGCAAAATAAGGTCTTCTCAAGGACACTGAGTTGTTCAAACTCATATATGATTCAATAAATAAATCCCAATCTGTTAATGTATTTGTAAAGTAGAAGCATATATTTCATCTCTGATCATCCATGCACCTGCTTTATCTTATTAAGATTGTAATAATTTCAAGGGCAGAAACCTCACAAGCTCTGTAAATGCCACCTCAACTTACTTTTTCCTTTGCTGATCTCTGAAACTCACCAGCTATTTTTCTGTCCATGTAATATTATCATGTGATTGTTCTGCAAGTTCTTCCCATCAAATTAAAAAAAAAATTTTGTTCTCTTTGTATTTATACTTCTTAGAGCCGTCAATGAACTGGAAAATATTTCCTTTATTCTTAACCATTTACACAACTGATAAACAAAATTTATTGTCCTAGGGCAAATTCCTGGTAATAAACTATTTATTTGTCTACTCAGAGGCACCACACTTGTCTTAATTTTAAAAAGGATAATCCCTTAATGATACATGTATACATGTACTGTATCCTGACTTTATTACACAAAGTTTTGGGAAGCAAAATTGAAACCTTTTCTAGTAAT
>NW_022109768.1:8943369-8950044 GCF_000313985.2 Echinops telfairi | reverse complement strand
AAAAAATATTTTAAAATGTAAAAAAATTTTTTTTTTAAGTTGCAATGCAACAATGAAGATAACTATGATGAAGGATTTGTTGCAGCTATTGCAAGTGCCAGTGAGGGGTAGGGGAGAAGCCTGGTGGCATAGCAGGTTCTCTGCTGGCTGCTAACAAAAGGCCAGTAGGAACCCACCAGCTACACTATGGGGAAAAGATGAGGCTTTCTGCTTACCACATGCAGATGACACAAAGGTGCTTGCTGAAAATGAGAAAGATTTGATGCATTTGTTCAAATGAATGTAAATTGTTCAAAAGTTCAAAAGAACTTCAAGGTTTGTAGCCTTTATATGGATTGCAACCCAATTAAAGAAGACCAAAATTGTCACAACAGGACAAATAGCTGCCACCATGATAAACAGAGATAAGGTTGAAGTTGTCAAGGATTTTGTCTTGCTTGGATCTATAATCAATGCCCGTGGAAACAGCAGTCAAGAGACCAAAAGATGTGTCGCATTAGGTAAATGTGCTGCACACAATCTCTTTAGAATGCTGAAAGGCAAAGATGATGCTTTAAGGACTAAGTTATGCCTGACCCAAGCCATGGAAGCAGCAGTTAAGATATCAAATGATGCATTGTCTATGGTGAATCTGCTGGACAAGACCTCTTTGACCTATTGAAAAGAAAGGATCTTACTTGCAGGACTGAGTTTCACATGACCCAGTCGTGATATTTGATTTGCCTCATATGCATCTGAAAGTTCAACACCGAATAAGGAAGACCAAAGAAGAATGAATACATGCTAATTGTGGTGTTGGAGAAGTTTTTTGAAGTAGCACTGTCTGCTAAGAAGGACAAATGATTTATCTTGAAAGGATAGCTGGAGTACTCCTTAGAGGCAATTATGGTGAGGCTCCTTCTTATATACTTTTGACATGCTTCCAGGAGAGACCAGTCCTTGGAGAAGGATGGCATGTTTGGTCAAGTAGAGAGGCAGTGAAAGATAGGAAGTCCCTTGAGGAGATGGATTGACACAGTGACTACAACAAGGATCTCAAGCATAAGAAAGACATTTGTGAATGGCATAGGCAGTATTCCATTTTACTGTGCCTTAGGTCACTAAGGATCAGACCTGAATCAATGGCACATAACAACAACAGCAACAAAGATCTACTGCTTCAGAAACCCACAGGGGGAAGTTCTCTGTTTTATAAGGCTGTGAGTTCGGCTTTGTTGAGAGAGCAGGGGTTGATGCAATCTTTTCAAAATAAGGACAAATGTACCTAACATTAAAAGAGAAGTACAGGTTATTCCTAAGTTGGACATTCTTAATGCAGAGATGAACTATATTTAGATTTAATAAATGTATGTAATAAAAATGTAGAAAATAAAAGTTGAAGTAAGAAAAACATCACAGAATCCAAATAAAAAATATAAGTAGCATTACTATTGTATTTCTTTCTAGTAATTTCATGTAGCCATGACGCATAGTGACCCTATAGCTGGAAGAAGCCAATTGATCCAGTGAACTATGGTAAGAATTAAATGAAAGAAATATTTGATTTACTTTTAGAGTGTGTTTTAGACTGGTTACAAATGGTGCCTTTCCCTAGTAGGTTACAGGCAGCATTCTATCTTTTCATCATAACTACAGCTATTTCCATTTTATACAAATGTGGACCCACAAATAGACTTTGTGATTTGGGAAGATCCATAATTCAATGATAAATGCATACCAAAAATGCCTGGAGCATGATTAGAAAAGAAGAAAACGATATCTCAAATGGGGATTAAACTGAGCTGAGACACAATTTAATTACATTCAGAAGTATACTTATGAAGATGTAGAAAAATGAAAGGTGACAGATCTTGAATTACCTTGGAGTTGATTTCTTTATTCACACTGCAACCCTTAAGTATCAGACTTTCATTTTGGGAAATATTGCCTTCTTGACCTGTAATGATATATTGGACATGGACAGAATTGCTACTATGAATAGTTCCTTGCCTGTAATTTTTTACTGATGGCAATCCCGGGTGCTGTGGGGTAGAATTCTGTCTAGAGTTGGAAGGCTGTCGTTTGGGAAGCAGGTCACCAGGCTTTTCTTCACAGGTTCCTCTGGGTGTGTTTGAACTGAAACCTTTAGGCTAATAGTCAAGTGCTTAGCCAGCCAAATACCACCCAGGAAATTGATTTTGTATAGAAATGGCAAGCGTAATATATCTCTCCCTGAGCTTATGTGCTTCTAAGTATGAAGTCTAATCTATCAGTTACTGATTCCATTAGTTTACACTCATCATTTACACTTCGACGAATTTTCTCCCGAGTTGTTTAAAATAAATAAAAGATAAGAACTCTAGATATCTCACACTTCTCGGGCTCTTGTGGTCATCGCTAGCAAGTTACATTTCATAGTCACTCACTCTATCGCTCCAAAACCTTATTTATCTGCATCTCACTTATTAATCACTCTATCAATTTGTATGTATTTCTGATATTAGAGCTAAAATAAATATTAGCTCATGTGGTAGATTGTTTACAGAGGTTAAATTGGCTTCTGAGTGCTACCAAAACAAAGTACCACAAACAAGATGACTTAAATACACACTTTTTTCTTTTTTTCATGTCATACTTCTGGGGATCAAAAGTCCAACATCAGGGTCATCTGCTATCCAAAGGCTCTAGATCGGTGGTTCTCAACCTTCCTAATGCTGTGACCCTTTAATACAGTTCCTCATGTTGTGGTGACCCCCAACCATAAAATTTTTTTCGTTGCTACTTCATAACTGTAATTTTGCTACTGTTATGAATTGGGAGACCTCTGTGAAAGGATTGTTCGGCCCCCAAAGGGCTCTCAACCCATAGGTTGGGAACCGCTGCTATAGAGGAAGACCCTTCTTTAGCTGGCCTTAGCTTCTGCTATTATCAGCAACCCTTGCTATTCCTTGGTCTATAGATGTATTGCTTGAATCTCTATATTACTGTGTTAGTCTGGGTATTTTAGAGAAACAAATCCACAGAAACTCATATGTATAAGAGAGAGTTTTATATAAAGGTTAACTGCCCATCAAGAAAACATCCCAATCAAGTGCTGCCCAAACCCACTAGTCCAACATTAACCCATATGTCCGACACCAAATCCACAAAGTCCTCCTCCATCTCACAAAACACACACTAGGATGCTGACTGCAGGAGGAAAGCCAAATCAGTGAATGTGTAGACATCTCAGTGTTGGCAAGTGTCTCCATACGGGTTGCTCCAGCACCCAGGACTGCATCGGGGAAGGTCTATGCGGCTTCTCCTTGGGGGTGTCTTACAGGAAGTGAGCCTTGCCAGCTGAAGCAGGGAACTGGCTAAGGCAGTTACACCCTGGTCCGACCATCAGAAAGCAAGAGACCCGAGAACTAGAAAGGCGAAGTTCACTGAGCCATTTATCCCTCCGCCCTTCAATTAAACCCACATGTGTTTATCAGCCAGGTTGGCACAATAAATTTTAACTGTATCAATTACTCTTCACATTTTGTCCTCTTTGTGGGTCTGTGTTTCTTTTTATTATGGACAATATTCGTTGAATTAGGATCCACCCTACACCAGTCTGACCTTACATTAATTAACATTTTCAAAGACTTTTTCCAAATAAGCCCAAGCAAGCCAATGTTGAACTCTGTTAGGGGACACAGTTCAATTCGTGTTAGAGGGCCTACAGGTGTTCTTATCATTCTTGTAAGCATTCTCCTTTAACATATGATTTGACTGCTACTTCCATCAAGATATGTAGTTTGTTTCTCTACCCTGTGAGTTTGGATACGGTATGTGACTTTGGCCAGTAGGATATTAGCAAAAGTTATTCAAACAGAAGCTTAAAAAGTGATTGCACATTCATTGGATCTTGGTCTCTGTGCTTGGAAAGCTGCTACTGTGTGAACAAGCTGGGCTAGCCTCATGGAGGAGGAGAGACAATTTTAAGATAGGCACAGCTTCTCCAGGCTTAGCCAGCGGAGTGAAGCCCCACAACTAAGTAACTGTCAGTTGGGCCACATACAAACAAGTAACATCTCCTTTCAATCCACAGAATCGTGGTAGATAATTAGAAATGCTTTTCCCAAAAAAAATGTCTTATGAGGGTAGTTTGGTATCACACTTAAAGACAGCAACTATATAATGAAACAGTGGTGAGGGAAAGACAAACAAATTGCTAAATGGAGACTGGGAGAGTGGTAAGGAAATACTAGCAGCTACAACGATGGTGACCCATGTTTTGTAACTGGCAAAGCAATGGAAGCACTGTTACATCATAAAAAAATAAACCCAGAACCCTTTAAAATAAAGTCAAGGAGATTTTGTGGCAACATGGAAGATGTATCAATTGATTTTTCTAGTTATAGGGCCTGCCACTTGTCTGTCAGTTTGAACAGAACAAGAGAATACGCCATGATTTAAAGGCACAAAAGTTATGTCAAGGTAGTATCTTCTCACAATACTTATTCTATCTGTATTCTGAATAGATAATAGAAGACGTTGGGCTATATGAAGAAGAATGCAGCATGAGAATGTTTGGAAGGCTTATTAACAATCTGCAATATCCAGATGACACAACCTTGCTTGCAGAAAGCAAAAAGGAGTTGAGGCACTTGCTTATAAAGATCAAGAAACAGGGAGGGTAAAGGGAGAATGGGTAGGAAAGAGGGAACCGATTACAAGGAACTGTGTGTGATCTCCTCCCTGGGGGACAGAAAACCGAAAAGTGGGTGAAGGGAGACGTCGGACAGGGCAAGATATGACAAAATAACAATTTATAAACTATCAAGGGCTCATGAGGGAGGGGGTAGCGGGGAGGGAGGGGAAAAATGAGGACCTAATGTCGGGGGTTTAAGTGGAGAGAAAATGTTTTGAGAATGATGTTACAAATGCGCTTTACACAATTGATGTGTGTATGGATTGTGATAACAGTTGTATGAGCCCCTAATAAAATGTTTTAAAAAAAATCCATTAAAAAAATAAAATTAAAAAAAATAAAAAGAGGAGATTAAACTAATTAATTAATTAATTAAAAAAAAAAGAAAAGAATTACAGCCTTTACAGCTTAACAAACCTTGGGGGTATGGCAGCCTAAAAGACAAGAAGCACAACTCCATCAAAGCTATTCCTTTAGATAAATGCAATTTAAGAGACACTCAAAATATGTCTGAGGAAGGGTTGCCTTCTCAAAGTAGAATTGACCATAATCATATGAATGGAAATGGAACACAAAACAATAATGGGCGCACTAGTGAGATGAAATAGACTGCTTTAGCAATTTTGAATCAGACAAACATATGTTTTACTATGTAGAGAATGACTCCGTTAAGAGGAATAACTTTGCATTAATTGTAAAAAAGGTTATTTCAAGTTCTATCTTGAGGTACAATGTTGATTGTGATAAGATTATATCAATCTAGATTCAAGGAAATCCAATCAATACAGCTATTATTAAAATTTATGCAGCAATCACTAAAGCTAGTGATGCAGAAGTTGAAGAATTCTTCCAACATCATCAGTTTGAAATTAATCAAACATGCAATTAACTGCATCGATAATTATGGGCAAGTGACACATCTGTCTTGCTAGAAGTAAGTATAGGTGGAATGCTCCTTAGAAGCAAGGATGGCAAGACTTTTGACTCACATACTTTGGTCATGTTTCCAGGAGAGATCAGTCTTTGGAGAATAGCATCATGCTTGGTAAACACAAGGAGCAGTGAAAAGGGGAGATACCTGACAAGATGGGGAGATATATTGGTTACAACAATGGGCTCAAATATAAGAACCATTGTGAAGATGTTGTGGTACCTGGCTGCTTTTGTTCTGCGTACATGGGTTAACTATGAGTTGGATTCAACTTGATGGCACTTAACAACAGTAGCTTCTCACTAGTAATGCATAAAGCAATGAATAAGGGAAACCTCACTTGAGGAGCTACATCTGGAGACACTCATTTGTATCTGTGACTAGGTGAGTGGTTCCTAACCTTCCTAAAGCCGCGACCCTTTACTACAGTTCCTCATGTGATGTTGACCCCCCAACCATAACATTATCTTCGTTGCTACTTCATAACTGCAATTTTCTACTGTTATAATTCTTCCCATTCTTGTATGCTTTAGTAGCATGACTGCTATTTTTTCAAATAAGAGATGGCATTTAGCTGTTCATGTCTTCAAGTTGGACTGAGACACATGATCCTTTTTGGATAATAGATCATAATAAATATAGCCACTGTGGTAGTTACATAATCTGGTGTCAATTTGAGGATTGAGTGTAGGGGTAGAGCCTAGCCTATCAGTCCAGAGATCGCCAATGAGACCTCTGTGTGGGAACGGCTTTCTCCTGAGAATTCTGGGAAATCGATTTTTTTCCTCCTTGGAAGCAGAAGACTTCTATCTCTCTGCTGACTCCCTTGGAGACACTCTACTAATAAGACACAAGGCTGACATCCCTGAGGAGAAGCCACGTGGACCTACCCTGATGCAGCCCTGGGTGCTGGAGAAGCCACACAGAGACCTGTGCCAGCGCTGAGATGCTTGCAACACCACTGGAACCCAAGAATTTTGACCCACTGGCCTGTGATCATCTTGTATTTGGCATCACTGCATGTACCTTGTGAGTCTGAAGAGGACTTTATAGATTGGTATTGGACTTATGGGCTTGGACTGGACTG
>NW_022109768.1:8938737-8942618 GCF_000313985.2 Echinops telfairi | reverse complement strand
ATGGGAAGTTTAAGTGTTGATTATTTTGTTTGGTTGTAGTTTTGGGTTATTCCTGTTTGAAATGGTGAAAATGAATGTGTTAATGTATGTTTTGAGCTCAAGGGTAGAAATCGCCTTTGAATTTCTCAGAAACCATGCTGCCTAAGGGAAATGGCCGACAGAAAGCTTGGATCTGGTTTTATGTTCTCAGAGGCCTAATCCCATAGTTTGTATCAATTGAATAGTTTAGATAAGGATTAAGATAAACTAAGTAAGGATTGAAGTTGATTGTTTTAAGAATCGAGTTTAGTATCTGATTCTACTTTGTTTATAATGATTTCTTCTGCTTATTGTTGATATAATGATTTATAGAGATGATTTTAGAAAGTGAAAATAGATGGCTTGTAAATCCACTTGTTTCAAGCCATTAATTTTATCTTCAGATGGATTTAAGATGTGCCTGGAAAGAAGGCTCCAAAATCATAAGCCCACCCAGTGCTTTGGAGTACATTTACATTCCAAGAGACTTGCTTGGGGGCAAGATCAACAGATTGAAGAAAGAGTAACTCTTTGGTTTTTAGGAAATCTTGAACTAGTGGTTTTTGTCAAAAGCTGGAAAAAATCTGGAACCAGGAAGAAGACCCTCTAGGACTGAACATTAAAGGAAGCCTGAGGCAGGCTGAAATGCTTGTTGGGTGACCACCTGGATCCAGTTATTGAGTAGAAGTGAGAGAAGTGCAGCAATAAAGAGATGGGTTGAGTATGGCCACTGACACCTAGGGACCTGGTTTACAGGAACTAGAGAAGATGAGAGCAGGTTGACTGGTGTGAAGTTCATGACCTAGCACAAGGGGACTAGGCTTATTGAGAATTTGTGATGGGGCCATGGCCTAAAAGGCAAGGTGACCAATGGGCACCCTGGTGAGGCTGAGTGAGACAGCCCACATTGAGTTGAACAGAATCCAACCAGATGAAGAGAGGCTATTTGATCCTGTGAACTGGTGCCTACTATTGCTGCATTTATGGATGGCCTGTCCTGATTTGACTTTTCCTCCATAAGAGGCAGATTTCACAAGGTTCCAAGTGGAATGAAGATTCTTCACATTGAAGAGTATGATTGTCTTCTCAGAGCACTGTGTTGATGTAAATGGGTGCTATAGAAATTGGATACTCAAAATTGGGGGAAAAGGCATGAAGTGGTTTTCTTAAAACTTTCATAGGTTCTTGAATATATTCATAGTATTATAGGATTAAGGTGTAGGTGTTACTTAACTGCAATTGTTAGGCATAGGATATTTTTGTTTTGTTCACTCATAGAATGGTATATTTAAATGAGGGTGGCACATTTTTTAATTGTATGCATTTTAGTTTTATCCTATTAGGTACAGATATTATTTTATTATTGTTTTAAACTTATATATGGATGAAGAGTTATGTGAAAGTGTCAAATTGACAAGGGGTGGTCTGTGGTAGTTTTATTATCTGGTGTCAATTTGGAACTTGAGAGGATTAAGAGTGAAGGGGTGGATTCTAGTCTGTCAAATCGGTTGAGAGCCAATGAGGCTTCTGTGTGGGCATGGAATTCTCCTGAGAATTATGGGAAATCCTGAATTTTCCTTCTTGGAGGCAGGAGACACACACTCTCTTTGCTCACTCCCTTAGAGAAGCTCTACTGACAAGACACATGGCACTGTGCCATGGGAGCTAGAGAAGCCACATGGACCTACCCTGATGCAACCAGACCTCTAGCCAGAGAAGCCATGTAGAGACCCCCGCCAGCACTGAGATTCTTACAACACCACTGGATCCAAAGACTTTCTACCCACTGGCCTATAATCATTATGCTTTGGTGTCATTGCATGTGTTTCGTGAATCTGAAGAGGACTTTATGGACTGATATCGGACATATGGGCTAAGATTGGACACATGGGCTTGGATTGGACTGGGTTGGAATGTTTTCTCAATATTTAATTACTCTTGTATACAAGCCTCTTTATTATACCCATATGAGTTTCTATGGATTTGTTTCTCTAATCTACCCAGACTAACACAGCCATAGTCAAGTCTTAAGAAGTGCTTGTACCCTGTGACGTGGTACTTTTGTGGGGTGCTTACGCCTTCTTTAAACAAGAAGGGAAACAGGCATATATTGATCTGCTGCTGAAGACACTACCTAGAGTTGACAAGTACACTACATTAGATGACAACCTCACAGCTGTCAGAGATATTTACGAGGCTCTATAAACCATCCAACTTCAGTGGAGACAGGAGCAGACTCTACCACAAGATGGTACTCAACAACAACCATTTGTGTTGCCTGTCTCTTCTAAGTGATAGTGCATAGGTCAGAGAATGAGACACGGTTATGACCACCTGAACTTCTCAGCTGATCCTATCCCACATGGTTTATTCATGGGTTCATAAACTATAAACAATTATTGTTTTAATCCCGCATGTATTGGAGTGTTTTGTTATTCCACAAAGGCTGACGAATGCAGAGTCTATATTTAAAATACAATTTAAAGTGGGGAGCACCCTAAAATTATTCATTTCATTACCAACCACAAAGGGCATTCCTTTTGTTGTTTTGCTATAGCTTTCATGTCGTAGAGCACAACCTTTCATCACGGGATTCAAGTAGTTCCGATAGTGCTCTATGTTTCATTTTAATTGCTTGAAAAGCTCAGTGTTTGATTTTAGATTTTCTTACAAAGTATCCTCATAAATAAGTGGTTAAAAAAAAAACGTTTTAGTTTCTAGTTGCATCTGACTTATCACATTTCACAGATTACCATCCTCCTTCCCGAAAATTTCATTTCCTCCATTAAAAATATCCCCTCCCCCTACCTGCCTATCCCACAATAACCTTCTTTTCTGTGGCATTTAGCAATTTAATGTTTATTTTCAAGGGCCATGTCTTTTTGGATTTAGTAAAACATTTCCTCTGAATTTCCAATAAGATGTTTTTTAAGCAGTCTCCAGGCTACTTCATAGTTATTTATTTTTAGAACTAATTCTTTCGTTGTTTTCATTAATAAATGACCATATTTTTCATAGTTTCCTTTTCCAAAGCAGAATAACTTCTTGATGAATATTTTAGGTTTTTTTTCTTGACAGAATGCTGAAGTCACTCGTACGGTAATCTCTGTTAAACGGGCATTCCTTGAAGGACGAACACCCGTACAGATCAGCAAAGCCATCCCTGCTCCTCTTCTGATGTGGCTGAGACCAAGAGTTCCCTGTCTTCTGAAAGTAAGTCTTAGAGACATAGGGAAGTTTTCTACGGAAATGAGGTAGAGGACAATCTTTTAATACTTTATTTTCCTTTGACCCTTTCTGATTAATTAGCCCTTTCCTTTCTGTGATGTTGACCACCACTCAGCTGTCAGTTTGCTGTACTGTGGTGGCTTGCATGATGCTGTCATGCTGGAAGGTATGCTCCTGGTATTTCAACTACCTGCAGGGTCACGTATGGTCAAACGTGTTTCAGCAGAGCATTCCGACTAAGAAAAGATTATGAAGACCAAATAGACTGTCTATTTCTGAGGAATCAGCCACTAAAAACATTAAGACCAGCAGCAGGATATTGTCTGGTGTGATTCTAAAAGATGGGCCCTTCAGGTTAGAAGACACTTAAAATATGACTAGGGAGCTACCTCCTCGAATTAGAGTCCTGGTAGTGAAGTGGTTGAGTTGGGCAGCAAACCACATGGTCAGCTGTTTGAAACCACCATCAGCTTTGCGGGGAGAAAAACTGGGCATTCAACTCTCATAAACAGTTACCGGCTCAGAAATCTACAAGGGGCCACTATGAGTCAACATTGACTTGATGGCAATGAATTTATTGTTGTGTTTTAATGTCATGGATAGAGAAAAGCAGCTGGAACCTTCATTTGCTGATG
>NW_022109768.1:8937526-8938438 GCF_000313985.2 Echinops telfairi | reverse complement strand
ACAAATATTACTTGGAAAACATGACCTTGGTGATATAAACGAAGCTAGAGGTCACACGATGGGATTTTACAACAACAATGTCCTCATTATTCCAGTATCTGTTTTTCAACAACATAAATAGCAACTATATACCTAATCCTTGTCAATTGTGAAGCACTTAAAAACAAATTGACTACATCTGTGAGCAGAAACTATTAAGAATTTGATATGATTGGTCAAAACAAGGCCAGGTCCAACTGTGGAAGAGAACATCATTTGCTCTTATGAAAGTTCAAATGGAATCTGGGGTAAAGAATGAAAACACAGTAAGTATATGAGTCAAAATATGACCTCCAATATATTCCAAATCTCAAGAACAGATCTGAGAAATCGAATACTAATGAACAAAACTAAACAAAATGCCACTATCATCCACTTAATTCTGAGTCATCGTAACCCTTTGCAGGATGTCTTAAATTGTATCTCTTTATGAGAGCAAATAGCCTCATCTTTATCCTTCATAATGACTGGTACATTATGATTTCTGACCTTTGGTTATCAGTCCAATAACAAAAGACAGGACAAATTGGGAGACACATCAAGGCCATCATATATGAAGAAAGCAAAAAGTCATTAAATAAAGGAAAGACCAATGTAGATTTCAGAACAGACTCTGAAGCTTACTCTTTAATATAAATGAAAATGGAAGAAATGATGAAGTAAAAGAGATGAAGAGGAAAATTTTAAAGGCAACTTGAGAAGAAACAATAGATGATTATCATGAGATGTACAAAGATCAGAGCTAGAAAGCCAAAGTGGAAGAGTAGAGTCAGCATGCATCATCTTGAAATAATTGAAGGAAAAAGTCAAGCCTTGAGTTGCAACATTGAACCATTCATTTTGTGTGTGTGTGTGTGTGTGTGTGTGTGTGTG
>NW_022109768.1:8930929-8932844 GCF_000313985.2 Echinops telfairi | reverse complement strand
TGTAAGCTGTGTTTAACAACACAACAGTTTCTGTGGCATATTTCCCGAGCAGGAAACAAAATTTCACAGCTACACACTGTTCTCTTAAATCAGCCATCATGAAAAATGATGTTCAAACAAAACTGCTTTTCCGAAAAAAAAAATTACTGTAACCAGAGAGAATCTTCTCAGGCAAAGCCACTGTGTGCACTCACTCAGAGCATGTTGCATGATGCTTATCTAGCAGGAGATATGTGTACTATGCATTTTTCTGGGTTTGGGGGGTACCCCCTCATGTGTGTGTGTGTGTGTAAAGTTGTTATGTGTTGGAACTAACTCGAGGTCTCCTAACAACAAAAACAACAACTGCATATATGCAGCAAGGGAACAAACAATAATCCAAATTAATTTTTTTTATCTTGAAACTTACTCTCCTTGGGAAAATATCCCCTAGAGAGATAACATTGAAATATTGGCCATTGGAAGAACTAGGTTTTAAACAAAAGGAAAAATCCTCTAGACATACAAACAAAGAATAAAGCCATTAAAAAAAACTGATGATCCTTGGAGTTTTTAATAACACTTTATACCAGAGTTTAATTAAATAATATATTTAAAATATTCAAGTGAAAAAAATGTGAGCCACTATGTATTTTCCATGTACTCAGATCTATCATCAAGTATAAAAACCTCAAACAAACAATTATGACCATATAATTATTTAATAAATATATCTCTCTGAGTTCTCTCTGGATTCTTCCTATTATAAAATGAACTTCCATCTACCAAAAAGTTTGGAATGAATTTGAAATTAGTGATGTAATGGCTGTATGTTCTGACAATACAGCTACAGAAAATGGATCATAATTTAGGAGAGACTGAGGAGTGTTTATAAAGTAAGTACTCAGTATAAGTATGCTGAGTACTTGGAAGGTATTAAATGGGAGTAAAATAAAATTATTCTAATGCGATGCAGTGAAAAATGCAGAAATGAAAGAAGTCTTTTCACTTTGGCTGATGGTAGAACAACAATAAGCAATAGCCAAAATGAAAGACTAGTGATACTATAAAAATATTAGTGCTTTCCGAATCATTCGTTTAATGGATATAATGAACAACTGTGCAATCTTCCATATGCAACATACCATATATGAAAACCTATGCAGAAATACATAAACCTTTATATTTATATGCAGTATATAATTATATGTTATATAACCAAAACCGAACCCATTGCCATCAAGTCAGAATCTAACTTACAGAGACTGTATAGGACAGTCTTTAAGACTTCTGAAACTTTACATCTTTACTGAGACAGATAGCCTCATTTTCTCCCTAGGAAGTCGTTTGTGGTTTTGGACCAATGTTCTTGGGATTAGTAGCCAAATGCTTAACCCACTGGGCCACCAGATGTCCTATATAATATATTAGTATAATCGAGGGATTTCAGATGTGAGTACAGTACACTCAAGCTCCAATCTCATGTGCATCAAGTCCATTCCCACTGAAAACAACCCAACAAGACAGAGTGGAACTGCCCCGTGACTTTCCAAGACCGTAAACTACAGAAGTAGAAAGCCTCATCTTCCCCCGCAGAGCCTGCTGGTGACTTCAAACTGCTGAGCAGGCAGTTAGCAGCCCAAAGTGTTTTTAAATATTTGTGAGAAAAAGCCCATGGTCTTTTAATCCATTTTTCCACAAAGGTTTTGGAGCCTCTTTGTAGATTTGTATAACACTAAGACAAAACATAATTATAATGTTAATGAATATAAATAACCATAACACATTAAATTTATGAGAATGCTCAGATGGATTTTCAAAGCAAAATTGAACATTATGAAGAACACTAGAGCTGTACCAAAAATAAAAACAGAAGGATGGCTAAATGAAAATTAAGAGACCTCTCTTGATACCTGAGAAGGTAGAATAAGATCAA
>NW_022109768.1:8889949-8930288 GCF_000313985.2 Echinops telfairi | reverse complement strand
GGTCTTAGAAATATTTATCAAACTCAATCACATCTATCAAGTGTACTTGTAACATTTATGAAAATTGACAATATCTAGTTAAAGAGAATTCAATAAATTCCAAAGACTAGAAGCAATATAAGCAGTAGTCTACAGTATATTGAAATAGAAATGTAAATAAATAATAAAATCTAGAAAGCATTTCTATCAACCCTATAGTACAGAGTAAAACTGTCTTGTGGGTTTCCAAGACTGTAAACCTTTGCAGAAGCAAAATTATCTCCTACATACAATTTTTAAAAACAAACTCTATTCTTTTTATTAGGTTTCAGGCATGAGTTTTGGAAAGCTTTATATAAGCATTGAATAACAATTTAATATTTAGTTAAATGCCTATTAGCTATCACATGAAGTTATACTTTAAAAACATGATGGAAAGCAAAAGAAAAATTCAAGAAGATTTAAATAGAATCAAGCTGAAAAACAAATTGCTAAGGACTGCCATTGAAGCAATTCTGACTCATAGCAGCCTTTTATAGGGTTACAGAGACTATAAATCTGGTTTTTTTTTAAATGGTGGTGGTGGTCTATGAGTGTCTTTATTATTATTATTCAATAGTTTAATCATATCAAGAAGAATTGTACACTCATTACCACAATCCATTTTAGAATATTGTCTGCTTTTTTGCATTCCCTGTTGTTAGTTCCCCATTCCACCCTCTCTGCCCTTGCCAAGCTCCCAAGAAGTCACAAAGCCAGTTATGGTCTTTATAGATTCACTCATCCTGGATTTCCCTTACCAAAAAATATACACAAGCAAACAAAGAAAAAGGAACAACAATAACAAAATAGAGAAAAAGCTCAATAGAAAAAAAGGAAGAAATATTTAAAAAGCAGAAAAAATGTTAAATGGATCAAGGTGAGATCAAATAATAAGGTGTTAATTTACATCTGCCATGATCCACTCCCCAATGCACTCTGAATGATAGCAGGACTATTCACATCCTTGGTCTATGATCAGAGGGAATTAACCAGAGGTTTAATCCATGTTTTGTTGTCATTGTTGTTGTTGTTGTTGTTGCTATTGTAGCTGGTGTTTGTTTTTCACTTCTTCACTTTTTAAAAAACTGAAACAAGTTGTAAATGGCTAAAAAGAGAGATCAAATAAAAGATTACACTTTAAACTAACAATAGCTATGATAATTGTCTCTACCATGTTCTCTGTCTGATAACAAGGCTATTCATATTCTACTGTGGTCAGAGAGACTTCATTGGAAGAGAGGCTTAATCTCCCTGTGGATCAAGCAGATCTGGGGCTTCCATGGTTGCCCATAGCCTTCTGTCAATCAGGTGTTCACAATTTAAACTCTGATACCATACCTTCTTTTGGATGTTGATTTATGTTACTTAAAATCCACACAGTCTTCTGTGCTTCTTACGTATGAATTTAGTTGACACCTCATTTAACTGAATGCTTGCTTGAACACAAGCCTTTAAGCTACCAGATTGTCTTCCTTCTGATAGCAGGGCCCCATGGAGTTTCTTCGTTGTGCTTTGCTAGAGAACCCCAGCTTCAGGGTTCTCTTCTTGAGGCTGAGTAGCAAGCAGGGCTGTGCCATAATCAGGCTGTGCCTGTTCTTAGATCAGGGCTTGAATTAAGTGTGAGCTCAGAATCCATTCATGTAGCCCTGGTATGACACACACACACACACATACATACATACATATTTACATATATATGTTTTATTTTTGTTAGTACCTCAAACTAGACCCTGTTTAAACATGTTATAAGTGAGTCTGGGTTTATTTTAGTGGAAAAATTTGCTATCCATGCATACCTTTTTCAAAATATATATCTTCTGTAAACATTTTGAAGATTAATTATTGTTATTGTCAACTGCAGTCAATTCCGGTACATAGCAACTCGATGTATAAGAGAAAGCAACACCACCCAGCCTTGTGCCAGCCTCACAATTGTTCTTATGGTTGAGACCATTGTTGCAGGCGCTGTATTAATATACAGGGCCTGCCCCTTTCCCACTGCTCCTCCACCAAGCATGATTTCCATCTCCAAGGACTGGTCTCTCCTGACACTATGTCCAAAGTACATCGAGGTCTCACCATTCTTGCCTCTCAGGAGAGTTTGGCTGTACTCTTTCCAAGACGGATGTGTTTGTTCCTTTGGCAGTCCATGATACTTTCAATATTATTTGCTAACATAATAATTCAAAAGCATTGATATTCCTTCTGCCTTCCTTATTCAAAGCTCAACTTTGATATGCATATATGATAACTTTGCTAGGCAATTGGAAGTACCATGACTTGAGCCAGGAACATCCACACATTTCAACACTTGAAAGAGGTGCTGTGCCGCAGGTTTACCCAGCGAAATGTGTCTTTTGATCATTTGACTACTGCTTCCATGGGCATTGATTGCAAATCCAAGCAAAACATAATCTTTAACAACCTCAATCTTTCCCATGATGCACCATTCAGTTATGAGGATTTTATTTTCTTTAAAGCAAGTTGTTATCCATACTGAAGGCTGTGGTCCTTGGTCTTCATCATTAAGTTATTAAAATCCTCCTTACTATCAGCCAGTAAAGTTATGCCATCTGCATATCTCAGGCTGCCAGAAAGCCTTCTTCCAATCCTGCGACTGCTTCTTCTTCATATAATCCAGATTTTCGGATTACTTTTCAGCTTGTAGATTGAATACATTTGGCGAAAGGATGCAACTCTGAGACACATTCAATTTTAAATCATGCAGTATTCACTTGTTTTGTTTCTACATTGCCTCTTGATCCATGTACAGATTTCTTTCTGAGCATAATGAAGTGTTCTGAAATGTCCATTCTCCTTAAGGTTATCCACAGTTTGTTGTGATCCACACAGATGAATGCCTTTGCAGAGTCAATGAAACACAAATGAACATCTTCCTACAATTCTTTACTTCATTCTCTGTTAGGTTGTCACATGGGCGGCTTATATGTTCCTGTAATGCTAGAAGCTATGTCACTAGAATTTTAGATGCCAGCAGGGCCATCTAAATTTAACAGGCTTCAGCAGAGCTTCTAGGCTAAAGACAGATTATGATGACGGAATAGGCTGTCCACTTCAGATGATTTAACTTCAAAAAACCCTACAGATACCACCCAAACATCGTCAGATCCCTCACATGAAAATAAAGTTAGAAGGATTACCATATTCTCTCCTCTAACTGTTCGTGCCAGCACTATCACATAGTTCTAAACTCCAGGGTAACCATAGTCTCCCTTCAGAGTGTATCTCTCGATATCTTTAATATATACAAATATACATAACTAAAATAGACTCATTATTGCTATGAAATGTCCTTCCTCCATTCAAGATGACTCTATATGTGCAGAATAGAACTGCTCCACACAGTTTTCAGGATTTTAATCCTTTGCACGCCGATCTTCAAGCTTGCCTTCTGACATGTCTCTAGGTGTGTTCAAGCTGCCAAACTTTCCCCAGTGATGAATCATCTGTACATGATGAAGGGACTCCATCAATTACTTATTGGTTCGTGATATTTTTCAGCTTTAGTTTTATGTCCTGGTGATTGAGAGGTGAAATATGGAAGCAAAGAAGAAAGATCAGTAGTTAGAAAATATGTTCATCATGGCATATTATGCCAGAGATTTCATGATACAATTTTTCAAGACAAATAATTTATTCATTGACAATACATTTCTCTTCAACATAGGTAGTACTGTATGCATAGACCTTGCTCTAGGGGATATACAAGAGTCAAACTGACTGCGTCTCTGGAAAGAGATACTGGAGACAACCTATAGCATCCATCAGAACAAGAGCAGGCCTACCTGCCAAGCAGACCAATTGCTCCTATGAAAGCATGAGTTGAGTCTGAAGAGAATTAAAACAGATATATGAGAATCAAACTCTCATCTTGAATGTATAACACCTTAATTTAGAGAACCTATTAACATAGATTTGAAGAATTTAATTCTAATGACCAAAGAACAGGTAGCTTTGGGATGTCATCATCGTCGTCACACATGAAGAAGCAAAACGGACCTTAGACAGATGAGAGAAACTAAAATGATGTCAGATGAGATTCTGAAACTAGCTCTTGTGTGTAAAGAGCTGAAAGCAATGGAATAAATGATGAAGCAAAAGAGTTGAAGAGAAGATTTCAAGGGAGGCTCAAGAGACAAAGAAAAATACTAAAATGAAAGTTTCTAAGATCTAGGTTTAGAAAACCATAAAGGGAGAATACCTTTATGGTTGAAATTGCTCTGGTTGAAATAGCTGTAATAAAAATTTAAATCTCAGGTTACAATATGTAGTTAAGGATTCTCTAGACAAAATATGAAATAATCAGGAAGCATCAAAATAAGAGGGATAGAATCCACAGAGCCAGTGCACCAGAAAAGAACTGGTTGTCATTAATCCACTTCAGGAGGTTGCATATGGTCAAGAACTGATGGTATTGAAGCAAGACGTCTAAGATTCATGGAAAGGATTGGCAAATAAACAAACAATAACAACAAAAGACTCAAGCTACTGACTGGAAGAGATCTGTATCTGTATACATTCAAAAGAAGGGAGATTCAACAAAACAAAAATATATAACTATATTATTAATATCAACTACAACTAAAATTTTGTTGAAGATTCAAAATAGTTTGGACACACAGAGAACTGTGGATAATTCAAGGTGGATTCCGGAGGGGCACAAGGGATATCATCATTGATGTCAGATGGCTTTATTTGAAAGAAGAGAATGCTGGAAGGATGTTTATCTTTGTTTTATTTACTATGCAAAGACATTCATCTCATTACAACACACAAAAATATAGAAAATATTGCTAAGAATGAAAGCTCCAAAACCCTTAATTGTGCTCATGTATAACCTGTACATAGACCAATCAAGGGGTGTATCAATGTAGTTTCCTTTTATCATACTTACTCAACTTATCTGCTGAGCACAGATTCTGAAAAGTAGGAGTATATGATGAAGAACAGGGCACCAAGATGAGAGAAAAAATCACCAGCAAACTTAGATGTTTAGATGACCCTGCCTTGCTTACTAAATGCAAATAGGTCTTGATGTTGAAGATCAAAGACTACAGTGTTCGATATAGATTACATCTCAACGTTAAAGAAACAAAAATCCTAGCAACTGGAATAATAGACAAAATACATAAATTAATTGATTAAATAAGGAGAAAATATTGGAGTTGTCGGTGATTTTCTTAGACTGACTCATATTTGCCCACGGAAGCAGGAGTCAAGAAATAATATAATCTACTGCATTGTACAAATATGATACAAAATACTTCTTTAAACACTTGAAAAGTGAAGATGTTGCTTTGTGGAATGAGGTGCACTTGGCCCAAGTCATGGCATTTCCAATCCCCTCATATGCAAAGTGCAATTAATGTGATTTTTAGGTTGCAGCCCATTATTGCAGCCGCTATGTCAATCCACTGCGCTGCTGGTTTTCCTCTTTGTTGGATGATCTACTTTACCATGCAGGATGTCTTTTTCTAGGGACCGCTCTTTCCCGCCAACATAGGTAAAATACGTGTTACAAAATCCCATAATGTTCACTTCTACAGAGAATTCTGGTTGTACTTCTCCCCAAACAGATTTATTTGATCTTCAGGCAGTCCATGGTATTTTCAATATTTTTGACCAACTCCATAATTCCAATACATCAATTCTTATTTGGCCTCTTCCTTATTCATTTTCCAACTCTAATGAATGCATGCGTCTATTAAAAGTATCATGGCTTGAGTCAAGGGCACTTTGGTCTTCAATGCGATATCTTTCATAGATTGTCATCCAAGTCAGATAAAATACTTTAGAACTTCAATCTTTTCTCTCATCATCATAATGTTGACTATTGTGAGACTTTTTTTTTACAATGAGTTGCAAACCATACTGAAGATAATGGCCTTTTATTTTTAGCAGTATATTACTCAAGTCATATTTACTTTCTACAGGCAAGGTTGTGTCTGTTGCCTAGTGCAGGTTATTATTGAGCCTTCCGTCAATGCTGATGTTATGTTCTTCTTCATATTTTTCAGTCACTTGGATTATTTGCTAAGCATACAAATTGAATAAGAATGGTGAAAGAATACAAATTGATAAATACCCTTTCTGACTTTAAACCAAGTAGCTTTGCCTTGCAATTTTCCAATGACTATTTATGTACAGGTCCCATATGACCATAATGGATTGTTAAATGATCTCCACTCTTTACAATTCTATCCATAGTTTGTTAATATACAGTTTGGTGTCTTTGCATAACTAAATAAAACATAAGTAACTATCTTTCTGATATGTTCTAACTTCAGTCAAGATTCATCTGGCATCAGCAATGATATCCCTTGCTCCATACCCACTACTTAATGTGATTTGAATATCTGAAAAGTCCTTGTTAATATACTGCTGCAATTGTTTTTGAATTATTTTTAGCAAAATTATACTTACATGTAATATTGATGATATTGTTTGGTAATATCTGCATTCTATTGGGCCACTTTTCTTTAAATAGGCACAAATAATATAGAAATATTATAAGTTCCAATAGTGACATGAAATGCATAAACATTGATAATCTAAGCATTAGTGATTTCAAATGGATGGCTAGTGACTATTTTGTTTCAGACAATCAAATGGTTTACTATGTGCTGAAAGACAAATCCAAGAAGAATGGTGCAGATTCATTGTCAAAATAATTTTCAAGATCTCGTTTGAAGTCCATCGAGAATAATATTTATCTATCTACAAGAAATACATTAAATACCATGATTATTCAAATTTAAATACCATTCACTAAAGCTGGAGATGAAGATAAAAATATTTTATCAATTCATGCAGCCTAAAATGGATCATACATGCAATCAAGATGCATTAATGATTATTGGTGATGGGAATACAAAAGTTGATAACAAAGAGAAAGGAACTATGTTTGGAAAATAATGACTTTGGTGGCAGAAACACAGTTCAAGATCACATGATAGAAATTTGCAATACCAATGGCTTCTTCATTGCTAATATATTTTCCCAACGATGTAAGAAATGGCAATACAAGGTGACCTTCTCAGGAAAAAAATCAACTCCATCTATACAGAGAAAAAAATGTAGGTCATCATCAACATAACACAAAATGGCCAAAATAGGACCACCATTTTCTCATATGCATATTTAGGTTGATGCTAAAAAATAACTAAAAGCAAGTACATAAGAGCCAAAATACAATCTGGCATGTCTATTCCACCCGATTTAGAGAGCACCTCAAGAAGAGATCTTGTTAATTGGCCACTAATGGAGGAAGACCTGACAAATTGTGGTACTACATCAGAAATATGATATATGAAGAAGTAGATGATCATTGAAAAGACAGTAAGAAAAGAAATGACAAAGCTGAATGTCAGAAGAGACTCTTAAATTTGCTCTTGAAAATAGATTACCTAATGAAAATCATAAGAACTGAACAGAACCATTCACAGGGCATATGGAGAAGAGAAAGTATTATTGTGAGGTGTGCAAAGACCCAGAGGAAAGAGACAAAACAGAAGAGCAAAATCAGCATAGCACAATCTGAAAGAAATGGGGTAAAAAGGGAAACATAAAGTCCCAACGTTGAATAATTCTTTGGACAAAATATTGAAGGATGCCGGAAGTATCAAAATAGTATGGAAGGAATACACAAAGTCACTGTAAGAATAGTCTAACTTTCAACCATTTCAAGAGACACCATATGATCAAGATCCAATGATATTGGAGGAAGAAGTATAAGCTTCAATGAATGCATTAGCAAAATCAACACTCCAAGAATTGACAGAATACCAATTTAACTATTTCAACAAGCCGATTAAACATTGGAAGCAATCCCTAGTCTATCCCAAGAAATTAGAAAGACAGCTAAACCACCAGCCTTCTGGAGACAATTTATATCTGTGTCCATTCTGGGGAAAAAAACAGGACAATGAAAAGGATGACCAAAGAAGAAGTGATGTTTGGGAGTTACAATGTGGCCAGTGAAGAACGACTATATCTGTGATCACGAGGTGTCGATGGGATCAGGTATCAGCCAGCTAAGACCCAGAACAAAACCATACCCAATGTGAATGGCGGGCGGGGGGGAGCATGGAGTGGAGACCCAATGCCCACCTGTAGACAATTTGACATCCCCTCACAGAGGGGCCACAGGGACGAGATGAACCAGTCAAGGTGCAGTAAACTCAGGCTTTTAACCAACAATAATTTTGTTTTGCTTTTCTTAAAAAATGCATTTTGTTATGACCATAAAGCTTCAATACCTGCATAATTCAAAATAACATGTATCCTTATTAAGTAAGACCTGTGATCTCCACACTGGCATGTACAGCTATTGTGAGCTATCAGTCTTATATTTAAGAAATGGAAAATTTGAATAAGAGGATAGGGCATATAGTAGGTCAAGCATCACAGATTATGGGCAACATCATGAACACCAAACATATGAATGTAGGGGTGTTGCCTGAGAGCTTGTCTTGTTGTGGGAGAGCTTCTCTACATAAAGCAGTTGGAACAAAACCATGTAAAGTTACAGTAATGGTCAATAAATCTCCACTCCTCATTAACTGTCAGGTCAGCAGTTTGAATACAGCAGATGGTCTTCAGGAGAAAGGTGAAGCTTTCTACTTCCATAAAATAGCTCAGTCTTGAAAACCTAAATGGACAGTTGTTCCCTGTCCTGTAGGGGGGCTAAGAGTCAGAATTGACTCAATGGTAGTGAGTGAGTGAGTGATTGAGTGAGTGAAATTAAGTGAAGAATGTACTTCAATGAAGAATGCTCAATTTTGTTAAATATTATTGATGAAGAAATAACAGAGGCTAGATAGACAAACTTTGAAACTTTTTTCAGATAAACAGAAAATCCAATCATATTGCTGACAAGTTGATTCTGACTCATAGTGACCCAATGTAGGGTTTCCTAAACTTTAAATACTTATGGGAAATATAGCCTCATCCTTCAAAGCAGCTGGGGGGTTTAACTGCCTAGCTTGTGGTTAGCAGATCAGCACCTAGCTCAGAGCACCATCAGGGCCCCTAGATAGAAAGTGGGGAGTAGGAATCTGCGCAGAGAATTGGAAAGGAAAATGAGCCGAGAAAAAAAGGGACAATTAATAGTATAGAGAAAATATTCTATCCAGTTTGCAATTTTTAATAACTTTTGAATTTTAATGCCGTTTAAAATACCTTGGTTTGACCAACCAGTGCAATCGTGAGGTGTCATCAAGACCAAACAACGGGCACTGGAAGATTCACAAGAAACAGTAAACAAACAAACAAAAATGCATTGGTGAGAATGGAAGGGGGTTGGAATGGAGATTCAAAGCCCATCTATGGACAATGGAGCATCCCCCCACAGAGGGGTCGCAGTGAGGGGGTGAGTCAATCAGGGTGCAGTACAGCACTAATGGGTCTCACAATATACCTCTGATCCCTTGAGGCCGCCTCACCCCCCACTATCATGACCCCAGTGCGCTTCCCAATCTAGACTAGACAGGAGCACGTACACAGGTAAAGGCAAGTGATAAAACTCACAACACATGGAACCCAGGAACAGGAATGGGGCTAGAGATCCCAAAAGGGTCGGGGGAAGAAGGGGGGGGGCTGGTGAGGGAGAGGGGCACTGATAGCAATGAATGGCACATAACCACACACCCCTATCCAGGGGGAAGAACAACAGAAACCAGAGGGGAAGGGAGACAGTGGTCGGGGTGAGATTTGAAAATAATTAACAATCTACAATCTTTCAAGGGGCCATGAGATTTGGGGTGTGGGGGCGTGGAGGGAGCGAAACAAAAGTTGATCCCAAGGACTCAATGGAAAGTAAATGTCTAGAAAAGAATGATGGAATATATGTACGAATATGTCAGATACAATTGATGGATGGATTGTAACAAGAGTTGTAAGAGACCCCAATAAAACAATTTATATATATTAGTTTGTATTCAGTGAAAGTTTTCTCAAAAATTAAATTCCCATTTAACAATTTCTCCGCATAATTTTCCTACAGCTTGTCTGTCAGTTTATTGTACTGTGGATGCTTGTGTGTGTTTGTGATGTTGGAAACTATATCACTGGTATTTCAAATACTGGCAGGTCACACAAACAGGTGAACAGACTTCAGGGTTTCTTCCAACCCAAGGACAGTGAAAAAGGACTTGACTCCCTACTTTGGAGGAAGTACTTGCTGAAAATCTTATGCATAGCGTTGACAGATACCAAAGGACTGATGAGTGGAGGCAGAACATGGTTGGAGGCAATGATAGAGGATGGACTTCTAGGGTCAGAGGGGACTTGAAAAGTGACCGAGGAGGAGCACATGATTAAACATGGAGTTGACCATGGCGACATGAGTCAGGTAAAGCTTTGGGGAGTGGTGTCTTCGGGAGTTTCATTTGCTTCTGGGGCATGACTCAAGGTAAGGAAAAACAGCTGCATAAATAACCTGAACATCAGAACATGGAATGCATGATGTATGAATCTAGAAAAATTGGGAGTTATCAAAAATGAAATGGATTACATAAAGATTGATATCCTAGGCATTAGTGAGCTGAAATGAACTGGTATTGGCCAGGTTATAACACAATGAAGAAAAATGGTATGGCTTTATTGTCAAAAAGAATATTGCAAAATCAATCATGAAGGACAATGCTGTCTGCAATAGGATAATATCTATTGGCCTTCAAGGAAATCACTCAATGAAATTATTTTTCTAATTTATGCACCAACCATAAATGCTAATGATGAGGAAATTATAGAATTCTTCAGTTGGAAATTGATAAACATTGGCGATTGGAATGCAAAAGTTGGAAACAAAGAGGAAGGGAAAGTAGTTGGAACATTTACGTTTGATGATAGAAAAAAGCTGGATATTGCTTGATAGAATTTTGCAAGACCAATAACTTGTTCATAGCATTTTTTTTAATGACACACAAAGTGACTATCCAACTGGACTTTCCCAGAAGGAATACACAGAAATCAAGGTGACCACGTCCAGGAGAAGACACAGTGGAGAAGCTCAATATCAGCAGCTAAAACCAGGCCATGTGGTAGGGCGTGGGGTGGGGGTGGGGCGACCATGGGACAGATCATCAATGTCCATATGAAAGTTCAGGACAGAGCTGGAAAAGATTAAAACAAGACCATTAGAGCCAATATACAACCTTGAGTCTAGCCTTCCAGAGTTTTGAGAACATCTTAAGAACAGATTTTATGCATTGAACCCTAATGACAAAAAATCTGATGAACTGTGGGAGGACATCAAGATCATCATTCATGGATATAGCAAAAAGTCATTAAGAAGAGAGGAAAGAAAGATAAGATCAAAGTGGATGTCACAAGAGACTCTGAAACGTGCTCTTAATTGTAGCTAAGACAAGTTGGAAGAAATGATGATGCCAAAGAACTGAACAGAAAATTTCATTTAAATTTGTTGCAGTTTTTAATATTTTCTATTTTCTTTTTGATTTAAATGTTTATCTGTTTTACTTTGTTATTTTTATTAGTTGTTTGTTTGTTTTGAATGTACATGGAATCCAGGACAGGTAATTCCATACAGACTGTAACTGGGTTAATGGTTTCTTGAAGGTATAGCAGGGGAGGTTAGGGGGAAATGGGAAGCTAATAATTATGAGTACAAGAAGGAAGAAAATGTTTTAAAACTGATTGTGATAATGGTTGTACAACTTTTCTTGATGTGATTGAACTATTGAAATGTATAATATGTAAATTATATGCCAATAAAACTGTTGGAAAATTTTTTAAAGAAAAAAAAACATTCAAAAGGCAGCTCAAGAAGACAAATACAAATATTACCATGAAATGTGAAAATTTTAAAAAAAGAATTAGAAAAACAAAAGGTAAGAATATTATCAGCATACCTTAAATGAAAGAACTCAAGAAAAAAAATCAAGCCTTGAATTACTGGATTCAGAAGAGGTCTTGGAACAGAAGGTATCATTGCTGGTGTGAGACAGATCTTGGATGAAAGAAGAGAATACCAGACAAAAGGTTTATTTGTGTTTGCTTGCTATGACAAGGCATTCTACTATGTGGATCATAACAAACTATTGATAAACGTGAGAAGAATGTGAATCCCAGAACACTTCGTTGTGCTTATGAGGAACTTGTACATCGATAGAGAGGCAGTTGAATGAACAGAGTAAGGGCATATAGCATGGTTAAAAAACAGGAGAGGTGTGCATCAGGGTTATATTCAATCAGTATGCTGAGCAAATAATCAGAGAAGCTGGGTTATGTGAGGAATATGGCATCAAGAGTGAATAAAGCTTTATTAACAAACTGTAATAACCTTGCTTTCTGAACATGACGAGGAATTGAAGTACTTGCTAATGAAGATGAAGGTTTGCAGCCTTCAGTAGGGATTACAATTTAATGTAAAGAAGACCAAAATCCTCACAACTGAACTAATAGGTGACATCAGAATAAATGAAGAAAAGGTTGAAATTGTCAAGGAGTTTGTCCTATTTGGATCCACAATCAGTGTTCATGGAAACAGCAGTCAAGAGATCAAAATAATTGAATTAGAAAAATCTACTGCATGAACCTCTTTAAAGTATTGTAAAGCAATGATGCTACTTTCAGGACTCAGGCGTTCCTGACTTTTAGTCAGAGTCAGTCATTCAAGGAAGAAGGGCAAAGAGGAATTGAAGCATGTGAATCCTGGTGCTAGAGAAGAATACTGAAAGTACCCTGATTGCCAAAGGGACTAATGAATCTGAAGTAAGGCCAGAGTGCTCCCTGGAGGCAAAGATGGTGAGACTTCATCGTGCCCATTTTGGACGTATCGTCCGGAGAGACCTAGTGCTTCTACAGGACATGGTGTTTGGTACAGAAGAGCTGCAGGGAAAAAGAAGTCCCCCAAGGAGATGGATTGGCACCCTGGGCTGCAACTATGGGCTGGAGCATAGAAGCGAGTGTGAGGATGGAAAGGAGTGGGTGGTGTTCCACAAGGTTGGACACAAGGTTGCCACGAGTGGGAAAGGACTCGCTGTCACAACATGCACAGTTTTCAGTGGCACTGGTCATTGTTATACAGGGTATCAAAAATTCTCATCATTTCCATTCTCCTTTCTCCTTCCCATTACTCTAGCTTCCAAGCATTTCAGGGTCGATATAGACTATTAGCATCAGCACATATGATGGAATTTTTTTCATGGAGCTTCTAGCACTTGTCGTTTGTTTATTAGATGAATTTAAAGTTTTGTCAGTTCTATTTTTCTCAACTACACCATCAAATTGTTTTTCAGCTATTATAAAATTACCTTAATCAGTAGAAGTGTTAGAACCTCTACACCAAAGAAATCTATTGAAATTTTAAACTTTACTTGTTGAATTATAATACAATTTTCATTTAGTTAGCATCCATCTTTTTTTGTGTGTATTTTTCCTGGGAGTCTTTCTTTGAAAATAGCAAAAGAGTACTTTTACAGATGCTAAAAGACAGAACTTAATTTTTCTCCAATGGTTTCTCAGTTTATGACATTTTTTCATTTACTGTTTAATATATCAAGTAAAGAAAAATTAAAGTTTTAAATGGCTCTAGTATGAATTTACTGCCTTTAACGGTGCACTATCAATTTGAAAGGATAAGAAACTTTTATTTTTAGACAGATGTATAAATTCGCACAATCCCCATTTTGAGGCTAGTGCTTTGGTGTATATGATATTCTTACCAGAACTGTGGAATACTGCACTAAATTATTTCCCCCTTGCATCTTGCTATGTACACATCTTTTCAAAATTCTGTACCTTTTATTTCTTATGAGCAAGGAAGGAATGAAAGCTCAGAAAGTATCTGTTACTATCCTGTCCTCATGTGCCATCATTTTCAGCTTAAATGGCTGGTTGATGCAACAAAGAAATGCAAGAAAGGATATGATATTGTCATCAGTCATTTGTAGTCCCTAAAGTGTCATTGTTTTCTTTCTGTATGGGAACATAATTCTGGTTGGTGTAGAATACGTGGTATCTTGGGGCTTACTCAGTTGACGACAAAGCACACTTAGCTTGTATTTGCTTTGAGTCTTACTGAATTCCTATGCATTGTTAGTTCATTGGAATATCTGCTGCTCGGGTATCACAAACACTTCATGTGAATGAGATGGCAAGGGATGACTAACAGACCCATACATGCCTCCCCTTTGATCGTGTCTGGCTTCATTACCCCAGCAAACATCACCTAAACAATTCAAATCAAAGATAAAGTTAATAAGACGTTTAATGTTATGACCACAAAGCATTAAATGAAGCATGGAGCCTGTCTGACCAAGACCTGTGTGATTGCACAGTTCATATGCCCATGAAGTTATCCCCAGCTCCACCCTTCTCAGGTCCACCCCAAACCTCATTTAATTAGGCCAGGATCTCGTCCTCCCAATAGATACTTTCCTGGGGAATCTTGTCTCTTCTAAACTCTACTATCACTATGCTGGTGATGCCCAAATCTATATATTTAACTTGAACTTTCTTTCTAAACTCTAATACCTTTCATTGAACTGCCCAACTTACACATGTGTTTGTATCTCTCAAAGGAGCCCTAGACATAGAGCGCCACAAAGTCGTTGCATGGATTATTTCTTGGTTGCCATCTGTCCACAATACTTAGCCTTCATTTCTTCCAATGCCACGAGTTTCAGCAAAAACACCACCATCCAATAGATTGCAGTCATAATTCAAGAGGTCATTCTTAACACCTCTGCTTCTTTGCCTTTTCTGAAAATCTCTCACAGTATCTTGTAAGCTTTGCTTCCTAAATATCTTTTTCATTTCTTCATTCTACATTGCTACTTCCTGGATTACTATAATATCCCTTTGATTGCTCTTGTGGTAATCAATCTTGTCTTTTTAAATGTGGCTTCATTTTAAAGAACCAACACAAATTTAACCTCGTCTGTTTATTTGAAACTTTCACCTGCTCTTCGTTATCAAGAGAAGAAATCACCTGCAAGACTATAATGTCATCAATTGAGGAGAGTGGCTTGAAATAGACTCAGAGGCTTTCAAATTATACATCGTTTGCATAAGGCCATAGGGATTATACATTGGAGAATCAGAGTTAGAAGCTAGGATGTGTAGTATCATCTATTGTCATGGTTTTAGATGGCATCAAGTCAGCTCTGGCCCAGGGTGACACAGAACAAAACACTGCCCGGTCCTGCACCATGCTCACAATTGTACCTATGCCTGAGCCCGTTGATACAGACATAGTGTCAATCCATTTCTTCAGGCACCTTTCTCTTGTTGCTGCCCTTCCACTTTATCAAATATAATGTCATTCTCTAGCGACTGGTCTCTCCTGACAACATGTCCAAAGTACATAAGACGAAGTCTTGCTGTTTTGACTCTACGGAGCACTCTGTCCTTACTTCTGCTGATACAGGTCAGTTTGTCTTTTGAGCAGTCCATGGTTCATTCAATATTCTTCTCCAGAACCACAATGCAAGGGCATCAATTCTTCTATGGTATTCCTTATTCATTGTCCAACATTCATATGCATATGTTGTAATGGAAAATACCATAGTTTGGGTCACCTTCACCTTAGTAACTTCCCCCCTCTTCAATATCTAAAGAGATCTTGTGCAACAGATTTACCTAATGCAATATGTGTGTGTATATATATATATCTTTATCTTTACTGCTGCTTCCATGAGCATTGATTATAAATCCATTTAAAACAAAATCTTTGACAGCTTCACCCTTTTTCTCCATTTACCATGATGTTACCTATTGATCCAGTGGTGAGGATTTTGGTCTTCCTTACATTGAGTTGTACTCCATATTGAAGACCACTATCCTTGATCTTCATCAGGAAGTGCTTCAAGTCCTCCTGAATTTCAACAAGAAAGATTGTGTTATCTGCGTATCTCAGGTTGTTAATGAACCTTTTGATTTCCCCCTTCACCCTTTTTCCTATAATCCACCTTCTCGGATTATTTGCTTAAAATATCGATTAAACAACTATGGTGAGAGGATACAACCCTGAGACACAAGTTTGCTGATTTTCAACCATGCAGTTTTCCCTTGTTCTGTTTGTACAAGTGCCTCTTAATCCATGCACAAGTTCTGAAATTCCCATTCTTCTCAAGGTTTTTCACAGTTTAATTGGGTCACACAGTCAAATGCCTTTGCATAGTCAAAGAAACACAAATACATATCTTTCTGTTATTCTGTGCTGTGGACCATGATTCAGCTGACATCAGCCATTATATTCCTTGTTCCATGCCCTCTTCTGAATCTGGCTTGAACTTGTAGCAGTTGCCTGTCAATGTGATGCTGCAACCATTGTTGGATGATCTTAAGCAAAATTTTACTTATGTGTGATAACAATGATATCATTCTATAGTTAAGACTTCTGTTGGATTACATTTCTTTGGAATGGGCAAAAATATGAATCTCTTCCAGTCAGTTGGCTATGTAGCTGTCTTCCAAATTTTATGGTCGGGAGGAGTGAGTGCTTCCAGTGTTTCTTCAGCTTTCTGAAACATTTCTATGGGAATGCCCTCAATTCCTAGAGCCTTGTTTGAGGCTAATCCATTCAACGCAGTCTTAACTTCTTCTTTCAACACCATCGCTTCTTTCTTATATGTCACTTCCGGAAATGGTGAGCTGTGGACTCGTTACCTTTTGAACAGTGAATGTGTTACCTTTTGAACGGTGAATGTGTAATCGATCTTCTCTCTATAGCTCTTTAAAAAGAGTGAAAGAAGAACATTTACAACTTGACTGTAAATGGGTGACGGGAACAAACAAGAGGTTGAGATCTGAGCTAGCAATATTAAATGAATTACATGTAATATTTTGTTGCGGTTGTTTAAAAATAATACCAAATATAAATGCTAGGGATTCCATGGGTAGTATAAAGCAATTAACCTAGAAACACAAAGCTAACAAGTTCAAGTCCATCCAGAGGTCCCTCAGAATATAGGCTTGGTGGTCTACTTCTGAACAATTAGTAGTTGTAAAACTCTATATAACACAGTGTACTCTGAATGTATGGGGTTGCCATGAATCAGAGCCAACTTGACGGTGACTGGTTGTCTTTTTTTACCCCCCACACCCTGCAAATAATATACAGAGCAACATATAATGCTAGAGTGACTGTCTTAATTTCTTAGTGCTTCTCTAACAGGAAAAGCACCAGTGAATGACTTTAATGAACTTTAATGTGGTATCTCATAGATGAGGAGCTCAGAAGTTGAAGTTCAATGTGTCGGCTCTAGACAGATTGAGCCATCAGGCTTTCTATCATGTTTGACTCTCAAGGGGAGTAATCCTTGTTTCTCTGCGGTTCCGTTCCTTGTTTCTTGGATCCTCTTCCTACAGCATCGCAGCTAACTTCTCCGGTCTTCGCTTCCTTGATCCTGTTCCTTTGAAATCTCAAAAGTGATTGTTTTAAGACACACTCTACCCTAATAGGGTCTCATTAACATAAAAAGACAAACATCAAATAATCTAATGGGATTATATCAACTCCCGTGTGGTGAGATTGACAGTACCTATTTTAGAGAACACAATTAAATCCATAACAAAGACTGACCATCCTGAACAGGACATGATGAATCATTTAGGGAGGATTGGCCAAAGCAGGCTGACCGGACAGCTTCTGGAAGACTTTTTCTTTCACTGATCTAGTGTCAAACCATGCACTGATGCTTTGCTGGGCCCCTTGAGGGGCTGGGTCCAAGTGGATCCACTCTCATCCTTAACCTCTTTCCTTTTGAATAGATAAACTATGGAGAAATGTGCGTATCCATCGACAGTTGCTCAAGAATCAAACTTTAAAGTCCAGAATTTTCATCAATTAAACTCCTCCAACTGTAGCTATTTCCACTACTGAACAAATGCTGTAACTGGAAGGTGCCCTGCCAAATATGCCTAGCAAAGCTGCCAGGGAATGTCTACTTGATCTGAACACAGAAGTGATGGGAGCAATTTCAATGATCTCCTTAACTTTTCACAAGGAGAATGAAACTTTTATGCTGAGTGCCACCTCCACAGGGTTTCTTATATAATGTAAAACGTGTTACTCTCTGGGTAGCTCCTATGCCCATCATTCATCAGGCCCTTTCTCAGCAGAAGGGGTGGGTGTGGCCATGGCTTGGATGTCCTGTGCTTTAACTATTTTACAACTTTTGTGGTGAGTGATTGTAAGTTTGTGAATTTATTAAAAGATTTTCTTGGCCTCTTTAGAAGTTGACTGATGAATTCTCAGGAAATGTCTAATATTTTTAACATATATAATATTTCATTTTTATTATTGCAATTTACACAGAACATTTGGTCTGATTTGACAATTTTATGAAAAATTACTCAGTGGCTTCGGCTACATTCTTCTCAGTGCATGCACGTTCTCGTTTTCATTCTTCTTTTTTTCACTTCCAATAATCCAGTTTCCCTCCCTTTTCACCGTCTCATAATGCTGTCACTAAGCCTGGGGTCACCCAGTGAGGTAACTCAGGGTGTCACCAAGCCCACCCCCACTGCCCTGGGCCTCCTCCTGTACTAGACCATACAGAATTCCTAGCAATGTGTGTTAGGAAATTTGTTGATGGGAGACTGTGTGACACAGTTGTAAATTGCTAAATTATAACAGTTCTTAGGTATCTGTGCATTGGATTACAACATATTAAATTGTATTATTAGGAACTGATCAGAAGCCCTTTGATTTAACTGCAAGATGGGAGGTTCAAATCCACCAGCCATTCTGTGGAAGAACCATTAGGAATGTCTGCTCAGAGAAATATTTACAGTCTCAGAAGCCCCACCTAGCAAGACTATGATTTGGTTGGACTTGATATGGTGGCAGTGGATTTGGATCTTTTGTTTTGTTTTTCTTTAATTACTACTTCATCCTCAAAAACATCATTAATAGGTTTACAGATACTACTTACCACAATATTGTAGGTAAAACATTTGAAAATTTGACAAAATCAGCGACTATAAAAATATAAGCAGCAAATAATCAATAATAGTGTGTGATTGTAAATGTAAAGATGAAATCATAAAATTTGAAATATTATGTTTAATAGTGACTTCTCTTACTGAAGTATATTGGAAGGTTCAAAAAATAAATAGGTGTATTATCATGGGATCTCCATCAAAGAAAAACTGGTGTGTGTGTGTGTGTGTGTGTGTATGGTTGTCTGTGCGTTTGAATACGTTTGTGTATGCATTTGAATACATTTATATTGTATATAGATGTAAATAGTTGATCTGTAGGTGATACATGGGTATATAGTTTTATAGATATATGGATATATAGATATCATTTTATATCAACAACAGAGTTGTTGAAGTCGACAAGTTCCAAAGTAATGGACTAGATGCTAGGTTGGAAGCTTCTCTTGACTCAGTGGCTAATGAATCCAAGATTGGCCAGAAGAAACGGGCTTGTGGTTGCAGAAGCAAATCAAACCAAAGTCAACAGGCTGCTGGTTACTCCCAGGACGTGCCGGCGCCACAGGAAGGCACTGGCTCCAGGGAGCCATAGGCAGGAGCGTCCAAATGCAGGGCTCACACACAGAAAAAGGCAGGCACGGGTTTTCACAAGGTCCACTTATATTGGAAGCAAGCCACACCCTTGATGAAACTTCCCTTCAGTTGATTGGCTCTGGGTGTTGATCTCAGTAAAGGTTTTGCATGCCACCCTAGTCCTCTTACAACTGGTTGGTTGCTCACAGCAGAGGTGATTATATTACATTGGTTCTTAAATGGTGAGCCATTGAGAATCCTGGTCTTAATCATCAAATTTAGCATAGAGTTTTAGTCTTGTAGACATAATGAATACATGCAAGCTGGACTTTCACAATTTTTGCTATTGTCGTTCGCATTAACTATAGGGATATTTTCATAAAAATAATTTTTTAAATGTCCGCTAATACACTGTCCCAAAATGTTATAGTCATTTTGGTGTCATTTCTTCTAAAAGTGCCACACAGACAGGTTCGTAGTCTACTAGTTTAGCGATGACACTGCCTTCTCCTGAAAAGCAAAGCCTAACCAATAAATGAATAAATATTGACTGATCACATGTGGATGAATCTTTTAAGAGAGTGCCATATCTGTTATTTAGCTAAAATGACACCTTGGGATAGTTTTGGTTCAAAGCTTAAGAATATCTTAGGGGAATAGGATCAGGGAGTGTTCTAGTCTTATTTGGTTCAGTAATTCTTGATTTTTTTTAAGGTCAAATTCTGTTCTACATATCTTCCCCATTTCACTAGAATCCATTTCTTAAGGCCCTGATCCAAATGATTGGAAGAGGTAGCTGAGCACCACATAGTTGGTCTGGTTTCTGAATAGAGGAGGCTATTGCTTGTATAGACAGGAAAGTGGACTAGTTTCTTCTGAGTCTTGAATTTCCTTCCACATTTCCTCTTCTGGACAAGGAAAAACCAATAGCTGTGTTTTACATATCTGCTCCCAAAGTTTTAAGACCCCCAACATTACTCACCAGACTATGATGAAGAACATAAACTTCATTAATTATATTATGTCAATGAATCAATAAATCATTTAAATTATCTATATTGACCCTAGTTTCCACAATCATCAGACACTAAGATGTCATAATATGGAAGGTCAATGACAAAATTAATCACAATGAATCAAAGCTTTCCTTTCATGTCAACTTTGAAGGAAAACAAAACAAATTCAGACATGAGCGATGGAATAGTTTGCCACAATAGATGCCCACAGACTCACACACAGAATGTAGTTTTACTTCTCAGGAGCAGAGTTGAAAGAAGGTAGTAGTGAGGCGGTTAATTTTGTTACAGATTGTATGGCTGAAAGATGCATTGCTTAGAGGTTGAAAGGTCAGGGAAAAACGACAAAAACAAAAAGCAGGTAGCAGAGGGCAATCTGAAACAAGGCTAAACAAATGTGTATTGAAACCTGAGATACAGTAAGGCATGTACTGCTTTGATACTCCTTCAAGCACCAGTAATGCCATTGGGAGCCTCTGAAACTAATGAATGCTTCTAATCTATCCTTTTTGTGCTGGCATTAACATATAGGAAACTTGTCAAGGCAAAATGAAAACACAAAGGAACTACTGTAAAAATATTGTATTATTTGGATCCAGCCTCTACCAATTTTGCCAAATCCCTGCAGATTTCCATTGTCCTGCGTAGCATGGAATAAAGGAAAATACAGGGGTGTGGGCCAAATTGTTTCAAGTTGAACATTTTCCAAATTTTTATTTTTTTATGGGCTGGCACTTGTCCTTTTTTTTTTTTTTAACCCAGTTCAGGGAAAGGCTTGTTTTATAATGTTTCTATTTTCCTCATTTGCAATTAAGAGAAACACTAATTGAAGAAACTCGGCTTTCTTTTCTTTTTAGTTGTCTTTATCAAAGAGCTGATTTTATTTATGAATATGCTAAAACCCAAAGAAATGAAAAAGAAGAAACATTAGCGTGAAAACCATGCTTTCAAATAAAGGCATGGGTGCCAGACAGGAAAAACTCTTGGTCTTTTACTGTATTTGATCAATGAGCTGGTCTAATCCATTTGACTAGGGATGGCTGGCCTGACATGACTTCAGATTAGTTTAATAGGGATTCAGGTGGCATGAAGTACATAACACTATGCATTTGTAAGTATAAACATGCTTCGAAATTCATTTGTCTTTGGGGGTCCTACTTCAAACTCCAGTAATATTTACAGACAGATTCTAGCCACAGCCGAGCAGTGTGGAGCTGGGGAGCGCTGACTGTGGCTGCCTTTCCCTAAGCCCACAGGGCCTTTTGATTTCTGCCCAAATAAAGCAGGCCTTTGGCACTGGGCTCTTTTAGCTGGCAAGCTAGCTGCATAATGTCTGCAGAATTTAGAATGGCCAGGAGGAGCAGGTCAAAGACAGCCAAATTATGATATCACACCCATAAAACCTCATCAATGGTGACATACAGAAAACACTCCGTGAATTGCTTTCATTAATTTATCCTTATTAAGAAATTCTGAGAAGTGTCTTAATTCCTTAAGACACTTAAGGTTTCAGATTCTGCTCCTTTCCCTTCCTCCATGCGTTGCTTTTCCTTAAAAAGAACAAACATGCTACCATGGGCACCGATGAGAGTAGTTAAAGATATGTGGCTTGAGGTAGCGCAGGATGCTTAGACGGCCCGAGGAGAAGGTCTTATAAATATTCTATTTGCCTTTGGGAGAGCCAAAGACTTCCTGAGCCCTTTGGTCTGGGTTGGATGAGAGCTGTCCCTACAGTGAATAAAAAGGACAGCTGCCTGTAAGAATGCCATGTCTCCCTATTCTCTGTGGACAAGGATGGGAGCTGACATGCCCCAACCAGAACTTGTCCTGGCCATGGGTTCCAGTGATCAGACCCGGCTGGGAAGAGGAAACAGGAATGGTTGTCACGCTGCCAAGACAGACGTGGCATCAGGGAAATGGTGGGATATGCAATTGAAAGCAAGCCCAGTTTTTCTTCCGGTCACACATGTTTCCCAAGCAGAAAATCTGGCTAGTCTACAAAAACGACATCAGGAGGAACTGAGGGAAGTGAGCAGAATGGATGGGAAACATTTCCTGGTAGCTGCCTGACCCTGTCGGGAGCTGAGAATGTCATCCACGCAGAGGCAGATATTCTGAACACTCGTCAGACGCCTTGTCTGTCTGTCTGGAATGTGGGCTGGGAATCCTGATCTGAAGGCCTTCCTCGGAGAGGATAATTCTTAAGCCACCACAGTGCGGTGTCCCAGAGAGACCGTGTGGACAAACACAGAGAGATCGTGTGGACAGACACAGAGAGATCGTGTGGACAGACACAGAGAGATCGTGTGGACAGACACAGAGAGATCGTGTAGACAGACACAGAGAGATCGTGTCGACAGACAAGTAGGGAAAGAAGGAGGTTAGGAGAAAGCGGAGACAAAAAAAAAAGACAGAAAGGAAGGGAAAATAACCAAAGAAAAATTTATTTGGGCCTGTTTATGATTGGAATAAATGGAGAAAGTATTTTAATAATAAAGAGAAGATGAAATAGTTTGCATTGTTTCACAGATTTTAACAGTGAAAAGGTACAGTTGACATAGGAATCCTTGGTTTTGTGTGTGTGTGTGTATCTTTTAATATTTAAAATTTTGTTTTGCAGACTACACTTTGAAGATCTCAGACATTATAATCCCTTCTGTTTTAATAGGAGCTAACCAAACCAGGGAGTATTTGGCTGGTTGAAAATGTATTCCTTTCCCATAACTCTGCCATTTCCTAGTATTTTTGAGGCCTCTCGTGTTGAATTAGTATGTTAGATGACCCTTCATCCAATCATTGATATGTACTGTGGGACACTCTGCCATGAACAAGTGGGCATAAAACCTTGAGTAAAGAAGTCCTTAAGTTCAAGCCTTACTCTTCCCTCAAGGAAAGAGGGGGAAATGTAGACCCTTAAGCATGACTTTCTTAGCTATCAACTGTGAAGACAGTAGCTCTTTGTCTTCTTCAATAGCTGGACCTTATTGCTCTGGCCAAAAGTTTATCAGTAAGAGAGGATGCTCTTGCACCAATGTGTTGAAGTGACAAGCACGAGTCTCAACAAGATTCAAAGTGAATGCACTGAACAAGAACTATGCTATACTTTTCTAAGGGTGTCAGAATCTTGACTGGATTTATATTTCTTAGCCAATGAAAACTTAAACACCTCTGTGCTGATCCCTCTGGGGTGAGATCTAGTGGTGTAGTGGATAAGTAAGCTCTTGTCTTGGTGGATAACTGAAAGTTTGGTGGTTCAAAGCCACCTACACTGTGGGAGCAATATGTAACAATCTGCATCTGGAATGATCTACAAGCAAATCTTTGCGACAGTTCTACTCTGTCCTGTACGGCTGCTATCATTCAGATGGACTCAACAGCAATTAGTTTGCATTTTGGTTTTATGCAGATTCCAATTAGATCAAGCATCATGGTATTCAGTAAGGAGGTAGATCTGAAAGATGAAGGGACAGCGGTATTGAAAACAAAATTAACCTAAGGAATTAAGATTACTGGTGAGAGATGGGAAGCCTTTGACTGCTGACCAGGCAGGAATGATCTGATCTCTAATTTCCCCATTAGCTCTGCATTTTAATGAGCTGATTCATTTTCATAAAGAAAGTAGAATATCAGGAATAAGTAAGAGTAAGTCCACTTTCCTTCAGTGATTGAGGAAATGTGAAATTGTGTGTAAATCATTATTTGGGTTTCCTTTAGGATGTCTTTTTTGTCATCTTGAAACGTATTGGTTTGGAACATATTGGGAATTTCAAATGCTTGAAAGCAATTATGTTAGGTTGGTTTTTTTTAATATGAGGTAATGACCCCACCTTCCTGGTGCCATCAAATAGTATTTCTTCCCTCCCTCCAGTGGGTCTGTTATCAGGCTCCTGTGCAGTGACACCAGTCCTGGGTTGAGATGATCTCTTCTTGGCCTCATCTGCAGATAAACAAATGGAAACCCACAGCAGCTGGTAGGAGAAAGGTTGGGTTTTGAGTTTCCTCTTTCTCCCTGGTGATAGAGAAAAACAAATTAGAGAGCTCTGGGGCAGAGGCCTTCAGATTTTTGCAACTAGCAATATGTTCCATTCAACAGTTTAAGCATGTTTAAGTCAAATGAAAGGAAATGAAAATGAGTGATAGGTCGAAAGCAAGCATCCATGGGTCTCTCAGATGATGGGCGCAGCCAACACTGAAAGAGAAACTCCCAAAGAGATACTGAACATGAACCAGTGTACGCTACAATTCTTGCCACTCACGATGAATAGAAAATGTTCTTGTTCTTGTTGAAGTAAATATGCAAAAAAACCCCAACAAACTACAAAACACCTCACCACTGAATACCATTAAAAAGCTTTAAATGTAGCTTACATAAGGGATTTAGTTTTTGAAAAATGACAATTTCTCACCTCTTTTTGTATAAGAGTATGAAAATAAAAACAATGTTTAGGAGAACATGTGTGTGTGCGTATGTGCACATACAAGTGGGAAAAGGGGTAGAGGGGGAAAGGCGAAGCAGGAAGTTAGAGTGATGTCCATACCAAGGCTTCCTTTGATGTGAATCAGTAGACCAGCCTCTGCGCTCTCTACATTTTCTACAGGCTTGTGTCTCCAGTAGAAATGGCACCAATATCAACAAGGAATTTGACCCTACTCATGTTTACATTCAGGTCCTACCCTCAGTGTGGTTTGTCTAATAAGGCCTCTGTCATCTCCAGATGAATTATTACCAGGATATTTCTTTATATCCTGCCAAAAAAGCAGACATAGTTAAGTAATATTCCTGGGGTACTGATTCAATTTAGTGTCTGGATATGGCACAACATGTCCATATCCTTTTGTAGCTTTGGCATTTAAATATCTGATTTCTCCCATTATTTCAATTTGATCCAGAAGATGAGGGAAGGGAGTTATTTGCGCTTGTAACCACTGTTTCGAGACCCAGAAACCCAGATGGCTATATAGGTGCTAGTAAGCACTCATTAAAGACCTACCCAAATGGGCTTCATTGACTCATAGTCTTCTATGCTGTTACCGAATGTTTTCTTTTTGCTATTGCCCACCCGACCCTTCCTCTCACTCTTTTATTATTTCCTTGGCACCTCTAGTTTTGTGTTGAAGATCACCTGAGACTGAGACAATGAGGTGTGATGTGAAGAATTTGGAACCAAATATATTTACTGCATTGAAACTTGTACCGCACATTTATAAACCTGGCATCTGATCTGAATAGCCTATCCTACTAGGTTAGAGTGTATTACTTGAACCCCTGGGTGTGTATAACGTTTCCTCCTTCCAAAGCAAAATTCCAAAGAAAGTTAAATGAATTACTCATATGGTAATTCTTATTAGGTTGAATACTGCAGTGATAGCTTTCAACAAGACCAGTCACATTTGAATTATTTTAAACAGAATTACCAAATTATTGACTTCAAGATATTGAATTTTTTAAACCGATGATATGTAAATACAAGAATAAGATATTTTGTCGGGGGGGAGGGGGTTACCAAAAGGTTTAATTTCTACTATATCATACAAGTTTATTGACTTTTGAAATCTAAATTAAAAAAATAATAAATATGTATATACCATATCATTGTCTTAGTTAGTTCACATCAAATCCATTCTGGTCATGGCATCCCAATGTTACAGGATAGAACTACTCCTTAGGATTATTGGGGCTGTCATATTTATAGATGCCAATTACCAGGCTTTACTTTTGTGGTGACACTGGCTTCTCATGGCCACCTCTCGATTAGTAGTCAGTACAAATTGTACCACCCAGGAATCTGACATGTAGATTACTTTCTTTGTTTCAGAAACTTATGACAAAGCTGTGTTTAGAGGACAGTTCTGTTAGGTAACTATTGGATTGCTCACAGAAAAGTCAGTGGTCCAGATGCACCAGGAGAAATGAGGCTATTTGCTTCTGTAAAAAGTATAGTCTTGGAAACCCTAAAGAGTAGCCCTATTCTCTATCCCCTATAGGGTCAGTTTTTGTTTGAGCTGGAATTAACTCAAAGGCTGTTTGGGTTGGGTCACGTGAAAATGGACTTAGTAAGAAAAGAAAGTCTCATAAGTGAACTTTGATGAGTTAAAATACATGGGAGTATAAGCTACTCTCTGATTAATTGATTGAGTTTTGTGCAAAAGGGGTACTGAAAAGTTGGAGCAGAAAACATTTCTATGCAAGCAACGTGTGGGCCTATGCTCACATTCATACTGAAAAAGAAAAGAGAAAATGAGTGCTTTTATGACTATATAACGTGGGGATTCTTCTTTTCATTTTAAAAAGGTTAATAAAGGTATTTGTTATTCGATGCGAAAGGTAGGCTTTACTTTTGCAACCGACATTTAAGTCATATGAAGGTAAAATCTGAGTTGAAAGGATAGTTGGCAATATTGAGTAGAAAGAGGAGATATATTAAGAACCAAAAAATCCATAAAGTATACAAAATTGCTTGGATCTGTGCCCTTGTTTCAGAATCTGTTCCAGAAAGAAACTGAGAGAGTAGCCTAGGTTGCCCCCACCCCCCAACCCCCACCCCTGCTTTTTTTTTTGCCATGAGGGTATTAGCACTTTCTGTACATGCAAATGGTAGGTTGGGACATCCTGAGAAGCTGCATTACTAGGTTGGCATCATGGAAATTTGCTCGTCTGTGCAAGACAATTTCTAAAATCCCATTCATAGGTCCAAATGCATGATTACGGGTTGTGGTAACCACCCATGTTCACACAGCTATTATTCAGAGACACTGCAGAGCATGAAACACCAAATGTCCGTAGCGTTGAGCCAGATCTTTCTTATCTGTGAACATTCAAAACTTATAAAAGCCCCAGGGAATTGGAATGATTTATGAATGTTCAAAGTTACTAAACTTTTCACAGTTGTTCTTACTAAAAAGAGAGAGAGAAAACAAAAACCTGCCTATGTTATTTTGTATCGCCATAAAGATTTTGACCATCATGATTTTGTTTGTTTGCGTTACCCTCACCTTCACTTTAAGGAAATAGATTGTTTTCTCTGTATTTTCCCCTTTCTATTTATAGATCACATCTCTTTGAGCCTTCTGTGGATCTTTTCTTTTGAAAGTTGTTGTCAATGCAAACACCTAGGGAGAAACATATGTTGTTAGTTGCCAACTCAAAGGCTGCACATGGAGGCCTAATAGTGAGGGGGTGAAATGTGCCCGGGTTCAGCAGCATCTTCTCAGAGATTATTCTGTTGTGATCAAGAGGGGTTTCCTTGGTTAATTTTTGTAGTTAGATCTCCAGGTTTCGATAGTCTGTCTTCTTCTGAAACTCCTCTGAATCCAGTCCATGAAGGATGACCAATATTGGAAATCCTTGTGGCACAGCTTCAAATATCACAGCAATATGCAAGTCTAACAAACTGACAGATAGTTGGGGGGGGGGGCAAAAATCTCTGTTCAATGCTAATAAAGACTCCATGTGGTCAGGGCTGCAACGTGCATCCTGTCATCGGGTTGACAATCTGAAAATTCAGCACCTCTTATCAAGAAATCTGTAGGCTCCATAATCTGTAGCTTCATCCGTGTTCAAAAGAACAGCATTGATCAAAACTCGGATGCATTTTGCTGTTTATGGAAGCTCTAGGACCTTGCTCCCATGTCTTTTTCTATCATAGATGTTTTCATAAAGGAATTCATAACACACCGCTGATGTTGAAGCCCACAGAGAAAATAGCAAGGTGATGTATAATTTTTAGAAACATTAATTTATGGGTAAAACCTGTGATACATAATCAAAGTTATTATTTGCCTCTTTTACGCATGTGATTTCTTAAGAGTGCTCAGCTGTCATATTTTTTCTTGGATCGAGAGCCTGAGAGAAGGAAAGATATAGCAGTGAATTTCAAAGAGGAAGAATCACAATTTATATTCTTTTCACTCATTTCTAAGGTAAAGCCAGAAGGTATGAAATTTGATACACTAAAGACAGAATGAATTAGTCTATTGTTAAAAAAAACAGGCTTTTTGTCTTCCCTCAGTATGAATTCTGGGTAGTGGATTTTTCATTTTCTTGAGACACTGAGACCACAAATGAAGACGTAATCATGAGTATATTATGTTAATATTTAAGTTTGTACCGTGCCCTTCATAGATGGCAGAACGTAACCCCTTGGAAAATATGTACACTGATGTGGGTTACTTTGTTGAAGGTACCATTTTTCATATTTCATTTAAAACCTTCAGCATCTTTAAGTACTCTTGCTCAGCAATGGTGAAATCCTAAATTGGGGCAAGCATTTTGAGTAGAGCTTGGCAATATGCGGTAAAAATCGTATATCCCATACTCTTGAACCGACCATTTCTCTTTATATAAATATAGTAGAAGGGAAAAGTACCGCATGTAGAACAAATACAAAAATGTGTGACTTGTGCATAAAACAAGATTCTTTGATTAGTATTGTCCTTTACTTTAAAAAAAATTATATGTTTAAGACAGTTTTAGGTTTACAGAAAAAATTGTGCACAAAGGACAGCATTCTTCTCTTCTTACCCTGCACATTATTTCAAATACTGTTAACTTCTTACATACATAAGGTATTTTTTACAACTAATAAATGCACACTGATACATTTTAAATGAAGTCCCATGACTATTATTATTAGCTAAAGATAAAATAAGGAGGATCCTTGAAGAGATGGATTAAATAGAGGCGGCCACCATGGCCTCAGCCATACCATTGTGAGTATGGTGCAGAACGGCTTCCATCTGTTGCATATGGGTGGCTATGAGTTGACGCCAACTCAACTGGGGCTAACAACAACAACAACAAAGCCAAGAACTACTATTAGGGCTCACTCTGTGCCTGTCCTGTGGATTTTGACACATACCTAATGTCATATGACTACCATTACAGTATCAGAAGTCGTTTAATTTTCAAGTGAAATAATCCAAGTTCCCATCCACATTAACTGTAAAAAGTCCAGTAGCTTTACAAAATGTCCAAGACTATGGGGATGAGGAGCAGAGAAGAGATGTTTCTATAACCTTGGTTGTCTCCTATAACTGCTCTAAACTTCTCCATCAGCCCTTACCTAATTTCTTGGGCATCTAATCTCTATCTCTTCAAGTTATGCAAGTTTTTTTATGCCCCTTCCACCAGGCTTAAAACAGGACGAATGGGAAAGATTTACAGTACAGAGGAGGAAATACCTTACAAACGGATCTGTGCTGACATCTTCTTTCGGGTGCAAACTGCCAGTGAGTTGATGAGGCCTGGTCATTCCTTTCAAACCTCTTTCCTAATTTTGATGAGTCCTGAAGATCCCACCTTCCTTGCTCTCTCCTCTCAGTTGAAGTTCCTTTTTTTTTGAGGATCAGACAATGATCATGGGACGCAGGATAATAACTATTTAGCTCAGTAGAAATGAGATGATAAACCACAGTGTTCTCTAAGCACATGCATTTTGGAAAAGACTGAAAGAATCAGTCAATTATCTACCTGGAATGTGCAATCTACATATATTTTTCTAAATTGATAACATGTCTTCAAGTTAGAAATCAATTATAATATTCACTCTCTAGTGATATTCTGTCTAGTGAGAAATAAACAAGCATTTGATTCTTCCACTCCTAATTCATGGATAAAGTAGGATTTCAGTATTTTATGTGAATAAAACCATCTACTGTGATTAAAATTTCCTTGACCTGATATCTCAGGCTACTGGGCAACCACCGGGCAACTACTTGTCCTACCTTGGGGTGAAATTTGTGTAAGTAATTTGTGTCTTGCATAGCCTGTTGAGTCTTAGTAAAATAAAACTGCGTTTTAAACTGTTCTTACAGCCCCTTTAAGGGAAACTGATAATTAATTATTCTCCAGGTTAAAAATCTTTCTTCATAAAATAACATAATACCTGTGGTTCATACTGTCACCGAGACAAGTCATATGAGCTATGAACTATGAAATTGATACAAGCATCCATTTTCAGACAACTACATCCTTCCTTCAGACAGCTTGTTTGTGGTGATATATTCAAAGACTGCCATTATTAAATAACAGATGTGTATATTTTCTCAATTTATTTTAAATCCATTAGTAATAAATAATGTACAGTTTTGGGTATTTCTTTTTTTTATTTTTGTTGTTGTTAGTTTTTGGTTATTTTATAGAGAAAAAATCTATCAAGCTTGGGATATATGATTCGGAATACTCTTTCTTCCATGTCTATTACCCAGATCCACAGGTCCAAAGAAGAAGACAGAAAGAACTTTGCTGATAAAAAACGCATATTTGATAGTGCACTCCAAGCCATCTTCTTTGCCATCTGCAGTCTGATTTGCACCATGTCTGCGAAAGCCACAGAGAAAAACACTTTTTAGCTCCAGGTGGCCCATGAGAAAGCTAACAGGAAGGGGGATTTATCCATGAAAGTGGCAGGAAGGATCGTGTTAGGAAGCCAGTAAAGTTTGTATTATTTCTGTGGTTGGATAACCTGAAATATTGACTTAGAAATTGTGAGAAATTAAATGGTCAAAATAAATAAGCTTGTGTTCTCTTTAGAACATGTGAACAGAATAGCTTTGCCACTAACAAAAATTGACAGAACACACCCACTGCGAGGACCTGGGGGTTACAAAATAAGTCATACAATATTTCTGCTTCGAGATGAAAATTAGACAAATACCAAAGAGCCCTGCTGTGATGTAGAAAGTGCTGGAAGAGGCAAGGGATAAAATTCATTAAAGGTTTCGAGGCAGGTGTCAATCTTTCTTGATATTGTTGAACAAAGGGAAAGTCAAGGGAGAGGCGGTACTTGAAACGGCTTTCAGAGATAGCGAGGACTGGCTGTGATATTATGAAGAAAATGTCAATTGTACTAGCTGATAGGATTAGTTTTTATTTTTCTATGCCTGTGTCTGTGTAACAAGTTGTTTTTCTGCATGTGTTTTACCTGCGGAGTAACTTAAAGCACATGGTAAGTAGATTCTCTTTCCTCTTCCTTTTGGGTTGATTTGGGGTGGCATTTTCATTGCGACAGCCTCACCCCTAAATCAATTCAGAGTGACTCAGAGACATACACATGATAGGTAAAACTATAACCTTTCTAGGAGAGGGCAGTAGACAATATCTTGAAGGATTGGGCTATCCAGCGTTTCATCAATATTTCTAAAGTGTACTCTATCAGACCTAAAAAATAACAACAACAAGCATTCTTAGTCCTCAAAAGACACTATCCAATAAAAAAACATAAAGATTGAGCAAAACAAACATCGGTCACTCTTGATTAAAGGACAACCCAATAAAATATTGAAGAGAACTTCAAAAGACATTTACCAAAGAAGATATATAAATGGGCAATAAGTTTATGAAAGATGCTCAATCTCATTCTAAAAAAAAGCGTCCAAACAAAACAAAAACCCACAAACAGACAAAAACGCTCCCATTGAGTTGATTCCAGTGGTCCTGGTAGTCATAGTGATCCTACATAAGCCATTAGGCATCAGAATAAATGGAAATAACTTCTAAAGGGATAGAATTACAAATAAAGACAATGCTAGGTGTTCATGATGATGTGAATTCGCAAGGACACATCCATACTGGGAAAATGGCTTGGAAATCCAACTTATAAACACATCTCAAATATGTGTATACAAAGAGTCTTACAAAAACTAGATAGTCGTGGTTTTCTGAATGCCTACAGATGGTGAAAAAGCTAAAACACATAAAGGATAGATTGGAAATCTGCAACATTTATCTAATAGAAAGAAGAAAAATGGGGAAATGTCAGAGCAGCAGTATTTAAGCTAATTATATTTTGCAGCTAAAGAAATACATGGATCATCATATGAAAATCCTAAACAGATTAAATAAAGATAAATACCTCCATAAATACATTACAGGAGAAAATTTGAGAAGCTGCATGTTGAAAACGACAGTAAATGTCTTTTCAGCAAAAATGGAGGCCAGAAGACAACAGGCTAATAAACATTATTGCATTCATGGATTATAAAAACAAAATTAAAACACACACACAAAAATAATAGCAATAACAAGTCTCCCAAACCAATTTGCCCCAGGGTCAGTTCTAATCCCGTAGGTTTCCGAGTAGAGCTTCAAATAGGGTTTTCAATGGTTGTGACCGTTCAGACACAGATCACGGGACCGTTCCAATGAGGAACCTTTGGGTGGAGTCGAACTGCCGATCTTCTTGTTAGTAGCCAAGTACTGAACCGTTTGCCCACTCAAGACTTCTTCATGTTGTTGTTGCTTACCATTTAATCAATCCCTCACAGAACCCTATCTGACAGAGTAGAACTGCCCATGAGTAACCTAAGCTATAAAACTTCATGGTAGAGTTTGCCAGATCTCTTCTCCTGCAGAGCAACGTGTGGCATTGAAACACTGACCTTTTAGTGAGAAGAGCAGTTAACCACTGAATTGGAGAAAATTTTGGCGTAAAATTATAGATGAGTTTACTTTATCATTTTATATATAAAACTCAATATCTCATATTTAATTAGCAGAGGGGAAAGATGATTAAAATGTTCATAGAGAATTATATAAACATAATATAAATAATATTCAGAATAAATGAAAATTTGAATAAACTCATCTATTTAAAGAGGCTATTGATTTTATAAAAGCCCCAATTGTTCATAAATTAGAACCACGAGAGCAAAGCTTTAAAAAAGAACTAAAGTGATTATCTGAAAAATAAAATATTGGAGCTAGTAATCTTGATATGTGACAATCTAATGAATCTAATATTAAAAGCACCAATAAGGAGTATATATAATAAACTAAAAACCCACCAAGTGGCTGGTTGACTATTCAGTTGAAGTAGTAGAATGACATCAGTCAATCCCTTTTGACTTCCTAAATGGGAATGTCATATGATTCAATCTTATGATAACTCTACCTTTGTATCCAACTGGTAGCCGAAAGATAAGTCCTATACAGCTTAACAAACAAAATTACTTGGAGAGAAAAGAAGTCAAATCTTCCATGGTGTTGTTGGGTTATGAAACGCTGTCAAGTCAATTCTGGCTTATGTTGACCTTGTGTGCAATGGAAGGAAACACTGCTAAGTCTTCTGTCCTTCTTAAAAGTATTTCCATGTTTAAGCTCATTGTTACAGCCACTGGGTCAATTCATCTTTTGGAGGATCTTCTTTGTTGCTGACCCTCTACTTTACCCAGCATGATGTCTTCCTCCAAAAATTGATCTTCCTGATAACATGATACACAGTCGTGCCATCTGGCTTCTAAGATGTGTTCTGGCTGTACTTCTTCTGGGACAGAGTTTTTTTCTTTCTTCAGGTAGCCAATGGCACATTCGACATTCTTAGACAACACCATCATTCGAATGCCTCAATTTTTCTTAAATCTTCCTTATTCGTTGTTCAGCTTCCGCATGCAAATAAGGCAATTTTAAATAACATGACACGAGTCAAGTGTACCTTAGTGCTCAAAATTGTATCTTCTTTTTTGCACACATTAAGGGGGACTTTTGCAGCAGATTGGCCAAATGCAACTCATTACTTGGTTTATGATTGCTGTTGATATCAGTAAATCTTTCATACTATGGAGAAAACGTTAACATGGCTCTGCCAGGAAGTGAAAGCTAAAGTATATGAGAATTGTCCAAGATATTGAATATATGATGAATAAAATTAACAGATAGCATATTTATTAAATTTCCCCACAGGATGAAATAGACATTCTTTTCAAGTACAAGTGGAGCATTTAAAAAATTGTCATGTACTAGAAAAATTCTGGTCACAATGGAATTTTATAGAACAAAATTTTCAAATTAATAAAATTCTAAGAAAAAAATTGTATAGATCACATTCTCTGATCACTAGAAAACAAGAATTCTTTCAACCCACATGTTTATTAATCTAACACCTATTCACAAGTTAAAGAGAGAAATACCAAAAGAAAGAAGATTTATAATGACAATGAAATAATTATATATAGAACTAGGGATTTTAGTATTTAATTTAAGCTGGCTATGTAAGACATAACTTTAAATGTACTCATTTTAAAAAGAACAAACAGTGCACAGAATGGCAAACACATAGTTAAGTGCTCAACCTAAGAAACTACCAAGGGAACGTCAAAGTAAATCAAAGGAAGTCGGAGGAAGGAAATAATAAAGATATGAGCAGATTATAATGAAGCGGAGAATAAAGAAATAATAACAAAGATAAACAAGCCCCTAATCTGGTTGTTTCTAAAATGAAGAAAATTGTCAAACATCAAACATGACTCAACTGAAAATAATAGGTAGAAACAAATAAGATTAGTAATGAAAATGGGGCTGCAATGCAAGTGCATTTGGGCTTTTAAACTCCTAAGGAAATACACAAATAGTCGCAAATAGTTGAATTTTAGATTAGAAGAAATTATTAATTTCTTAAAAGAATGCTTATCTTATTCCACGTTGTATTTCTTTATTACTTTTGTTTTCCTACTTGCCCTTTAGGTAAGGACTGAAGTACAGTTTGTGTGTCATGCTGTCTGCTTCTGAATCTCAGTTATTACTTACTCCCTGTAAAAATACTTCAACTCTCAGTATTACAACTGGGAAAATATGGATAATTATGGTATATAATGGTGATTTTTATAACATACATAAACTACCACCAAAAATATCAGATACTTGAGAAATATTATTTTTAAATGATTTTATTACTTTTCTAAAGGTCTTTGGCCACTACTAAATCAAACACAAGCATAGAAAGAAAAAAGCTAATAGTAAATTTTTAAAATTGAATTGACAAAGTATATTGCCTCCATACAGCCCAAAACAAATATGAAGATATGGACTAATATTTCAAAGAAGATGACATCCAATCCTTCTTTGGCATTTCATATAAAAGAAGAACATCTGAATCATCACTGGAAAACCCTTTTCCACCGAAGTCTCTTGGACACTATTTCAAGACAGCATATAATACTTTAAATTCCGTGTTACAAGCGCCTAATATTTGTGATAACCATGAACAGGGCTCCAGGAATTGACAGATTCTTATTGAAATGTTTCAAAAGGCTGAAAAAGTACTGGGAGTACTCATTCATCTATGCCAGTAAATTTGGAACCTTGCCAACTGACTGGAAGACACCCATATGTGTGTCCATTCCAAAGAAAGATGACGCAATATAATGCTCAAATGATAGAACGATATCATTGATATTGCACACAAGTAAAACGTTGCTGAAGATCATCCAACAATGGCTGCAGCAGCACATTGACAGGGAACTGCCAGCAGTTCAGGCTGGATGCAGAAACGAATGTGGAAAAAGGGGCGTTACTGCTGATGTCAGCTGATTCTTGGCTCAAAGCAGAAAATAACAGAAAGATGTGTATTGTGTTTCAATGACTATGCAAAGGCATGCGACTGTGTGGACCACAATGAACTATGGATAAACTTGAGAAGAATGGGAATTCCAGAACATTTCATTGTGCTCATTTGGAACTCATACATGGATCAAGAGGCACTTGCACAAACAGAACAAAGGGAATACCACATGGTTTAAATTCAGGAAAGGTGTGTGTCAGGGTTGGATCCTCTCACCAGACTCGTTCCAGCTATATGCTGAGCAAATCATCAGAGAAGTTGAGTGATATGTAGAAGAGCGTGGCATCAGGACTGGAGGGAGATTTATTAACAAGCTGAAGCACGCAGATGACACCACCTTGCTTGCTGAAAATAAGGAGAAATTGAAACAATCGCTGATGAAGATCCACGACTGTAGGAAGATGAAATCCCTCACAACTGGACCAATAGGTAACATGATAAATGGAGAAAATGTTGACGTTGTCAAGGATTTTGTAGTACTTGGATCTACAAACAAGGCTCATAGAAGCAGAAGCAGGCAAGAAATCAAACCATGTATTGGCATTATGTGAATCTGGTTCACAAGATCTCTTTAGAGTGTTGAAGAGCAAGAATGTTGCTTTGAGGACTAAGATGCAGCTGACGCACACAATAGAATTCACCGCTGCATCACATGCATGTGAAAGTAAGGAAGACGTTAGAAGAATTGATGCATTTGAATTGAGTTGCTGGAGAAGAATATTAAAATACCATAGGCTGCTCAAAGGACAAATTGATCTGTATCGGAAAAAGCAAGGCCAGAGTGCTCCTTCGAGACAAGGATGGCAAGACTCCATCTTACGTACTTTGGACGTATTGTTAGAAAAGACCAGTCTGGAGAAGGCCATCATGTTTGGTAAAGTGGAGGGTCGGTGAAAAAGAAGAAGGCTATCCACGAGATGGATTGATACAGTGGCTGCATCAACGGGCTCAGGCGTAGGACCATTGGTGAAGATGGTGGAAGACAGAATTCTGTTCCGCTTTGTAAGGGGTCACTATGGATCAGAGCTGATTCTACGGCCCCTATCAACAACAACAGGGTGGGAAGGAGCCCTGGCTACTTAGTGGTTACATGTTGGGCGGCTAACTGCAAGGGCAAAAGAAACCATCCAGTGCTGCATGGTGAAAAATGAGACTTACTACTCCTGTAAAGAGTTGCAAGTCTTGGAAACCCACAGAGAGGGTTATACTCGGCCACTGTGAGCTGACATCACTTAGATGTAGGGAGTGAGGGAGCGAGTGAGTATTTTTGAAGATAGTGCAGAAATGGATTGTATTTCCTTCCATTTTATAAAGGGTAACTATGAGTTGGAGCTGACTTGACAATACCTGGCAATTATTTTATGAATTAGAGTTGCCACACAATTCATCTTCTTGCTCTTGTTAGCTGCCTGTGAATCAATTTTAACTCATGGTGACCTTATGCATACCATATTAGAAATTGCCTATTATTTCACTGTCTTTATGATATTTGTATTTTTGAGCTCAAAAATTGATGTTCACATTTTCTTATTAATGAGCAATTAGGAGCCCTAGTGGCATGGTGGTTACATGTTGAGGTGGGAATCGGCAAGGTCAGCAGTTTGAAACCATCAATCACTGACCAAGATAAAGACTGGGCTTTCTATTTCCACAAAGAGTTAGTGCCTCCGGAATTGATAGGGACAATTCTAACTTGACTGTGAGGGGCACGGTGTGTCAGCACCGACTTGACGGCAGCGAGTTGGCTTGCTTGTTTTGGTTCAATGACTCGTGGTTATCTGCGTTGTTATAGGTGTGTAAATACATGTGAATTCGTTTACAAAAGAACAATTCCAACATTAAAGCAGAACTTTATTTTAATTTTGACAGATAATGTAAATTACACCTTTAGAAAGGTGATTGTGTCAATTTCAAAAATTTCTGAGAGTATCTGCCTCTCTATAACCTTTTATAGGAATCCTGCCAGCTTTTTAATATTTCTCATGCTTATAAGCTGAAAATGAGTCATTTCTTGACAGTTGAATATCTTTTCATATACTTAGAAGTTAATGCCTGTCTTGGTATGTATATGTGCTCTCCTGCTTACGTCCTTATCATTTTTAAAATGTTGGATCAATTTAAATGTTCTTTTGCTTACAGGAACTCTTTTTATATTGCCGTTATTTGTAATTAACTGTAAAATATTTCTTTTCCTTTTTTCTCTGCATTTAACTTTGTTGGTAAAGTTTTTTCTACCATACAGAGGTTTCTTGTGTTTTTAACTTTTTAATTTCATCTTGGGTTCAAGAATTGACCCCACATGAAGGTTATGAAATATTCTTCCTCAAATTTCTTCTAGTGCCTCGACTGATTTATTTAAAACATTTGAATGTCTAGAAACCTTGGAATTTACCTATAGATTATGGTATACAATATGAATCTATTCTATTTTTCTAAGTAACTACTGTTTTACTCAATCATTTTTAAAAAGATCACAATCTATAGTATTGAATGGGTAATCAAGAATTTACAGTATTGAAAAAAGAATTTCAAACTGAACTAAAGGCATTGGCATATAAAAGGCTTTCAGAATTGACCTATTAGCTATAAAAATGTTGCAACACAATGATGAAGCACTGGAAGCACTCTTTTGTCTATGCCAAGAAATATGGAAGGCTACCTGGCCAACAGGTAGAAGAGATCCATATGTGCACCCATTTGGAAGAAAGGGGACCCAACAGAATGTAGAAATAGTAATCAATAGGGAATTGGTTTGGGATCATTCATATCACATGTAAGTGAAAATTTGCTGAAGATAATTAAAAAGCTGTTGCAGCAGTACATGCAATAAAAGCAAACACACTGAGCAGGTGGGTGGTCTGAAGAACACATCAGCAGGGTCAAAAGACGACTGTTAACAACTTGCAGCATACGGATGACATAGCCTTGCTTGCTGAAAGTGTGGGGGGACTTGAAGCTCTTGCTGATGAAGTTCAAAGACTACAGCCTTCAGTATGGATTATAACTCAATTTAAAGAAAACTAACATCCTCACAACCAGACCAATAGGCAACATCATGATAAGCAAAGAAAAGACTGAAGTTCTCGAAGATGTCACCTTGCTTAGATCCACAATCAATGCTCCTGGAAACCGCGGTCATGAAATTAAATGAAGTCTTGCATTAGGACTATAGCCGCACAAGACCTCTTTAAAGTATTAAAAAGCAAGGATTTCACGTTGAGGGGTACAATAGGCCTGACTCCAGCCATGCCACTTTCAATTGTATGCTATGCATTGAAAGCTGGCCAAGGAATAAATAAGACCAAAGAAGAATGCATGCATTTGAATGTGCTGTTGATGAAGAGTAGTCTAAGCCAGCGGTTCTCAACCTGTGAGTCGTGACCCCTTTGGGTGTCAAAAGACCCTTTCCCAGGGGTTGCCCGATTCATCACAGTAGCAAAATTACAGTGATGAAGTAGCAATGAAAATAATTTTCTGGTTGGGGGGAGGTCACCACAATACGAGGCACTGTACAAAAGGGTCTCAGCGGGAGGAAGGTGGAGAACCGCTGGAGCATGACAGGCTGCCAGAAGAGCAAACCAGTCTTTCTGGGAAGATGTACAGTCAGCCGGCGTCTTAGAAGCCACAATGACAAGACCTCTCACATACTCTGAACATGTGGTCAGGAGAAACCAGTCTTTGGGAAAGGACATCACTGTTTGGTAGAGTGTCCGTTTAAAAGGAAAAGAGTCTCAAAGAGCTGGTTTGACCAAGTTGCTGGGACCATGGGCTCAAACGTGGACCATGATGAAGAAGGTGCGCTCCAGGGCTGCCTTTCCCTCTGCTGCACACACTGCAGCTGGAGCTGGCGCTCCCTCGAAGGCACCTACCAGCAATAGCAACCATTATATTATCCCATTATTGAATATTTCGTCATCCAAACTTTATTTCTACATTCCTTTATGCTTAGATAGTGGTCTATTTGTCCATTTAAGCAGTAGCATTCATTGCTTTAATTACGGTAATGCCCTTTAACTAAGTTTTAAATATGCAGTAAGGCTAGCCTCTCACTGCTCTATTTATCAAGGTTCTTTTCACATTTATTTTTCTTCCAATTCTTTATTTTTCCATATGAGTATCAAAGTTCTGAAAAATTGACATTGGTATTTTTATTGGCAATATAACATTACATTTATAAATTAATTACAGATAGTGAATATCTTTGTAACATTGCATTTTCTTATTCAAAGATGACACAACTCTCATGCTAACAACATTTCTTTCATGCATTCTTCACATTTCTTCCAGGAAGTAGTTTTTATAGAATCTATATATTTATTTTGCTGATAGTGTTTTAGTAGTTATTGCTCATGAGAAATGAGGTTTCAGAAGGGTCTCCGGGGGGGGAGATGAGCCAGTCAGGGTGCGATGTAACAACGATGAAAAATACAACTTTCCTCTAGTTCCTAAATGTTTCCTCCC
>NW_022109768.1:8887372-8888689 GCF_000313985.2 Echinops telfairi | reverse complement strand
AAAAAATCATCTTATTGGGGGTTTGTACAACTCTTATCACAGTCCATACATTCATCCATTGTGTCAAACACATTTGTACATTTGTTGCCATCATCATCCTCAAAACAATTGCTTTCTACTTGAGCCCTTGGTATCAGCTCCTCATTTTACACCCCCTACCCCACCCCCCCATGAACCCTTGATAATTTATAAATTATTATTCTTTTGTCATGTCTTACACTGTCCTATGTCTCCCTTCACCTACGGACTTATTGTTTTATCTTAACTGGTATTTGATCAAAAATACTTTCTAGAAAAATGTATTTCCTAAGGTTTGTCCAAAATATTTGCATAAAACTAAGAAAATTATATTTTATTATTTTTTATTATCCCTCTTTGTGTGTGTGTGTGTGTGTGTGTGTGTGTGTGTGTAGGGAGGATTATTTACAATTTATAATTATCTGTCTATTTCACCTTGCTTAAGCATTGTAAATATTGCAGCTATACTTTTTTGACTATATACGCTTATAACAATTATAATGTTTCTATTTTGAATTACACTCTATGGTTATTAAACAGGGCTACATATTGTCTATTGATCCTTTAAAAAATCCAAATTTAAAATCACAACTTGCCTTATGGTTTACTTGCATATGCCTGCTATATGTGTATATATTTATATCTATCTATATATTTATATTTCTTTGTTTTAATTTTTATAAAGGTGGAAGTTGTATTTTGATTGCTAAGTTAAACTTAGGTACGTTTATTGATGTGTGAATATATTTGGACATGGTAGTATAATTTGAAATATGGCTCAGGCTTTTAATTTTAAGATTTTATAACTAAATTCCTCATATTTTACAGGTTTATGAGTTATGTTATGTGTGTATATGCTTTAATTCTAATACTTGGGAAATATAGATTTGTCCTTTGTTTACTATCATATTGCTAGATTATTCTCCAGAAATTTCCCAAAGACAATTTCATAGAAAACTATTTCTTGGTTTCTTGAAAAATCAGAACTCCTTTCTGGCATTTATGATTGAAGTGTAGATTGCTTCAGTATTACCCTGTAGGTTTCCCTTTATCGACTCATGAAAACTAGTGTCATAAAAACATGAAGGCAATTTGATTTGGCCCGGCTTATAAGGTTCTGAAAAAATTATTGTCCTAACAGGGGTAATTATAAGAATTAGTTATTAAACCAGAATAAATATCATAAAATGAAACTGCCCCACCCCCAAACAGAGATATATGATAATATTCATATATGTAATGTAGATATGTGTGTATGCATTCCTTTATGCTTAGATAGTGGTCTATTTGTCCATTTAA
>NW_022109768.1:8860187-8886909 GCF_000313985.2 Echinops telfairi | reverse complement strand
TTTTTCAAGATCACATTTCATTTTATTATTCTTTTCCTTAGATTTTGCATTTCTGTGTTATGATACTCTTTCAGAGATTTAATTACTTTGCTGTGTTTCTTACCTATGAATGTTTTTCATATTTTTGTCTAAATGTTCTTATTCTTGTATGGATATTGTGCCAGATAATTTCTTATTATCTAACATAAAGCAAATTACATGTTCCTGGATTGGTAAACAGTCTCTTCTTTTATTGCTATATATGCGAGCTGTTTCTTGCAAATATGATTCATTTTTCTTTAGCTCATTTGCCAATAATCTTATGGTTCCACCATGTTCGAAAGGGTACTGCCACCAGCCCTGCTCAATCAGGTTATTATCTCTAAAAGAAAGTGATATGATATTACAATTTAAGGGGAATGAAACTTTAGCCAACAGAAAGTGTATTTTTTCCAAGAGAAGAGGAAGTACGGTATGTTGACATATACTGTCTGTCGTCTTCGGAACCCGCCCATGTCAACATTTCCTCTCACCCACTACTAAAACCATTCTTGTTGGAAATCATTAACTAGCCTCTTATTGCTTATTCTGATGGCCACATGTTAGATATTTTCATTTGATTTACCATAAAATAAATAGCACAGTTAATTATTTCTTGCTTTTTGAAGCATTGTTTTTTCAACTGGCCCCCTCAAAACAACAACAACAACAACAACAAGAACCTTATTGGTTAATTGTCCTCTGTCATATTTAACCAAACTCTAAAGTTTAAACAAACTAAAGTCTATATTTAACTAAACTCTACACTTTGGAATATATCACAACTCTATCTTCAGGGCTCTTTTCTTTTCCATTGTTATTTCCTTCTTAGATAATTTCATTTAATCTCACAGCTTTGCATACCATCTAACTAGGGCTGAGTCTCCATCAGAACTCCACTTAAATACAGAATGATTTACTTAATTTATCATAGAAAATCCCACTAACAGGTCCAAACTCAAACTCCCAACGGTTCTGTGTGAATTGAACTTTGTTCACAATCTTCCCAACTCAGTTAATGAAAACCTTTCCCTTTTAGTCTTTCAAAACCTTGGAGTAATTATTGATTCTTCTGTATCTCACACGTTATATGCCATCATCGCCAACATTTCCAGATTTAAAAATAATTTCAGAATCTGACTATTTCTCACCAACTACCAACATTTATTTTTGGTAGTTGGGGGCTGATAACTCAGTGCCTATTCACAGAGACCCTATGACAAGAGGAGGCCCAGTCAAGCGCCGTCTTCACATAATTTCCTATGCTCGAGCCCTAAGTGCCAGCCACTCTGGCAGCACTCTATGTTTGCTGGAATTTGTTGCTTTTAGTCACTGCTATATCCTCAGCTCCTTCAGTTGGTACATAATGGAAGGTCACAATATGGGAGTTGGATGAATAAATTAAACAAATTGGTAATAAATGTGAATTACATGACTATGTGTAGATTTATACATAGACAATGCATCTTGGTGAGCACCTTTCTCTTTTTTCAATGTCTTTCCACTTTAGCAAGCATGATGTCCTTTGACAGAGACTAGACTCTTCTGCAGATATATTCAGAGTACCGTGAGCTGGAGTCTCACCATTCGGACCTCTGCTGAGTGTTCTGACTGTATTTCTTCCAAGCAGATCTCTTAATTCTTTTGGCCATCCATGGTATGTCTCTTGTTAGTGTTACTGATGTGACCTCCTAATCTGTCTCTTTGGTTTTGCCTCTTACTTCTACGTTATATTTTTCATATTACAGAGATGACTTACATAAAATTACAGTGTAAACCATATCCCATCAACTCTCAGGCTGAATTCTTTCCAAGGTGTTCACTTCACTCAAGCATACCAATGGGGCTCTATGAAGTGGCATTCTACTTCAAGTAGATTGTCTTCGTGGTTTGTCAACCATTCTAGAAAAGTTCTTCCCTCCGGTCATCTCACTTGTATGCTGTCTAGAATTTTATTCCTCGTGATGCCAGCTTGGCTTACGCTGTCATGATTTTCAGTCTCTTCTCTAACGTCTTCTTATTGGTCAAGTCTTTCTTGACAATCCTACGTAAAATACCGGACACTGAGTCATCCGCTCCAAAGGACTATGCATCTCCCTTCTCTAATTTGACTTTTCGATCACTCTCTGACATATTATATGCTGACACATTGATTTATCTTTCCATCCCCATCCTTCAATGTAGACTCCATGATTGCAGGAATGCGTTACTTTTAGTCCCTGCTATGTCCCCAGCTCCTTCAGTTGATACATAATGGAAAGTCACAATATGGGGGTTGGATGAATAAATTAAACAAATTGGTAAGAAATGTGAATTACATGACTATAGGTAGATTTTAAACATTTATATAAAGATTTAAACCTACGAAATAGTAAGCTGGAATCCTTATGGGCACAGAAGTCTATAGGAAAATAGGAAGCCCTCGTAGGAAGAAAGCGTATCCCTACAAAACAAGAGAAGCCCACGGGAGAGGTTCATGGAAATGCTCATGTCTGATAATTCTTAGTTCTTAACAGACTTTCGGTCATCAATGCTTTTAATTAGTAAGAGAAAAATTGGCATAATATTAAAATTTGTTAAAACTAGATGGTGGGTGCATGTATGTTTTACTTAGTTCTAATGTTGTTGATGCTCTTGTGCGGTGTTTGTTTGTTTGTTTGTTTAAGAAGGGAAAGTTGGGGTTAATCTCTTAAGGAAATAACCAGAAAATATGGAAATACTTTATTATGTATGCCTGAGAAAGGACTGAACAATCTGCCAGGATTAAAATCTACCTAAATTTATAAACAACAAAGGCATAAAATGTTTTATCTGGGTCTTTACTTCATCAGATGTCTAGGGAAGTGAGCAGTGAATTCTAATGCTATTTCACTCATGTAGAAAAATCACGTTAGTCTATAATTTTTAAAATATTTGCCCTAACTATTACAAAAATATTACACCACAACAACAAAATATCTGCTGTACTCCCTCCCCTGCTCCTTTGGGTCAGACTTGCAATACTTATCCTTAAGGATATTTATAAGCAATGTAGAGCTGAATAAATGAAAATAAGAAAAAAAATTGCCCTCCCAGAGTTCACAGTCTAGTGGGGAAGATGGACAAATAAATAGTTATAAAACAATGTGCTATAATAGTGCTATAATAATGATGTGTGGGGTGCCATGGGGGCAGGGAGTTGTGAGAATGTGCCTCACATATGTCAATAGAGATCTGTGCTCACAGAGAAACTTTACCCAGAGCCATGCTGTCAGCAACTATGTTCCAAAATCCACCATAATTATTAGTCCTAACTGCCAAATCCAGGGCCTCCCACTAGAATTTATTATACTCCAGGTTTTGCGATTTTTTATAAAGTAATAAGGCATTTGTTAAACTCAACACGTTCTTAGGAAGTTTTTAGACTCCAATTTATGTGCCATGTGGCTAACTTAATTAGTTTTCCCCCCTCCGTTTCTAAAATATCCTTATCAAACCCAACAGCCAGCAAGTGAGGGCCTTGTTTATCAGAACATGGTACATTCAGAAGCAAATGTATTCTCTCAATAATCTATTAAAATGAAAGATAGAGGAAAGCTCTCCTGAGAGTAAGTCTTAAAATGGTTTTATAAATGAAAAGATAGTAAAGAAAATAAACAGTCATTGGATAAACATTAACTGGATCCATCTTATGAAACTATAAGTTTAGTAATAGCAAATATATTGACAACTGTCATGAGGGTAAGTATAAAGAGAAATCTAAAACTGTTCAAGTAGAAGATAAACAAAAATGATCTCGATATTGAGAAGTCAATAATACTGAGAAATCAGTAATACGGTTTTGTTCAGAGATGTCTATTTGCAAGTATAACATTGTGCCTGTGTAGGAATCGGCATTATTCCTGGATTTCTACTGATCCTGAAAAGAGAGCACCATGGGCCAAGTCTGGTTGACATGACCTGTAACTTTTGCATTGCCATTACTGTCCTAAGCCTGCGGGTCCCCTCCCATCAGGTTAATAGGTTTTACAAAGGAGAGGTTTTTCTTTTTCATGTGAAACTACAATGCATAAAATGTGTTTCTTTTGGGCAGAAAAGCGATTTTCATTGATTGCAGTAGATTAATAAAAAGTGGAAGTAACAAATTTCTATTCCATTAACTTGGAAACTTAGAACTATATTTAGAGATTATTTGCTTAAACTAATTGCCATAATAGGCAGAATCTCCCTGATTTTGACCACATGCCTTTCTCTCTAACTAAAGGAAACATCTAGAATTTTAGGGAAATCATTTTCTAGAACCCATGTTTCTTTCAACCAAATAATGCCTTGGTCTAGGGAACTCTGACATGTCAGAAAGGTTAAATTTAGGAACTAGCCTTACCCACATATGGATGAGAAATTTGAGTAGTTAGGTGGTAAATTTGGGGAGAAATAGGGCTCTCTGGGACTATCCCTGTTTTTTCTGCTAGTAGTAAATAGAATGGCACCATATTTCTTTTTTGTACAGTAGAATGGTTGCCTCTGAGTCTAGGTTGGATTTTTAGCTAATAATTGTGTAAAATAATGTTGATATGGTAGGTAGAATAGTAGAAGAAAAATATATAACACATTTGATCAATTTCACCCCTTAACAGTGCATCCTATAAAATTTTTTCAGAAAAGTAATTGGATAGAATTCAAACACTGTCTTAGTTTCTATGCAAAACAAATCTATGACCTTACAGCTTACAGCAAAATATTCAACTTTCTAAAAATAGTATTAAGAGTCCCTAACTAGCTTCTTAAACATCCTAACGTCTTCCCATGATTTTCTGTTTGAATTCCCCACAATATACCCTCATTTTTTCCACAGAGTAACTCTTTCCTTGTCTTAATACTTGTCTTCTCATCCCACCCTAATTCACACCAACCTTCATGAGAATGTCCTTGTCATTTTGACTATTGTAATCAATGGCAATTTAACTTTATTTTTTTTATTTAGAATTTATAACATCATAGAGTTTTCTGCGATTATTAGAAAGAATTGTTTTTAATCTCACAGATCTATCTAGACTACGTACTATGAGCCAGGCCCAATGCAGAGAACGATTTCATGAACATGATATTCAGTGTCATGGGAGAGACAGGTCGCAAGATAGCGAGAGCCAGGAAAGGAGGAAAAAAAAGAGAAAGAGATCTCAAACCACACGAATAAACATAAATAAACAGCACATTGGAAGAAATGCTATACAAAACACACACGGGATTGATAGTAAAACTGTCACAGAGACTGAGGTGGGTACCTTAGAGAGGTAGTCAGGGAAGTCATTCCTGAGGAGGTAAAATGTAAATTGAGAGAGGAAAAATAGGACTATAGAAATTAGAAGGGAAGTAATTGAGAAGTAATTCCAGGCAAAGGCAAGAAAAGAGCTTGGCATGCGTGTGGGCCATGTCAAAAAAGGAAGATTTTATTCGAAGTGCTCTGGATGCCATTGGATGGAACAATTTCTTTGTTATATATTGTATTTTAAAATAACTGGTTGCAGTAATGATTCAGTGGTTAATATTGCCTTCCATGCAGGATATGTGCTTTTTGGTTTTGTTCCTGTTTTATTCCAGCCAAGCTGTGATGGTAGAGTCAGTTATGCACTAGGATGCTAACAACAGGGTTAGCAGTTTGAAACAACTGCACTACAGGAGAAAAATGAGGCTTTTTATTCCCACAAAGATTTACAGTCTCAGGCACCCACTGAGGCAGTTCTACCCTGACCAAGAGGTTCACTAAGAGTTGGAATAGACTAATTGGCAATGAGAAACATCCCTTGCATAGCCACCACCCACCTGTCCGTAGAGGTATGTTTGTTGCTATAGTGCTAAATAGATTTCAGTGACATTTTAAGACTAAAACAGATTAGAAAGAAAGACTGGTTGGTCTACTTCTGAAAATCAGCCAGTAAAAACCCTGTGATCACAATGATTCTGATTCTGATCAATCATGGCGTGGTACAGGAAAAGGCAGTGTTTCAATCTATTGTTCATGGGAGTGCTATATGTTGGGGGCAAATGCAATGCCATCAAAAAACAACAAGAATGCAAAATAAGTGGATGCTCTGCCTTTGGCCCACCACTTGCCTGTCAGCTTGGCCTACTATAATGGTTTATGTGTTGCTAAGATGCTAAAAGCAATGTCACTGTTCAGATAGCAGCAGGGTCACCCAAAGTGAGCAGGTTTCAGCAGATCTACCAGACTAAGAACAGACTACGAAGAAGGAAGAGTCGGTCCACTTCAGAGGAATTAGCCATAGAAAAAGCCTTATGCATAGCATGGAAGCATTCCCAGTTACTGGGAACCTAATGAATGGAGGCAGGATATTGTCAGAGATAGTGCCAGAAGATAAGTCCCTCAAGTTCAAAGGCACTCAAATTATAATTGAGGAAGAATCACCTTCTCTAAGTAGAGTTGACCATACGGGCACAGATGGCCTCAAACCTGCTGGAACAAAGCCTCCTGAACCGTCATTTGCTCATGGAAGACACTCAAAATAGAAGAAAGAGCTGAAAACATTAGTTAATATAGGAACTTTGAATTGTATGACGTATCAATATAGGAGAATTGGAAGTCTTCAAAAATGAAATGAAACTCACAGAGATTGCTATTCTAGAAATCAGTAAGCTGAAAGGGATGTTATTTGCCATTCTGAATCAGAAAATGATGCCAATCAAGAAGAATGGTGTCTCATTCATCCTCAAAAAGGGCATTACAAAATCTACATTGAAGTATAATTCTGTCGATGATAGGTTAATATCGATCCAAATGCAAGGAAATCCAATCAACACAACTAGTATTTAAATAGTTGCATCAACCACAAAAGCTAGAATGAAGAAATTAAAAAATTCTACCAGGTTCCTCAGTTTCAAATTGACCAACAATGCAATCAAGATGTATTTCCAATTATTGGAGATTGGAAGCAAAAGTTAGAAACAAACAGGAAGAACACCAGCTGGAAAATATGTTGTTGATTATAGAAGCAAAGCTGGAGATTGCACGATAGAATTTTGCAAGATCAACTTCTTCATAGCAAATACTTTTTCAACAAGAGAAAAGGTGGCTATGCATATGGACTTATCCCAGATGGAATACACAGAAATAATATTGTGTCTATCTGTGGGAAGAGACCACAAAGAAGTTCAATATCAGTAGGTAAAATCAGACCAAAGGCTGACTGTGAAACAGACCACCAATTGTTCAACTGCAAGTTCAGGTTAAAGTTGAGGACAATTAAAATGAGAGCCAAAATGGGACCTTGGCTCTATCCCACCCACTAACAGAACATCTAAAGAACAGATTTTGTAAATTGAACACAAATGATGAAACCTAATAAGTTGTGGGACGATATCAAGAACATCAGATATGAAGAAATTAAAAAAAAAATCAGTTAAAAAGATAGTAAAGAAAGAAAAGTGGATGCCGGAAGAGAATCTGAAACTTGCTTTTAATCATAGACTATCGAAGCCAAGTCCAAGAAATGATGGTGTTAAAGAGCTTAAAAGAAAAATGCAAGCAGCTCAAGAAAACAAAATTAAATATTATAATGAAATGTGCAAAAATCTAGAGTTAGAAAATCCAAAAAGAAAAAATGTACTCAGCGTATCTTAAACTGAAAGAATTCAAGAAAAAAATCTAGCCTTGAGTTACAACTTTGAAAGGTTCTATAGGCAAACTATTGAAAGGTGCAAGAAGTATCAAAAGAAGATGGAAAGGTTCCACAGAGTCACTGTACCAAAAAGAACCAATACACATTCAATCATTTCAAGAAGTGCTGTGGGAGCAACAACCAAGGCTACTGAAAGAATTCCATGCTGCACTGACAGCATTAGCCAGAAATAAAGAGCGGTTGAGGAATTGATGGAATACAAATTAAAATGTTTCAACAAGCTGATGAAACACTGGAAGCCCACACTCTACTACGCCAAGAAAATTGGCAAACATCTACCTAGCCAACTGACCAGAATAAACTCATATTTGTACTCATTCCAAAGAAAAGTGAATCAACAGAAATGCTTGAATTATAGAACAATACCACTGATATTACATGCAAGTAAAATTTTGCTTGAAATCTTGCAACAATGGTTGTAATCCAGTGGCCGAGAACTGCCAGAGATTCAGGCCAGGTTCAGAAGAGGACATGGAACAAGGGATAGCATTGCTGATGTTAGGTGGATCTTAGTTGGATGCAGAGAATATTGTACCTATGTTTAGTTGTGTTTCATTGACTATGTGAAGGCATTGTTCTACACAGATCATAACAAACTCTGGACAGCCTTGTGAAGAATAGAAATTCCAGAATATTTCATTGTGCTCGTGCTGAACCTGTACAAGGATCAAGCAGTGCTTGTGCAAACAGAAAAAGGACATATTTCACATATTTCATATTTAAATTCCAAAACTCGTGTGTCAGAGTTTCATCTACTCACCATACTTAGTTCATCTGTATGGTGAGTAAATCCTCAGAGAAGCTGGATTAGATGAAGAAAAATGTGACACAAGGTGGGAGGAAGGCTTATTAACAACCTGCACTAATCATATGAGACACCCTGGCTCGCTGACAGGGAGGAGGACTTGGAGCCCTTGCTGATGGAGATTGAGGATTACAGCCTTCAGTCTGGGATACAACTCATTGGAAAGAAGACCAAGATCCTCACAACTGGACTAATAGGTATCATCATGATACATGGAAAAAACATTGCAGTTGTCAAGTATTTTGTTTTACTTGGCTCCACAATCATTGCTCGTAGAAACAGCAATCAAGAGGTCAAGTGACACATTGCATTGGGTAAATATGCTGCACAGCTCTGCTTTAATACGTAGAAAAGTAAGGCTGTTATTTTGAGGACTCAAGTGAGTCTGGAGCTAGCCATTGCATTTTCAATTGTCTCATATGCGTGTGAAAGTTGGGCATTAAATAATAAGTTGGGAAGACAAAAGAAAAATCCATGTATTTGAACTACGTTGTTGGCATAGAATATTGAAAATACCATGGAATGCCAAAGAATAGACAAGTCTGTCTCAGAATACTCCTGAGAGGCACCAGTGTCCAGACTCAGTCTCAAGTAGTTTAGACTTTATTATCAGGGGAGGCCAGTCGTTGGAGAAGGACCTCTTGCTTTGTAAAGTGGACGTGCATTGCAAAAAAGAAGAAGGCCTTTGATCAGATGGATTGGCACCTTGGCTGTAGCAATGGGTTCAAACATGTGAATTGTGAGGATGAAGCAGGACCGGACAGTGTTTCTTTTTCTCGTAAGCGGGGTCGCTAGGAGTCATAACAGCTGCTAACATCAGTAACAACTGTCTTCATTGGCCGGGGGGAGAGTTGAAGGGAGATAGCGGATCATGAGGAAGACTAATTAGAGTATATCAGGTAGAAAATATAGATATGGAAGGTTATACTTTCCTACATGACCACAATAATATCCTCTGTCCCATACAGTTTGATATACCTTCCACAAGAAGGCGCTGCCATCAGTCAGTTTTTACTTACAGACACCTTCTTAAAAAGTCATTTTATTGGGGCTCATACAACTCTTATCACAATCCATACATACATCCATGGTGTCAAGCACATTTGGACATTTGTTGCCGTCACCATTATTCTCAAAACATTTTCTTTCTACTTGAGCCCTTAGTATCAGCTCATTTTTCCCACTCCCTCCCCCACCTTACCTCCCTGACAAACAGTTGATAATTTATAATTTTTTTTCATGTCTTACACTGTCTGATGTCTCCCTTCACCCAGTTATAGACACCTTTAGGAACAAGTTCAATGGATTTGTAGGATGTCTAATACTGTAAGTCTTTTTGAGAGCAGACAACCCCGTATTTCTCCCTTTGATCGGTGGCGGGGTTCAACATTCCTTCTACTTGAATTAAATGAACGGTTGTTGTTCCTCTGATCGTTAGAGGATGGTACACACGATGCTCCGGCTACTTAGGTGAGATCATTTTGTTGGGTGCCATCAAATACGTTCCAACTCCCAACAACCCTCTGTATAACAGAGACCATGTACACCTGGTCATGTGCCGTTTTCACAATTGTTCTTATGCTTGAGTCCCTTGGTGCTAGCACCATGTTGTGAGGGAGTCACCACCCCATATGTCAAGACCACATGGCTAGACCTCTATGGTGAGGACTGAAACCTCCAGTCCCCAGCCAGCATCAACCACCAGACATCTGAGTGAATCAGCTTTCAGATGGCCTCAGCCTCTAGTCTTTAAGTCTTCCAACTGAAACCCAGAAATCATGAACAAAGACAAGCTGTTTCCTTTGTCCCCTGTCCAAATTCCTCATCTACTGACTCTGTAAGCAGAAGAGATTTGAAGTAATTTGTTTTTATAGCAATAGACAAGAAATGTGGAGTAATCGGTACAAAGGTGACCAGAAGGCATTCAATGGTCTATTTTATAAATATAATTTATAAGACATGCTGAGTGAAGATGAGGAAACCAGTTGATGAATGCGAGGTGTTTGCCTGAAGTATTATAATGGATAGTAGCTTACTTGCTGAGCTCTTGAAGGCAGGGGAAAGTGCATGGCAAACTGGAAAGAAGCAAATCTGATCTTTCCTAGTAGATGTTATTCTTTTGAAAGCAGGGAACAGGTTCACCTAGTCATAGCACAAAGGACAGCGTCTAGTCCAAAATAAGTTCAATAAATAGCTCATAAAATGATCTGTGAAGAAGCTGATGCCCGCAATTGACCCAATGAGATCATTCCTCCCCAGAGCATTTTGTTATAATAATATATGGAGATAAATGGAGATGCATTTTTAACATTTGCATAAAGTGAATGGACATATTACGTCAATTAATCACACTTGGCAAGAGAAGAGTGCGTCATTTAGCACGCTGTCTCTCAGACACTGGTCTCACACGGCCGAGTCACATAAGGAAGAGAAGAATGTACGGTTAATTTGGCTGACCGAGACATACATCGATTAAGATAGGCTGTGGTCAATTCAAAAATGGGGGATTATTGTTCCACGTTTTGTTCTGTCAGCAAAATCATTTTACTTCCTGTTTATGGCTCATTCTAGTTTGTGCTGGTTGTCAGACCTTGGCCTCTTCTTTACAGCATGTGACTGAGCCTTGCATTCGCGAAGGCTCCTGTGTAACATCCCTAAGTGAATGTATTCACTCCCGAGTTTCTGGGAAGCGGGCTAATGGGCTCCAGACTTAAAATAGCAAGTTTCAGAGGTAACATCACTGGAGTGACTGGAGCGGCTGCTCTGCAGGGAATTCTCTAGAATAACAAGTTATGCAGCCTCAGAGGGGAAAACCATTCTTATTTGAATTTTTGGTGTTTCACACAGTGCTTTAAGCAAACTTGCCCCACTTGGTAAATACCTTCATAGAGTCCGGTTTGACTTTTCTTCCTGGCACCTAAGTTAAGAATATTTCCCTCTTAAAATATTTGCCAAACTCATTTATATTCAAAGAGAAAATATGAACCGTTGAAACATCTCCTCTGGCCTCATTATTTACTTCTGTGTTTCTGGTCCAGTGAGGAACACTGCCCTGTGGGGATTAGCTGGGGCCTGCTGAGTTGGGAAAGGCAATGGCCTTGCCCTTGTGCCTGAGTAGCCAGGCTGCTGGGCTGGAAGTACAGCCAACCCTAGGCAAGCTGCTCATAAATATCCGTGGGGAAAGGCCCCGCTTCCAAAATGAGAAAGCTGTTTGATGATTAGGCAGGTCTCTCTTGATTTTGTTCTTTGAAAAGCAAGTCCATCCTATCAGCTCTTTGACTTTAAAAGTAATGGTTCCATGTAAAATGGTAATGTTTATCCCTTATTAAATACTACTTCTAATTAAACAAACTCTCCCCCTAGAATAAGGACATTGATTTTCAGTTTGAGTTTGTTGTCAATAAAACCGTGGTGATTAGTGAGATTGCAGCAAGTTATTAAGTCCTAATATGTAGATGCCACATAGCGGTCATTCTTTTTTCAAATAATCTTCAGTAACCCATTACGTGTCCTGAAGTCTTCAGAGCACTCTCCACTCATGATCCTCTTTTGTGGTCAGAGATTCTAAGGCGCTCCAGTGGCCAAGCAGGTTCTTATTTTCAGAAATGGGAGGAGTGTGAGTAAACATCCATGATGGTGAATGCAGCATCCACAGCGCGTGCGCGTGTGCGTGTGTGTGTGTGTGTGTGTGTGTGTGTGTGTGTGTGTGATGAACAGCTAGCGGATGAACCAAAATAAAGAAAATGCATTCCATATAAGATGGACAGAGTTTGCTGAAGGAGAACCTGGGGATGGAGAGATGGACAGCAGGCATTTTAGGGGCACTCAACCCTGTTTTACTTATACCTGTTACCGTCTACATCTATAGAAGCACAACAGGAGGGTTCATAAATTAAGGAACATTGAAGTTTGAGGTTAATTTAAATTATGAAACTTTTTTATTGCAAAAATTTTTAATAACATTGGGTATATGGCATAGAAGTAAGCACTCTACTGGAAGGTTGGTAGTTGGAGCATATCTATGAAAACCTGCCTGGCAAACAAAATACAAATAAATAAGTAAGTAAATAAATAAATAAAATTACAAGCGCACACAGCCTTGAAGGCCCTGTGGAGCAGTTTACTCTGCGCAGAAGGAGCCCTCATGGGTCAGCACTAACTACGCAGCCACTGGTGTATAAAGTGTGGATTACAAGTCTTCCCTATCACAAGGACTGACCACTCTGTCCCTCCTGCCTTCAGTAGAGCTACTCACGGCTGTGAATTTGCTATTTCTCTTTCCGGTCCCCTTACTTGTAATACATGCAGGAGCTTCCAATTACACAAATGACCACAAAACAACAAACAAATTCACTGTGATTGAGTAGATGCCAAATCCCAGAGACCTGATAGGGCAGCTGCAGCGAGTTACATAAGGAGCAAGTCCTGCTCTTCTTCGGAGCGGCTGGTGGATTTGAATTGAGGACCCTGAGGATCCCAAATGACATGAACCCAATAGACCATCAGGGATCCTCTAATGGGCACGCATGTATCATGTGGACACATGAAGAGTTGAGGCAGTCCTTTGACAGAACAAGTAGAAACTAAATGGTTAAAAATCAAGTAGGCATCAGAGTTAAATCATTTCACCTTTAATCAGCATATTGAGCAAATGCTCAAAGAGGCTGAACTATGTGAGCTGCAATTTGGCATCCGGATTAGAGGAAGATTCATGAATGGCTTGTGAAATGCAGATGGCACAACCTGGCTTACTGAAAGTAAAGAAGCCATGAAAAAATTATTGATGAAAACTCAAAGATATTTAAAACTGGACCAATAAGTTATATCGTGATAGAGAGAGAAAGTTTTGAAGTTGTCAGGGACGTCATTTTACTTGGACCCACAATCAGTGCCCATGGGAACCGCAGGAGGATACTCACTGATGTACTGTATTGGACAGATCTGCTGGAAATGACCTCTTTAAAATGTTACAAAACAACTTTGACCGAGCACATTGCATGTAAAGGCTGGACAATAAGTAAGCAATGCACAATGAAAACGAATTGATTTGTTGGAATGATTGTACTGTGAAGACTATTAGGTATACTGTGGACTGCCAGAAGAGCAAACAACTCTGTCTTGGAATAAATGGGACCAGAATGTTCCCTAGAAGTGGCTGTGGTGAGACTTTGGACATGCTATCAAGAGAGACCATGCTTTGAGAAGGACATCAAATTTGGTAGATTACCAGTGGACAAAGAGGAAAAACCTCAGTGAGATGGACTGACACAGTGCTGACAACAATGGACTGAAACACAGCAAAGATTGTGATGAGAAAGCGCTCCAACATAATGTTGCTGTGAGTCTAAATCAAGCTGATGACACTCGAAAATAACAATGGTTGGCAGTTTATGAATAAGAATGTGTGTGTGTGTGTTAATGTTAATAATGAATAAGTAAGTGCAATACCACAGGTAACTTTTTTTACCCAACACGAAACATTCTACACTGTCAGTAATTTTCCATATTAACCTATACCAACTTAAGGAAAACATGTTTTCTTAAACAAAGCAATCAAACTATTGTCTTAAACAAATTGTTCCTTTTACACCAATCCATTGCAACTCTAGGTACAATCTTTAAACAAGTCTACCATGAAAAAAAAAATGTTGTTATCTTCTTGATCTAATTTAAGGCTAGGTTAAACATACATTTCTTTGTCACAGACCTTTAGGGTTAATGGGCACATATTTTTGTTTTACATGTGATGTATATTTTTAAAGAGTGCTAAAAATAATTGGAGAAATTCTAATGTGGCTCCCTGCTGTACATGCAGGCACCCTGATGATGACTCATTAAAGTACATAGGTGTTAACCCAAAGACCAGCAGTTCAATATACCATTCCTGTGATTAGATTATGCTATGCGGGAGGGTGGGGGGTGGAGGGGATGGGAAAATGTGATTGAGGTCCCTAATCAGTAGACTTTGAGTTAACCAAAGCAGACTTTGTCTTGAGAGGACTTAGCCCATCCAAATGAGCACTTTAATCTACGAATATAGGTCAGAGACAGAAGATGTCAGAGAGATTAAAATCTGTTTGAAATGCTCTCCTGTTGACTTTGAAGGTATAAATGCAGGACGCTTTTACGATAAAAATTGCATGAAAAATATGCTGAAAAACTCGGCTTATATTCGAGTATATACGGTATAGCCAAAGGAAGCAAAGTGTGGTGTCTTGTGCCACATCATCTAGTAAAGCACTCTTAAAGATGCCCCAAAGGAAACAATGACTGTGACTTGATCCATACCCTCTAATAAAGTCAGGTCTCAATGCCACTCTAGTCTTTTCCATTACTATAATAGGAATTACCCTCCAAAATGTCCACAGGCATCAAGTCCAGAATTGTAATATATCTCATTAAATATTATGGCTAGAAAAACTCATTGTCATTGAGTCAATGGTGAATCATAACAAGCCCCTCTGGGTTTCCTAGACTGTAAAGCACAGTCTTGCTCCCAAGGTGTTGATGGTGGTTTTGAAATGCAACACCAACTTTTTTAATGTTCCTGCTTCCCTGGTATATTTTCTGCCAGCCTTTTATTCTTAGTCTATATTTTTCTGTGGGCGTAAGACGTGTCTCTTGCAGGCAACAGATTGATGGGTTATATTTTCTGAGCCAGTCTGCTAGCCTTTGTCTTTTAATGTATGAATTGAGACCCATGACATTCGGAGTTATTATCATGATTCATGGATTCATTGCTGTCATCTCATGCCTTTTGTGTTGGGTGGTTTCCTCTCTCCCTTCATATCAGTGTGTGGTATTTGTGTGTGTGGCTTCATTCTTGCCTTCTTTTCCCTCTGAGGTCATTTTAACTTGGTAATTTTTATCAATGCATTGGCTTCTGGTGGAGTGGAGCTATATGGTGGTCTCCTGCTTGTGTTTCGTGGATGTTGATCTTCTGACCATAGTGAGTTGGCAAGGATGTTCCACAGGGTTGGGTTTCTTATGATGTTTTCTTTGAGAGTTTCTTTGTCCTAGAAGACTCTTACCTTGCCTTCTATCTTATAGATAATTTGCAGCGTAGAGGATTCTTGGGCAGGTGTTTTTTTCTTTCAGCTTTCAGAGATTTTATTCCACTCTCACCCCGTCTTCATGGATTCTGCTGAGAATCTGAGCATGTTCTTACAATTGTATGTGACTACCTTTTTTTTTCTCTTGCTGCTCTTAAAATTTTCTTTTTCCTCAAAGTTGGATAACTTAACTATTATGTGCCTTGTTGAGTTCTTCATGGGGGTTCATCTAATTGGTATCCTCTCTGCTTCCTGTATGAGTGTCTGATTCTCATCCCTCACTAATTTAGCTGTTGACTTCTTCATTGTGTCTTGTTCTAGTAAACCAATTATTTGAATATTGTTCCTCTTCATAACATCTTATCTCAGGTTTTCTTCTGCCTCTTTCCTTATCATGTTTGACTGTCTTTACCATTTGTTGAAATCTGCCTGATCACTGGTATGATTCCATCTCTTCTAGTCTGTTCAGGAGATCAGTGATCTTGTGTTTAGCTTCTGTACTTCATCCATTAGTTCCTGTATTTCCCTTTGATGCATGGACTTTATCCCTTCTATCATGGACTTCATATCCTCCTATATTGCATCCTTATTCTGCATTGCTTTCTTCCTCTCCTGTATTACTCCAAACAGCCTTCTGAAGGTTGCTTTTTGCGGCAAGTCTACATCTGATACTTCTATGAGCATCATTAGTTCTGCTCTTGTGTTTCGTCTTTCTTATTTTCTTGTTGAGGTTGTTTTGGTATGTTTCTGTTTGCATGTTGTTTTGGAAGAGCTGTGTGAATGTTTCTGGGAGAAAAAGGGGCCCTGAGCTCTTTCTCTGTGTGACTGGTAAGAGTGTTTTCAAGGGCTGCCTGTGGGCTACTATGGTGGTGTGTCAGACTGCTACATAGGCAGGTGACTTAGTGGCCAAAGGCAGTGCGGAGCCTCAGAGATTTGGGTGAGGCTGGTGACTGTATGTATACACCTGGGATGTTTGGGGGAAGGCCTGCAGCTTGGCTGAGGATCTGATATTGGCTGTCAAGCCATGAATTTCAGCCTTTTAAAAAAAGTCACCAAACAGAAGACAACACTGGGGGAGGGCTCATACCACAGGAGGCGGTGCCAAGCAAAGGAGGTCACAGCCCCACTGCCGCTGGTGCAGGTCTGGCGGAAAACCTCCAAAGGGTGGGGGTGCCACATACTGGTGGGGGCACTGCCTTTACTGTGGGCAGGGAACCCAGTGTGGGTGTGGGACAGGCTGATGCTGCTTCAGTTGGTGGGAAGAGGGAAGCCACAGCTGCTGCAGGGGTGGGGGGGTTGGTGTCAGGTAATGGCAGGGAGAGCTGCCGCAACTGCAGGTAATTAAACTTACTGCAGGTGAACTGTACACAGGGTTTAGACACAGGCGCTGGGACCACTGGTGGCTGGTGGGAGGGACCTGATATCAGCAGCAGAACCCACCACCACGTGGGAAGAAGGTAGCCTCAGGACGAGGGAGCAACTCATGGTGCAGAGTGCCTCTAGTGGACTGTCACCATGTAGGAGTCCAGCTGTAGTTGTGGAGGACTCAGTATGGCTGCTGGCTAACTCCAGTTGCAACGACAAATCTGAGGGGACCAATCAGTGGGTGGTGACCATCGTGAGGTCCAAAGTAGTGTGGCCAGTGTCGACCAGGAGTCCCAGCCACCAGGTCGCTGATTCCTTGGATTCTGAAGCAAGGCTAGATGTAGGGGAAGGCTGCCTTCCAAACTGAGAATATACTCCAGACTGTCACAGGAGGCTTTTCACTTACCCAGCTCCCCGCACTTGTCCTCCTGGATACACTGGTACACTGATCCCCACGGAGCTTCCAATGTGGGCTGCTTACCTGCGCCATCTTGCCAGAACCTCATTATGCTTTCTTAAGCTTTGATATTAACAAGGAATGTAAAATACCTTTAAAATCAGTAGAAAGTAAACCTTTCAACCACAAACTGAGTTCAATGATTCATTTCTGGGCAAGCTTAATATAAGGTAGGTTCAATCTTCATGCTGTCCAGTGTGCTGAGTATAGCTCCTCACTTTCACACTTGGTTAGTAACAAGGCTTGAAATAACACCTTTGGTTCTGAAAAATTTGTCTTTCCTTCATAGGAATAGAGTATGACTAGAACTTGTGCTGAGTGTCAAAACACCCACTTCTTTCAATGTTCTCTCCAAGTTCAATCTTTAGTCAAAAGAGTAAAAACCATGGGTTTCAATAATTATTTGTGTTTGTTTGTTTGTCTACAATGAAACATTCACTAAAACAAAATGAGATAAATCACAAAGAAAATATTTTCCCTTCCTGGTCCTTTCAAGAGGAACAAACTAATACAGCAGAGAACTGATTTTTTCATTGCTAAGTCAGGGAGAGTTGCTAAAGCTCTGAAAAAAACTATCATAGAGAACATGGTCCTTTTCAGTTAGATTCTTAACCTGAACTGAGAATAAAATTTGAGACACTGTCACTAAGAAATATATGAGCGTCTGGAAGAGTCTGTGTTTTGATTGTGGCTGTGACTGAATTTCAATTGGAATTCAATGTTCAGGTTCACTGGTACCACCACTATTTTACACTGACATGACATCTGAGGGTGGGAAAGCCTGCGTCTGGTAAACAAGACATTGCTGTTTTTCTCTGGTCCCCTGGGGTTTGTTGTAAGTAGTTTTCTCTCTATCAGCAGCACCAATCAATATTTATTTGAGCTCTGACTGGGTGCCTGGAACTGTGTGATGCCCTTTAATTTTCCAAATTGTTTTTGTCACTCATTTTATTTTTGTTTCAAAAGAAAGGGAATCCCCACCTTATTTATCACAAAATACAAATTAGTATATTTAATTTGCTATCCTCTCACTTTAAACTAGTAAAGGAATTGAAAAGTACAATTGTACTACTTCCTAATTAATCCATCCTTAAATGTGTCACTTCAGATTTATTCTTTTTTTTTCCTGAGCTGACTCTTGTGTTCAGAATATTGGGTAACTTGCTCATCTATGCATCTGTTTTGTTCTTTATAAGTTTCATATTTCATGTCTACCTTAACTTGCTGGTTCCCATGCTTGGTATGGAAGACAGAAAGTGTCATCCAGAGAACAGGGACACAGACAAAAAGGGAAATAGAGCACTAAGAGTATTAGAGACAGATGTTTAAATGAAATCTGAAGTAATAAGTGACACAGTTATTGAAGATATCAAGGAGACCCAGTGATGCCATCCAGTAAGCGTGACACCGATAGCCACAAGGTTGATAGTTTCAACCTACCAGCTGGGTCCTTCAGAAGATGAGATTGTCTGCTACCACAAAGACTTAAATTTTTAGAAATACTGAAGAGGGTATATGCAAGTTAGAATATACTTGATGGCTGTGTGTTTTAACAAAGACAACCAGTTTTGCAATTTTTAAGAGGAGGTATGTGCACTGCAGAAGTAGGGATATAGTATTTGTGATACATGTTAGGGGAATGCCTGTGGTAACAGAGTTCACACCTAAAGTCAGAGTTAATGTGAAAACATGCAAGTGAGTTGGATATTCTCCTCTTTCTTTTTTATGCTTATTAAAAAGTTTTCATTCATCTTGATAAATCAATCTATAAAAGTAGTTGATAGGTGTCATCAAGTCAGCTTTACTCATACTGAACATTTATACAATTTAACCAAACATTTCCTTGTGCTACATCTTCCAAATTACGTTTGAGTTTCCCCATCTTCCGTTCTAAAGAGCATTCTGGCTGTACTTCCTCAGGCAGGTTTGCTCATTCTTGTGTCAGTCCATGGTACTTTAAATATTCATTGCCAACATCATAATACATATGCATCAGTTCTTATCCAGGCTTCCTTATTCGTTGTCCAGTTTTCATCTGCATATAAGCAGATTGATAACACCATGGCATGGATCATGCAAACCTTCATCTTCAAGCCAATATTTTTTGTTCATTCATATTTTAAATGGATCTTTCGCAACAGATTTTCCAAATGTAAGGCATCATCTGATTTCTTGACTGATGGTTTCATCAACATCATAGATCCAAGTAAAATGAAATCCTTGACAAATGCAAACTCATCTCCATTTATCAGTGTTGTCTGTTAGTCTAGTTGTGATGATTTTATTTTCCTTACACTGAGTTGTAATACACACTGAAGGAATTTTTATTAGTTTGTTTGTTGTTTTTATTTTTAGCCTTCATCAGTAAGTGACTCAAGTCCACTTTGCTTTCAATGAGAAAGTTTTATTACATCTTCAGATCACAGATTGTAGATAATCATGGCTCCATGTCCTTCATACAGTCCAGTGTCTCAAATTATTTTCACAGCATATAGATTGAATGAGTATGATAAAAAGTATATAATCCTAAACACACTTACTAAATTTAAACCATAATGCATTCCCTTCTTCTATTAGAGTGACAATCTCTTGGTCTAAGGACAGTTTTCATCTGAGCACAGTTAAGGATCCTGCAATTCCCATTCCTTGCAATGTCATCCATAATTTTCATAATACACACAATCAAATGCCTTTGCCTAGTGAATAAAATAAAATAAACATATTTATTCTCTGTGTAATAAGATCCAGCTGATATAAACAGTAATATCTCTTATTACACATTTTCTTATGAATCTGAACTCTTCCAGCAGGGTGACCCAAGCTGACTAAGTTTCAGCAGAGAGCCCAGACTAAAAAAAGAATATGAAGAAGGAATATCATGTCCACTTCAAAGTAATTAGCCAATGAAAACCTTATGAATAGCAATAGAACACTGTCAAGAACTGAAAACTTCATGAATACCAGCAGACGCTAACAGATTCAGTACCTATAGATGAGTCCCTCAGTTGGGAGGCACTGAAAAATATGACTGAGGAAGAGCTTCCTTCTCAAGATAGAGTCCACAATAATTACTTGGATGGAAATGAACTTTGGGGACCTTCATTTGCTGATTAAGCATGATTCAAAATGAGATGAAAAAAATCAGTTAACACCTATTAAAATTGGTACTTGGAATGTATGAAATATAAATCTAGGAAAACTGGAAGGCCTCAAAAATGAAAGGAAATCCATAAAGATTGACATCCTAGTGTGGTAGTTACATAATCTGTTGTCAGTTTGAGTATTAAAAGTGAAGGTGTGGAGTTTAGCCTGTCAATTAGGTGGCAGCTTGATGACTTCATTTGGAGGCACTAAGGAAATAAACAGCTCACTTGAGGTGGGACACAGGCTCACTCCCTGGGAGACATTGCAGCTGACAAGACACATGGAGACAGGCTGATGGCAATCAGAGCCTCTGAGCTGGAGAAACCATGTGGAGACCATTGCCAGTGCTGACATGCTTACACCACCACTGGATCCACAAGGCTTCCCACCCACTGGACTGTGATCTTTCTGCACTCAGCATCATTGCTTGTGTTTTGTGAGTCAGAAGAGGACCTTATTGATTGGTATCAGACATATGGGCTAATATCAGATTTATGGACTTGATCTGGACTGGGCTGGTATGTTTTCTTAATGTAAAATTACTCTTTATATAAATATCTTTCTTATAGACATATATAAGTCTTCCTGGATTTGTTTTCCTCATCTACCTGGACTAACAGAGCTAGGCATTAGTGAGCTGAAATGGATTAATATTGGCCATTTTGAATGAGTAAACCATATGGTTTACTGTGCTGGGATTAACAAATTCCAGATGAATGACATTACCTTCATTTCCAAAAAGAATATTTCAAAGAACATTTCAAGATCTATCTTGAAATACAAAGCTGTCTGTTATAAAATAATATATATATATATTATCTATCTATACACACATATGATCTTGATGATAGAAATTAAATTGGAGCTAGTATAATAGATTTTTGCAGTACAGATGACTATTTAGCAGCCAATAGCTTTTTAGGGGGTGGGGTGGGGGTGGAGACAACATTAAAGACTACTATGGGTCACCTGATCCTAAGAGTTGACAGTGCCCTGTTAAGTTTACACTGACTTCATCAGACCCATGGATTGAGTTGGATTGGCCTGAAATGTATTCTTGACATATTATTTCTTAGCGTAAAGCTCATTCTTACACACAAAAAAGAAGACTACTATACACATGGATTTCTCCACGTGGAATTACAGAAATAAAATGGACTACATCTGTGTGATGACACGATAGAGAAGCTCAATAGCATCTGCTATAACGAGGCCAAGGACTGATTATGAAACAGACCCTGAATTGCTCATACGTAAATTCGAGTTGAAGTTGAAGAAAATTAAAACAAGTCCATAAGAATCAAAATGTGACCTTGAGATGACATCAAGAATATAATACATGAAGAAAGAAAAAGATCATTAAAAAGATAAGAAGAGTAGACCAAAGTAGATGTCAGAAGAGAATGAATCCCAAACTGATTACTGATTAAAAACATTCCACAAAATAGGAATGCAAGGAAAATTGCCCAACACAATAAAGACCATATATGAAAATTGAATGGCCAACATCATGCTCAAGAAGGAAAAATTGAACACTTTTCCCATGAAAAGGGGGAACTAGCCAAGGGTGCTCCTTATCACCACTCTTATTCAACATTGTGCTGGAAGTCTTAGCCAGAAGCATTAAACAACAGAAAGAAATCAAGGGAATACAATCGGACAAAGAACTAGTGAACTCTCAGTATTTATGATGATAGCATTTTATAAAGCAAGAACCCCATGGTTCCACAAAAAGATTGTTGGAAACAAATTAAAGATTTGGTAAAGTAACAGGACAAAAGCAATTAAGAAATCATTCAGATTATGGTATACCAGCTAAACAAGCTCAGAAAAGGACATCAAGGAAACAACACCATTTATAAGAATCTCACAAAAGTTGAAACAGTTCAGAATAAACCTAAGCAAAGAATCAAAAGATTTATACAAAGGAACGTACAGAATATTATTGCAATATATCCGAAGACAACTACACAAATCAAAGAAGATCCTCTGTTCCTAGATAGAAAGACTTAATATTGTGAAAATGTCAATAAAGCTAAAGCAATCTATAAATACAATGTTGTCCAAATCCCAACTTCGTTATTTAAAGAAATGGTGGTGGCGAACCCTACCAACTTCATATGGAGAGGAAAGCTACTTAGGATAAACAAAGAGCCCTTTAAAAGAACAAAACAGGAGACCTAAAATTATCTGTCCTCAAAAGTTATTATCCATCCACAGTAGTCAAAGCAGCCCAGTAGGAGTAAAATGAAATATAGATAGACCAATGGGGCACAATGGGAAACGAAGAAATAAAAGCATCCATCTACAGGCAACTACTTTTAAACAAAGAACTAAAAACATTACATGGGAAAAAGATATCCTCTTGAACTTTAGGTGTTGGAAAACTTGGATTTCCATCCACAAAGGAATGAAACAGAACCCACCTTTCTCCCCATGCACAAAAATGAACTTAAGAAGGATTAATGTCCTAAATATATACCCCAGAGCTATAAGGATGATCAATGAGAACACTGGGATAAATTTAACAGCCCTTGTGAACCGTGCAGAAATGAACATGAGAAACCATATATTTGTTCATGTTCTGTCTCTTCTTTGGGGTATATGCCCATCAGAGGTATTGTTGGATTTTATAGTATTTCTTTGCCCAGTTGTTTTAGGTACCATTACATCCCTTTCCACAATTATTGCACATATATATTTACAGGTCCATGGCAGTGTATAAGAGGCCCAACCTCTCCATCTCATCCCAATATTTATTGTTCTGTTGTGGTTTTTAATTGGCCAATCATTATAGGAGTAAGGTGCTATCTCACTGTTTTTTTTTAATTTTCATTTTCCACATGGAAAATGATCATGAGTATGTGTTTGTTAGCCATTTAAGTGTCCTTTTTAGTGAACACTCTTCATGTTGTTATCCACTTTTTAATTAGATTTTTGTATTTTTCTTATTGGAGAATTGAAGAATTCTATAGATTTTAGTAATGAGATCCCGTTTGTTGTGTCATGACTAAAGATTTGAACTCAAATGTGAATTCTCTTTTCACTCTTTTGATGAAGTCTTTTGATGTGCAAAGGAGTATTGTTTTAGTAAGTCCCAGTCATCTAATTTATCTTTCACAGTATGTGCTTCCTTTATTACCTTTGGTAGTCTGTATTTGTCCTTATGAATTACTCCTTGAACTTAAGGCAGAAATGTTTTAGTATGAGAAGAAGCAGATGACAACCACCCGTAGGTTATGGAATTAGTAGTTGTTGGACTTTGGTGTTACTGTCTTCTTTTGAGGGTCCAATGTAAGGTGTCCCAAAACTTGACTATTTTCATTCTCTCTTTGCTTTCTAATAGTGGTGAATTGGTTGCACATTGGCCTGTGATCTGCATTGTCAATGGTATAAAACCACTAGTGGCTCCTTGGGAAACAAACTGGGCTTTCTACTCCTGTAAACAGTTACAATCTCATAAACCCACAGGGGGTCATTCGGAGTCAACATTGACTCTATGGCACTGAATTTTTGCTATCTTATGACATGTATTAATCTAGTAAGTTAATTATTCTACCTTTGCCCTATCCTCAGCTCTCACTGTGTAAATAGTGCCCAGTCATTAAACCTTTTAATCTGGGATGTGAATACCCTTGTTATCAGCCAAAGAACATTGTAAAGTCAATTATGTAGATAGGTGAAAATGTAAAACCTTGTCATCTGATGTTCATTTGACCCATTTTAAATATTTGTTCCAGTTTTCAATATTTTCTTATTTCTTTTCAATGGAGGTTTTTCTGTTTTGCTATTGCTGTTTTTCTTGCTTTGTTTCTTAATATTATTGAATTATTAAATTGTTTAATATGTGAATAATATGCCAATAAAAATGAAAAACAGATTCTGTGAAACTTGCTCTTTATCATAAGAGTATTAAAACCAATAGAAGAAATGATAACATAAAAGTGCTAAACAGAAAAATTCAAAGGGCAGAACAGAAAGTAAATTGCTACAATGAAATATGCAAAGAACTGGAGTTAGAAATCCTGGAAGGAAGAACACGTTCTACATATTTTAAACTGAAAGAACTGAAGAAAAAACTCAAGACTCAAAATGGAATATTAAGAGATTCTATGCATCAAAACATAGAATGATGCAAGAAGCCTCAAGAGAAGATGGAACATGGAAAACAATACATGGAGTCATTGTAACAAAAATGTCAAGAAAATCAAACACAAACCACCAAGAATCATCCAAATCTAATGCACTACCATGATAAAGAGATCCTGGAACTACCAGGGGGGAAAATCCCAGGAATTTTTTCAGGAACCTACAAGAGATGTGGGTAATACTTGTGAGAAGAATGGGAAAAAATGAAAAAGTAGAAACCCTTCACCCAAAGGAATACCAGAAAATAATAAGATAATAGGACTCAACAGCGTGGTGAAAGACCTTGATAACAGAACGAAAGAAAAGGAAACTAGAATCCGTGAACTTTAAGATAATTACTCTGACTACAATCAATGGCAGAATAGATCACCAAAAAAAAGAGGAATCCAAAGAAAGTCTGAGAATGATGTGTGAAATTATCAAGAGAAACATCTCTGCCTCCCTGGGATTCGTGAGCAACAAGATTGTGGATTCAAGGAAAATCCTTCACAATTTCAGACCTTTCTCCATCTATCATGATTTACTTATTAGTACAGTTGTGAGGGTTTGGGTCTTCTTTACATTGAATTGGAATCCACACTCAAGGATCTTGATCAGCAAGGGGTTCAAGTCCTCCTCAGTTGCAGCGAGCAAGGTTGTGTCATCTGTGTATTGCCGGATCTTAAAAAGCCTTCCTTCAACCCTATTCCATATTCTTCTTCATATAATCCAGCTACTCTGATTATTTGTTCTGAATACAAATTGAATATGTTTTGTGAAAGGATACAATCCTAATGCACACCTTTCCTGATTTTAAATCATGCGGTAGCAGTATTCTCTTGTTCTATTTGCAAATCTGCCTCTTGATTCATGTACAAGTTCCACATGAACACAATGAAATCTTTTGGAATCTCTATGCCTCTCAAGGCTATCCATAGTTTGTTATGATCCACACAGTAGAATATCTTGACATAATCAATCAAACACAAGTAACCTTCTTTCTGGTATTCTCTGCATTCAACCAAGATCCATTTGACATCATCAATGATGCCCTTTGTTCCATGTCGTCTTTTGAATCCAGTCTGAACCTCTGGCAACTCTCTGTCAATACACTGCTTCAACAATTGTTGCATGGCCTTCAGCAAAGTTTACTTGCCTGTGAAATCAATGATATTGTTCTATAATTTAATCAATCTGTTGACTCACCTTTCTTTAGAATGGGTACAAATATCGATGTCTTTCAGTCAGTTGCCCAAATAGCTGTCTTCCAAATTCCCTGGCATAGAGCAGTGCTTTATCAACTTGTTGAAACATTCCAGTTGGTATTCCATTAATTCTTTGAATGTTGTTTTTGACCAATCATTCAGTGGAGCTTGAAATTCTTCCATCAGTACCATTGACTTTTGCTTGTTAGCTACCTCTGGAAATAGTTGAAGAAATAGTTCTTTTTGGTACAGTGACTGCGAATTCTTTCCATCTTCTTTCAATGCTTCTTGCTTTATTCAATATTTTTCCCCTATATACTTGCAATATTAAACTTGAGGTTGAATTTCTTTAAGTTCCGTCAGTTTAAGGTATGCCCAGTATGTTCTTCCACTTTAGTTTTCTAACTCTAGGGCTATGCATATTTAATTTTTGCACTTTTACTTTGTATTCTCAAGATGCCATTTGAAATTTACCTGTTCAGCACGGTCACTGCATCATTTCTCTCTTTTTGCTGCTCTGTGATGCTGGGCAAGTTTCAGACCCTGTTCCGTCATCCACTTTGATCTTCTCTTCCTTTTCTGTCTTTTTAATGACCTTTTGCTTTCTTCATGAATGATGGTCTTTATGTCATCCCACAGCTCATCACGCTTTTTTTTAAATTCATGTTCAATACAACAAAACTGTTTTTGAGATGTTCTCAAAAGGCAAGTCTGGCCAATTTCAGATGAAAGCATTTTCATTTCTTCATCACTGGCTTTTTGTGGTTAGTGCAAAAATTTGAACAATAGGCAGGTTAACTAATCTTCCTTGTAGCCATATAGATTTTAGCCTATCACATTCTGGAGTGAACATTAAGTTAGAACTGGCATTT
>NW_022109768.1:8857537-8859021 GCF_000313985.2 Echinops telfairi | reverse complement strand
ATGTGGGATTAATTGAAGGGCAGAGAGATAAATGGCTTGGTGAGCCTGGCCTTTCTAGTTCTCAGGTCTCTTTCTCTCTGATGGTTGGACCAGGGTGCAGCTGCCTTAGCCAGTTCCCTACTTCAGCTGGCAAGGCTCACTTCCTGTGAGACATCCCTGAGGAGAAGACACATGGACTTACCCTGATGCAGCCCTGGGCGCTGGAGAAGCTGCATGGAGACCCCTGCCAGCATTGAGATGCTTTTATCACCACTGAATTCAAAGATTTTTAACCTACTGGCCTGTGATCCTCCTGCATTCGGCATCGTTGTGTGTGTTTTGTGAGTTTAAGGAGGACTTTGTAGCTCAGTGTTGGGCATATGGGCTAAGTCGGACTTATGGGCTTGGACTGGACTGGGTTGGGATGCTTTCTGAATGTATACTTATCCTATATATAAAACTCTCTCTGTGGATTTGTTTCTCTAGTTTATCCAGACTAACACATAGTTCTACTCTGCCTTATTGGTTAGCTATGAGTTCCCATGGACTCAATGGCATTGGCATTGATTTTAGTTAAGCCTGACTTGGCGAAGGCAGCTCTTTCCTAGCCCTGTTTTCAATATCTTCAAACCTGGTGGGTTCATCTTTCAGCCTTATAATGAACAATGTTTATTACTTTTCAGAAGGATTTTACTGGGTGACTAATATTTCAGAATGGACCACTTCCTCCTTCTTAGTCTATTCTTATTTTTGAAAGGTCCACTGAAGCCAAGTCACCATGGCTGACCCTCCTGGCATTTAAAATATGGATGCCATTGTGTCCAGCCTCACAACCACATGCATGCCACAACAGTGCTTCCACCTTACAGACAAGTGTGAGGTGACAAATCTATTTTAAACTATTCCACTTGGGAAATATTAGAACCCTAATATTTCAACTTTTAAAATGTACAGGTTTGACTGTGGACTAAAATTGTGTGAAAAAAATATTCCTGATACAATCATTCCCAACTTTCACATTTTTTGCATTATCTTTTGAATTTAATTCATTCAATTTTCAAAAATAAACTAGGCGGATGAGCAAGGAAGCATTTTCTTTTGTGGGTGTTTCATTTTTGGCGTCACAGAGCAGTATCAGGGGCAATGCTAGTTAGTTATCATTATTTGTTTTACTTCTTTGCCTAAGAAGGTGGGGAGACCAGGTTTCATGGGGTTATATTTATTTATATATTTCTTATATTTTTCTTAAGTTGAAAAAACTTAAACTCTTATGTTTTACTCATTATGATAAAATGAACTTAACTAAACATAAGATTTTATAAGAACTTCAATGTCTTCAGCCCAAAAGAACCTATTTACCTGTAAGAAGGGCAGTTTTACCTTTTGCGTTTAACAAAATAAATAAAAATTGGTGATTCTGTTTCGGTCCAAGTATTTAGTGTCAGGAGACACTTATCTACTTGATTATTAAAGTCCTCCTCCTCAGAGGTAATCCTTTGGTGAGC
>NW_022109768.1:8855894-8857126 GCF_000313985.2 Echinops telfairi | reverse complement strand
TAACAACATTTAAATTTAAAAGTGAGTTGATTTTTCCACTCTCATGGTTGAAAATTCTTTAATTTGTTCCCATGGTTTTAGTCTATGTCCTTTATAACCACTTGCTCTCTATAACACCACACACACGCTTTAATGTAGACTATGAGTTGTATGTTGCCATTCATTATTACTATTTCATTTTTTTATATATTAATCTTCTTTTCCTTTCATGCTTTCTTTTGAATTATCTGAACAAAATTTTATATACTCATAATTTTGTCAGCATGGAGATCCTTTTTTCTTGGTGTGGTAGATTAAATTGTGTCCTCCCCCAAAAATAAGTTGTAGTCCTAACTCCTGTTAACTGTTTAGTGACTTGTTTTGAAAATAATGTAACTGAAAATGTTGATAGTGAAGTTACCATGAAGTCATATTGGAGTAGAGCGAGTTCTCATTCAATCTACAAAAGAAGAGTCCTTAGAGAAGAAGTCAAAGGACACATAGAGGTGGCAGAAGAAACGTTGCTGGAATGCCACCACATAGAGGTGACAGAGGAAATGTCGCTGTGTGAATCCACAGCATCTGCAAGGCAAGGCTCACTGCAGGCTACCAGAGCTGACTGAGTGAGGCAAGTTAGGATTTTGAGAGCTTGGTCCTGAATTCAGACCACTAGGGTCCAATAAAGTTCCATGTTTAACCATCCACTTGGTGATACTTTGTTATATACCACCTTAAGAAACTAACACACTTCAATAAGATTTTATCATTGTATCATTTAATTATTTTTACTCATAGATATTGCATATATATTACAGGAATAACAGCAGCTGAATGTTTTAGATATTGGCTTTTTTATCGTTATGCAGTAGGTATTTGAGTTTTCTTTTTTTCACTTTTTTAATGAAGAATTTTATTTATTTTATTATTTTAAAAATCATTTTATTAGGGGCTCATACAACTCTTATCACAATCCACACATACATCAATTTTGTAAAGCACATTTGTACATTCATTGGATATTGGCCTCTAATAGGAGTTGCAATGGTTAATTCCATGTGTTACCTGACAGGGCTATAGTTCCCAGTGATTTGGTCAAAGGTTTTATTTACAAATACACACACACACACACACACACACACACACACACACGATTCTACTACCTTTAGGTTGATTCCAACTTAATCTGAGCCTGTAATTCTTCACATAGCCTCCTCTTCTTCCTAAGAAATGGGTAAGTTTGAACCATGATTTTT
>NW_022109768.1:8831308-8855073 GCF_000313985.2 Echinops telfairi | reverse complement strand
TTTTGATAGCCGGGCACCATCAGCTTTCTTCATCACATTTGCTTATGCACCCATTTGTGCTCACCTCCATGATATGATCGCTGAACCATGATCTTTCAGTTGCCAATCAGTCCAAGGCTTATCTGACAAAGCCACTAAGGTTCATACATAAACTTGATTCTATTTCAAGAGTGGTTCACTGCACACTTTGGCAGTTGAAAGTGTGCTTCACTGATAGGCAATTGGGTCAATCTTTCTACACAAGTTATTCCAATTCAAACTTAATAAATCTTAATTATGAGTTAGACACAAACTCCTAGGCAGGTTTCTCTAGAAAAACAAAACCAGGACACTTATAATTTTATATATATTTATATAGATAGATGTACAACATGTGAAATAAACAGCTAATTATTCTATAGAGCAGTACAAATGGCTCAGTACAACGCACTTTCTTGAGACAGCTAGTGGCAGCCCTTCAAGTCTCAAGAGCCACCAGATGCAGGTCAAGGAAGCCGACAGCTGAGTCCTTTGGTGAGCAATTCAGGCTATCCGGCCAAAGGCAGCAAACAGCAAGGCAGGTCACCAACAGTCAGCCAGATGACAATGTCCCACAGTTCCCAGCTCAAGTGATGTATACTTCAGTAGCTTGGCAAAGCAGGTCTTGAAGAAACCTCAAACTACAGCGACACAGTCCATGGGTTAGGTGTCCCACAGATAGTGTAGCTTGCAAGTTGAGGCAGAGAACCAGCTAAGGCAGCCACACACTGGTCTGATCAACCAAGAGTAAGAGGCAAGAAAGGCGAGGCTCACTGAGCCATTTAGCTGCATGCTCTTCAATTATTCCCACATGTGTTCATTGGCCAGGTTGACACAATAAGCCTACCTATCACACAATTCAAATTTAATAATATCTTAATTATGAGTCAGAAACAAACTCTTGAATAACCTATTACGCAGGGATTTTTAGGGAAGCAGAACCCAGGCATTGTCATTTCAGCCAGGGAGAGAGAGAGCGAGAGCAAGAACATGGTATTCCTTTAAAAAAATTACATTCAATGAATTGCCAAAAAATGAAATTAGGACTCTGTCTGAATATCCTAGGCTATCTATACCTTGGCCCCACAAGGTTAGCATTGGCCTTGTGATGAGTGTGTACATTATAAGCATTATATTATTATTTCACTCTTATTGGAGCTGCATTTTTTTCTAGTCATAGACAATTTCTTATAGTTTTCAAATTACATTACAATGCTTCCTGTCACTTTATTTTATTTATTGTCCCTGTGTCTTAATTATTCTTCTTTATGTCTTTTTTTTTAGGCTAGGTTCTCTAGAGAATCAAAACCAGTGAAGCTTCTATATGTACATACAAAGATAAATTTGTATGTCAAGTCAAGAAAATGACTCACACAGTTGCAGAAGCAGGCAAGTTCAAAACCTTAAGTCAGATGTTAGGCTGAAGGTTTCCCCTGACTTATGTAACTGTGGGGGCTGATGATCATCAAGAAGACCACAGGTTGACAGGTTCAGAGGCACATGAATGCCAGGTTTGTCATTATGGAGGTGATGTTTTCAAGCTTAGTAAGTCAAATGACAAGTCACTAATTACTTCCAAGATCAGTAGGATATATAGCAGGCTGTTGTCTCCGATCCAAAGAACAGGAGGTTAATGATCCAGATGCAGGGTCCAAACAGTAAAAGGCAAGCGGATTTCTCACAGCTTCCACTTATATTGGAAGTAGCCACACCTCTGGGGCTAGTAATTGCACCAGGGTTGTGATAAGAGTAAAGGGGGATTAATTCCATCTTAATCTTATCTCTTTATGGCATAAGATTGAGTGTGATTGCATTATAGTAAGTCAGATCATGGGATGTTCATTGACAAACTATTGGGAATTCTGACCCAGCTAAATTGATAGAAAAACTTTGCTCTCATAGTCAAACTCTGCTGATGTACAAAACATATTTTTTACATCTCCTTGATGAAGCTCTCTCTGGAACCCCGAAAATCATTAGTATGCACTCTTTTCAGCTCAGTAGTATGCTGAATGATCATTTATCATAGTAATTATGTGCTGTTACAATTTTGATTTATTGTATCTCTTTTGAACCACAGAAGACTTGGGGGAGAGAAACATATCTTTTACAGTTTATATGCCTAATATTTAGCAAGGAGTTTTACATAGAATGAGTGATAATACTAATATGTTGAATGAATATAACTACATATGTGTTTGTCTTATACATTTCAGTTGATCAAGGAAGATAATCAGTATAATGGTAGAATTTATGAAATTTTATCTAAGACTAAATCTGATCTCAGAAGTCCATTTAATTTACACTTTTCAAAGTAAAATCATGTAATTTCTCCATGTTATATTTACAAACTCTATGTTTAATAACCACATCAGATAATTTAGCTAAAAGAAATTTTGACTCCTAGGTTTTTGATTTCATGAACTCCTTTTAGACTCAGTTTTAATATTAGAAGCCCATAGTCTGGGCAACTCACTTAACTACGATTTATGAATAGGTTACTATGTGCCAAACCCCATCATTGGGTAAACTGGAGATGTACCAGTACTCAAAATAAAGTCCCTGCTTTTATGGAACTTATATTCTATGGTGGAAAGATAATAAACCAAACATATAAATACATAGAGACTCTCCCTTTATAGAAATGTATTTCATGAAATTTTGGGTTTATCTGAAACTATTAAGAAAAACTTTTCATATACCAGAAGCAGCAGCTGTGATATTGAAACACCTAATTCAGACTGAAAACTTCTGTTTGCTCCTCTTGGGGATGCTGAATTGCAGAATTTGGGAGAGGCATCAAGACCAGACAGACGGAATTTTCTTTTTCCTATGAGAAAACAAGCATGGGTATTTTGAATTCTTTATTATAAAATATACCACATGGGGTTCTGAATATGGTTGTAAAAAATTGTTCAGCCCTGTGAATATACAGCACTATAAAATTTAGCTTTCTGGTAGATGGATTGCTTATTTAACCTTACAAAATTGGGAATGTTATTGTCCTGCCCCTTACCACCACCACCACCACCACTGTAGTCCTTTGACCCCACCGCTTTCTTTGGCGATCTTGGAAATGAGTCCTTTTACAACACAGATTTTCCAGCAGGTAATTAGGTATTCTTTTAGCCCAATTAATGACTTTCATACAAAACCATTAAGTCTAAATCATAAAAAATAAGGAATGACTCACATTCATTAAAATGGCTTCTGATACATTTGGCTACTGGCATAAAACTGTGGCACATCCCGAGGCATTGGGAGGACACGGAATTCATTAATCCATGAGGTGGCAGTGATGCCAAGCAGAGACAGGCAGGTGCTGCTCCCAGGTCTCATATAGACAAAGTTATTATTTCTTTAAAAGATCTGCAGTTTGTGAGCCTTTGTTACCTTTGGAGGAATTCCTCTTCAGAACTAAGACGAAAAAGAAACTCCATAGAGGAAGGAATCATATGGTTTATGCCCCAATTCTTAGATGCCATCTCCTGTTGGTTTAGCACTGTTGTCCCTTCATTTGAATCTCGCCAGAAGATATGCCAATCCTCACCGGCTTGGTTGTGCCTTGATTCTGTTAATAGATTTGGATTGTTAGAAATTCTTGCTTATTTACCATTTATGCTGTTGGGTTCAATTCAGTCAACTTTGACTTAGCATGGTCCTATGGACTGTATAAAATATAATGAACATTGCCACGCCCTACACCATCCACCCAATTGCTGCTACGACTGAGCTATTTTTGTACCCCCTGTGGTAAATTCTCTATGAAGTGGCTTGACCCATCTCATCCAATGTTGACCACGCTCATGGGTGATTCTCACTTTCTTTAACAAAATGATATTTATTTTGGAAGAAAACCATATCATTGTTCATCAGGTCACTTTTCCCCAAAATATATTTTACACCGTGCAATCAATATCAGAGTAAAATAAACTTATTAAATTAAGTCAGATCACAGAGTTATTTTTCTGTTTTTATCAAGACAGCTACGTGGTTTTCCAAGTATGTAACTATTTGTGTTATGCACAGACTCCTAAATCAGAGTATTAGTTTAACTGGTTGTTTTCTGCTTCAATAAACTCACTTTCTACATGAAATTTTGGCCAAAATTGATCAGGTCATATGGATCATGAAAGTCAGTGATAGGGAAATATGTATAATTTCCCCCAAAACAGTTCTCTTTTCATAATGATTCCCTTAGTTAGTGTATATATAAACATGGGACTAATACATATGGATTAATATTTATTTATATTTAGGAGGTATTTTCCTCTTTATTTATTTATTTGAAATAGTTTAACTGGATATACTTCACATATACAATTTAATTCATCAAGCACAATAAGAAGAGTTGTACAATCATCACTACAATAAATTTCACAACATTTTATTCTCATACTTATTACTGATAGCTCCTCATTGGCCCTCTGATCCCCTGTCAAGCCCCTAAAAATTATTAATGAGGTTAATGTCTCCATAGATTAACCTATCCTGGATTTCATATTCAGAAAATCATCAAAAACACTAACAGGAGGAAAAACATCACAATAGCAACAGCAATAACTAGACAAAATATGGAAAGGCATCATTAAACAGAAAGCAGTAAATATTAAAAATTGAAAATAAAATGGGTCAAATGGGAGATTAAATGATGAGGTATATTTTAACCTAACTTGTTGCTGTAAGGTGCCATCCAGTCAGCTAATCTGTCCGCACCCACAGCAGAAAGAAACACTGCCTGGTCTTGCACCACCCTCACCATTGTGCCTGTGCTTCATGCAATCATTGCAGCCACTGTGTGAGTCCCCTTGCTGGGGGCCTTCTTCTTGTTCCCTGCCCCGTGACTTTCCCAAACATGATGTCATTCCCCAGGGACTGGTCTCTCCTGACAATGTGCCCGAATTATGTCCGAAGACGTGTCCTCATTCTTCCCTCTAAGGAGCATTGTGGCCTTATTTCTTCCAAGAAAGATTTGTTTCTCCTTAGAGTAGTCCATGGTGTTACCAATGATATTCCTCAGCACAATTCAAATGTATTCAATTTTCTAAGGTCTACCTTTCTCAATATACAACTTTCATGTGCCTGTGAAGAAATTGAAAATTCCATGGCTTGGATAAAGCACATTTCCACCTTCAAAGTAACATCCTAGCTTTTCAATACTTTAAAGAGATCTTGTGCATCAGATTGACCTAATGCAACTTGTCTTTTGATTCCATGACCATTGCTTATGGATCCAAGAAGGACAAAATCCTTGGCACTTCAACCTTTTCCCCCCATTTATTATGACATTATCATTTGGTCCAGGGGTGAGAATGTTGGCCCTAACATTGAGTTGCAATCCTTACTGGAGGCTGCAATCCTTGATCATCAGCAGCAAGTCCTTCAAGTTCTCTTTACTTTCAGCAAGCAATGTCATGTCATCTGCATATTTCAGATTGTTAATAAGCATTCCTCCGATCCTGATGCCACATTCTTTTTCATATTCTATTATGTGCTGAGCATAAAGATTGAATAAGTATGGTGAAGGGATATGACACTGACTTACACATTAACTCAATTTAAACCGTGCAGTATTGATTTGCTCTCTTCCCATAACTGCCTCTTGATCCATGTACAAGTTCTAAATGAGCACAATGAAGCGTTCTAAGATTTCCATTCTTCTCAAGATTATCCATAATCTGTTATGATTCACAGTCAAATGCCTTGGCATAATCAATAAAACACAAGTAACTATCTTTTTGGTATCCTCTACTTTTGATCAAGATCCATCTGAAATCAGCAACGATTTCACTTTTTCCATGCCCTTTTCTGAATCCAGCCTGGACCTCTGGACGCTCCCTGTCAACGTACCGCTGTAACCATTGTTGGGTGATCTTTAGCAGATTGCAGATGCATGCAATATCAATGATATTGTGCTATAATTTTAACATTCTCTTGGTTGACTTTTATTTGGAATGGGTAGAAATATGGGGCTCTTCCAGTAAGTTGATCAAGTAGCTGCGTTCCAAATTTCTTGCCATCGATGAGTAAGTATTTGCAGTGCTTTATCAGCTTACTAAATCATTTCAATGTGTAGTCCATCAATTCCCGGATCCATGTTTTTGGCTAATACATACAGTACCACTTGAATTTCTTCGTTCAGCAACCTTGGTTCTTGTGTTAGTCTGGGTTGACAAGAAAAACAAATTCATAGACATTCATGTGTATAGGAAATAGCTTTATGTAAAGAGTAATTGTACATTTAGAAAACATCCCAGACTAGTCCAGATCAAGTCCATAAGTCCAATATTAGTCTATATGTCCAATACTAGTTCATAAATTCCTCTTTAGACTCACACAGTCCTGAAATAATGCCAAATTCAGGAAGATCACAGGCCAGTGGGTGGAAAATCTTGTGGATCCAGTGGAGGTAGAAGTATCTCAGCACTGGCGGGGTTCTCCACGTGGCTCCACCAGCTCCCAGGATCCTGGCTGCATCAGCATAGCTCCATCAGGCTCATCGTCAGTAATGTCGCAAGCAGAGAGCAGTGTCTTTCCTCCAGTGAGCTATTTATCTCCTTAGCACCTTTAAATGAGGTCATTAAGATCACCTTATTAACAGGCTAAAATCTACCCTTTCACTCTTAAGTCTCAAATGGACAACAGATTATGTAACTACCACAATTCTTAATCATATGCGAGTTTAATGTTGACTAGTTATTTTTGGTATAGTGATTCTGCATATTCTTTCCATCTTCTCCTGATGCTTCATGCATCATTCAATATTTTGCCCATAGCATTTTTCAAGATTGCAAACTGAGGCTTGATTTTTTTTTTCTTGACTTCTTTTAGGTGAAGATATACTGATGGTGTTCTTCTAACACTAGATCTTTGCATATTTCAGTATAATATTGGGCTTTGTCTTCTTGAGCTGGATTTTGAAATTTTCTGTTAAGCTCTTTTATATCTTCATTTCTTAGCATAACTACATGGGTAATAATCAACTTCAAAACGTTCCATCTGATAGCAAGATTATTCACATCCTTGAAATATGTTCAAAGGGAATCATCAGAGGCTTAATCCATGTGTGAACTCTCTAAATGGATTTGGGGCTTCTATTGCCATCCAAAGCCTTCATAATTTAAGCACTGACATCATTCTTTCCTTCAGATTTGGATTTTATTATTTAGAATATTTGGATCCCATTGGGAGAAAGACTGAGCTCTTCATTCCTACAAACACTGACAGTCTCAGAAACCCACAGGGGAAATTCCACCCTTTCCTATAGTGTTGCTATGAGTTGACACTGATTCAATGGCAGTGAGTTTGGATCCTATGAGCTGGTGAGCTTTTTATGTGTAGAATTAGTTGATGCCTCACTCAGGTGGTTCCCTGTTTTAAGAAGACCTTAAGGTCCTAGATGCTATTATTTCTTATAGTGCAGCACCATCTTGTTTCTTCACCATACTTTTCTATAGCACCCATATCTTCAATGATCTCTTTATTCATGAGGATGAATATTGAGTAGAGCTATTATAAGAACTAATTGTTCCCAAATTGGGCTAGAATTAAGTGAGCGCCAAATCTATTAATGTATCTATCTTTATATATGTCTCTGTTTCAAATTAGATATATAATTTTAATTTTATAATACAGAATATTATAAATAATCTGCCTGGGGCATAAGGCAATTCTACTGGTTGTTGTTAGGTGGTTACAACCCATAGAGACCTTTTGCACTAAAGAATGAAATGTTGTACAGTCTTGAGCCATCCTTGCAATTGGTCCTATGCTTGAGCCCGTCATTGTGGTCATGATGTCAGTTCATCTTCTTAAGGGTCTTCCTCTTCTTTGCTGCTCCTCCAATTTACCAAGGATGCTGTTCTTCTACAGGGACTGGCCTTTCTGGATAACATGCCCAAATTACATAAGACAAAGTCTTGCCATTTTTGCTTCTGAGGAGCTCTCTGGACTTGTTTCAACACAGATGGGTTTGTTCTTTTAGCAGTTCATGGTACTTTCAATATTCTTCTCTAGCACCCCAATTCAAATGCATCATTTCTTTTTTGGTCTTCCTTATTCAAAGTCCACCTGTCACATGCATATAATGAATGGAGCATACCATGACTTGAGTCAGGAAAACCTTAGTTCTCAAAGTAACATCCTTGCTTTTGAAAATTCTAAGGAGGGCTTGTGCAGCAGATTTACCTAATGCAATGCATCTTTTAATTTCTTAACTGCTGCTTCATTGAGCATTGATTGTGGATCCAAGCAAGACAAAATCCTTGACAACTGAAACTTTTTTCCATTTATCATGGTATTACCTATTGTTCCACTTATGAGGTTCTTGGTCTTCTTTAAATTGAGTCCTAATCCATACTGAATGAAGGCTGTAATCCTTGATCTTCATAAGCAAGGGCTTCAAGTCCTCCTCACTTTCAAAAAGCAAAGCTGGGTCATCTCCATATCTCAGATTGTTAATAATCCTTCTTCCAACCCTGATGCCACATTCTTCTTCATATAATCCAGCTTCTCTGATTATTTTCTCAGCATACAGATTGGTCAAGTATGGTGAGAGAACAACTCTCACACACACTTTCCTCATTTTAAATCATGCAGCATTTCCTTATTCTGTTCACAAAATCATCTTTTAATACATAGATAAGGTCCAAGTGAGCACCATGAAGTATTCTAGAACTCCCATTCTTCTCAAGGTTATCTGTAGTTTATTATTATCAACACACTGGGATGTCTTGCCATAGATAAGTAAACATCTTTCTGGGTTTCTCTGCTTTGAGCCAAGATCCATCTGACATCAGCAATGATATCCCTTGTTTCATGTCCTCTTCTGAATCTATCCTGAACTTCTAGCAGTTTCCTGCTAATATACAACTGCAACCATTGTTGGATGATGTTCAACAAAATTTTATTTGCGTGTGATATCAATGACATTGTTCTATAATTTTAGCATTCTGTTGGCTCACCTTTTTCTGGAAAGGGTACAAATATGGGTCTCTCCAATACAGTTATCCAAGTAGCTGTTTTCCAAATTTGCTCGCATAGATGAGTGAATGCTTCCAGTGCTTCATCAGCCTGCTGAAACATTCCTGTGTGTACTCCATCAATTCCTGGAACTTGTTTTTGGCTAATACATCCAATGCCACTTGAAATTCTCCCTTCAGCACCAATGGTTCTACCTCATCTTCTACCACTGAAATGATTGAATGTTGACTAGTTCTTTTCCACAGAGTGACTGTGTATTATTTCCATCTTCTATAGATGACTTCTGCATTATTCAATATCTTGCCCATATAATCTTTCAAGATTGTAACTCAAGGCTTGAAGTTTTCCTTGCATTTCAGTTTAAGATATACTGAGCACTCCCTCCCCTTTTGGATTTTTAATCCTAGGTCTTTGCACATTTCGTTATTATTATTGGCTTTTTAAATTATTTTATTGGGTGCTCTTACAGATATTATAACAATCAAAATTCATTTATATTAAGCATAGTTGTATAATTGCTGCCACCATCATTTTCAAAATATTTTCTTTCTTCTTCAACTCTTTGGTATCAGTTCCCCTTTATAAGTTCCCCCTTAACCCCCAGAAACCCTTATCATTATATTATATTATTATTATTATTATTGCATTATCTTACACCATCTAAGATGTATCCATTCACCTACAATTCTGTTATTCATTTTCCTTAAGTGGGGTTATAGAGTCATCATTACTATCAGCTCCCCCTTCCCCAGCTGCTCCCTCCCTACCCCATTCCCATACCCTCAGAGAATCGTTATCCCTGTTACTATTTTTGAAGGGTTTATCTTTCTTGGATTTCCTGCATCAAATGATCTTAGTTTTATAAATACATTATACAACATATGCAGATCTAAGAAAATTAAGAGATACAACTATGACCATACTAGTAAGTGTAAGAAATATTAAAGAACTAGAGGATAGTTATGTGTTTCGCATACTCCACTCTAGATATATCATCCCTTCTGCGTGGCTCTTCTGAGAGGACTGACCAATTTTCTTACAGGTGGGTTTTGGGGCTCCACTTTGTCTATTCTCCTTCACATCAATTTGATTGCTTATTTTTGAACTTCTGATACCTATTCCTGTAGGCAACTCATGTTCACACAGATTGGTGTGCTTTTACCATGTGGGCTTTGTTGCTTCCCTGCTAGATGGCAGCTTGTTTAACTTCAAGCCTTTAAGAGACCAGACACCATATCTTTTTTTTTTTTTTACCATATCTTTTAATAGCCAAGCACTGTCAGCTTTCTTCACCACATTTGCTTATGCATCCACTTTGCCTTCAGTGATCATCTCGGCAAGGTGAATATCATACATTGCCAAATTATTAGCAAACCATTCTTGCACTGAGGTAAGATGTAAGTAGAGGCCCAAAGTCCACCTGCTTCTTTGTTGTATATATATATTTCTCACACATACAAATACGCTTTATCTTTGGCCACTCGAGTTTCCTCCCTTATGAATCTTCTGTTCAAGTCTTTTGCCCACATCCTTGGTGGGCAATTCATTTTTTTGTTTCTTTAGGGTTTTTTTTTTTTTGTCTTATTGTAGGCTTGCAGAGTTTTGTAGATTTTAGTAATAAATCCCTTGTCTGATATGTCAACACTACATATTTTTTCCCAATCTGTAGGCTCTATTAAAAGTCTCTGGATGAATTTTTCGATGTACACAGGTGTTTTATCTTTAGTGTGTCCCTGTCTATGTTAGTCTTGTCTATGTTAGCTTCCTCTGTGTGTGTATCCTTTCTTATTTCTTGTAGTTCACATATTCCCTGCACCAAGGTTCTTAGGTTTGCCCCAATTCTCTTGATGATCTTAATCATCATAGTTTGTGGTTTTACCTTGAGATCTGTGATCCACCTTGGATTTGTTCTTGTGCATGGAGTGAAGTAAGGGTCTTGCTTCTTTTTTCTACAGGTATGTATCCAGTTTTTCCAGCATAATTTTTTAAAATGGGCATCCACACCCCATTTTATGTTTTTAGGCCCTTATCAAAGATCAGTTATTTGTATGTTGCTGATTTTATTTCTGGATTTTCTATCCATTGATCCATGTTTCTATCATTTTACCAGTACCATGCTGTTTTGACAATTGTGGCTATATAATAAGTTTTAAAGTCAGGTAAGGCAAGCCCTCCCTCATTATTCTTCTTGAGGAGTTACCGTATTTATTCATGTATAAGCTGAGTTTTTCAGCACATTTTTAACGTAGTTTTTGTGGTGCAATTAGGTGCTTTGGCTGATATTTGGGTCAGGTTATACTTGAGTATATACAGTATTTGCCAATTCTGGGCCCCTTTCCATGTGAAGTTGGTAGTCAGATTTTTCTTTTCTCTGAAACAAGATGCTGGTATTTGTATCAGGATTGCATTGAATTTATACAGTGCCTTGGGTATGACTGATATCTTTACAATATTGAGTCTTCTGCAGCTTTGTACTATGTTGATTTTTTGCATTTTTCTTGTTTTCCCACTTGTTTATCTCCATTCTGATTTTTATTATTTTTCTTATGCTATTAGAGGGATTATTCTGTTGACTCTGTTCTAATTGGTGGAAATTTTGTGATAGAGTATCAACAATAAGTCTCTTTTCCTTCTCCATATGTGCATTTATATCCCTATATCTTCTGATAACTGCCTGTGCTATGTCCCATAGGCTTTGGTATGCTATATTCTCATTCTCAATTTCTAAAATCTTCCAAATTTCATCTCTAATTTCGGGCAGTACTCAATCATTCTGAAGAAAAAATTTGTTCATCTTCCAAGTATTTGCCCTTTTATTATTGATCATAATTCTATTGATTTCCAGCCTTATAGCATAGTGATCAGAGAAGAAAGTCTGAGTGACCTCTATATGTTTGAATTTGTGTCCCAGCATGTGGTCTATTTTCCAATATGTGTCATGTGCACTTGAAATGAATATGAATTTTTTTTTGCATTTGGATGGACAGCTCTAAATATGTCTATCAGGTTGAGTTGTATTATTGCATAGTTCAGTGTGTAGCCTCCTTGTTGAGCTTCTTTCCCAATGATCTACCTTTCTCAGAAGTGGTGCATTGAAGTCACCCCCTAAGACTGTTGAAACTGTGATTTCTTTTTCATCTCTTGAAGATTTGATTGATGATTTTCACGGGTCCCTCATTGAGCACATATATATTTAATATGCTCACTAGCTCTTTATGTACTGATCCATTAAACATTGTTTAGTGTCCATCTTTCTCTCTTGTTATGACCTGCACCTTGAGATCCATTTTGTCAGAGATTGGTATTGAAACTCCTACTTTTTTCAAATTGCTGTCAATTGTTTGGTATACTTTTCACCAGCCTTTGATTCTCAACCTATTTTTGTCTGCAAATTTAAGGTGTCTCATGCAGACAACAGATTGATGGGTTTTGTTTCCTAATTCAGTCTGCTAGCTTTTGTCTATAAATAAGTAAATTCAGACCACTGTCCTTCAGAGTTATTACCTCCATCTGTGGATTCGTTGTTGTCATCTTGGCCCTTTTGTGTTAGGTATTTTCTAACCTCTCTCCTTATCAGTGTGTTATGTATGGGGGATTCATTCTTGCCTTCTTTTCACCCTTGGGTCAGTGTCATTTTGGAGGTTGTTTTTGGTGCTTTGACTTCTGGATAGTGTTGTGCTATATGGTGGTCTCATGATTTTGCTCTGTGAATGTTGGTATCTGTCCAAAGTCGGTTGGCATGAATTTTTTGTAATGCTGGGTTTCCTTTAAGGTGTTCTATGAATGTTTCCTCGTCTATGAAATCTCGGACCTCTTTGTCTATTTTGACGGATAGTTTGGCAGGATAGAGGATACTTGGATGCCATTATTCTCTTTGAACTTTCAGAAGAGGCTACTTCACTCTCTCCTCTTCTTCATGGTGTCTGCTGATAAATCTTGAGCATATTCTTATTTGAGTACTCTTATAAGTGACTGCCATTTTTTCTCTAGCTGCTCTTATGATTTTCTCCTTTGCCTCAAGTTGGATAATTTGACTACTACATGCCTTGGTGAATTCTTTGGGTTCAGTCTATTTGGTGTCCTCTCTGCTTCCTGAATGTTTGTCTGATTCTCATTCATTAAATTGGTGAAGTGTTATTCCAGGAATTGCCTTGCTATTTAGGTTGTTGATTTCTTTATTATGTCCTGTTCTGGTACCCCAATTATTTGAATGTTGTTCCTCTTCATAACATCACTCATTGTTCTCAGGTTTTCTTCAGATTCATTGATTATCTTGTTTGATTGCCTTTCCCATTTCATGAATCTGCTTGGCTGTCTTTGAGATCGACGATATGGTTCTCTGCTTCTTTTAGTCTGTTGGCGCGGTCTCCTAACTTGTCTTTGATTCTGTTGGTATATGGACTTAACCCTTATTTCCTTTTGGTATATGGACTCTGTTTTCTCTGTTATTTTATGCTTTTTCTGTATTGATTCCCTCATATTTTGTATGGCTTTAAGCAGCATTCTGAAGATTTCTTCATGTGGTGGTTCAACGTCTGCATCTTCTACAAATATCATTAGGTTCAGGTCCTCCTCCGACACTGCATTTTGTTTCTCTTTCTTTCTTGTAGAGGTTGCTGATGCAGTTTATTGTCTGCGTGTCATTTTGGTGGAGCTCAGTGCCATTTTCCTGGGAGTCAAAGTGCTTTGAGTTATCTCTCTGGAAGGCTAATAAGAATGATTCTAAGAACTACCTGTAGCTAACTCCGCAGAGGGATCTGTCTTACTAGGGTTTTACTCTCTCCCTTAACAGCAGGAATTACCAATTTCGAGGGCAGATAAGGAGGCCCTCTCAGGCAGCATGGGAAGGGAATTTGTGGGTAGCAGGGGCGAGGCTGTGCAGGCTGATTGCATGGGGAACCACAGATGCAAGGGGGACAGTGGTGGCAGGAAGCCATGGATGGTGGGCAGCTCTAGGCAGACCACAGATCTGGACCAGGCTAGTGGTGTAGCTGCTGATCCTAGCCTAGCTGGTGGGGAAGCCCAAGGGCTTGGGTGGGTCATTAGGGTCTAGCGGCTGCAAAAAAAAGCCATGGGCGGATGGTGGGCAATGGGCTGGCTGCAGCAGGAAACATGGTAGTGTAGGTGATGCAAGTTGGGAGACCTCAGGCTACAGACCACAGATCTATGGACTTCTGCAATGCTTATCAGTGTATGTGGAATGGGTGATAAGTAGAATTAGCACCATGAGGAAGGTCGACCCCCAGCTTGGAACAGAGCTCTGAGTGCTACAAAGCTTTATCATGTGACCTGGATCCCTCACTCTGCCTCTTGGTCTCCAAGCTCAACAATCACCATGAAGTTCCCATCGTAACCCCTTTACCACAATGCCATCCACTAGTTCTTTCTTCTCTTGGCTTTGTCTTCTTGAACTGCCCTTTGAAATTTGCTATTTACCTTCCTGACCTCATCCGTTATTCCATTTGCTTTAGCTACTCTACAATTAAGAGCAAACTTGAGAGTTACGTCTGACATTATGATCTTTTGTTTCTTTCTGGACTTTTTAATGACCTTTGGCTTGTTTTCATAAATGATTATCTTAATGTCTTCCCACAGCTTATCAAGTCTTCTATCCTTAGTGTCCAATGGATCACACTTGTTGTTCATGTGTTCTTGAAATTAAGATGGCATGGACTCGGGTCATATTTTGACTCCTGTGGACTTGTTTTATTTTTTATTCAGCTTTATCCTGAACTTACATATGAGAAATTGATGGTCTAGTCCACAATCAGCCCCTGTTCTGGCTTTAGCTGCTTATATTGAGCTTCTCCATCATGTGTTCCCACAGATTTGAGTTCTGTGTGTGCCATTTGGGTAAGTCCATTTGTACAGTCTTTTGTGTGGCTGAAATAAAATATTTCTTATGAACAAGTTGTTGATTTTGCAAAATGCTATCATGCCATCTCTAGTTTCATTTCTATCATCAAGACTGTATTTTCCAACTATTGCCCCTTACAGTTTGTTTCCATCATTTACATTCTAATCACCAATTATTATCAATGCTTCCTGATTGCATGTTTGATCCATTTATGACTGACTTTATTTTCAATTTCTTCATCGCTAGCTTCTACTGTAGCTTCGGTAACTTAGCCAATGACACAGAATTTAAAGAAAAGTATACAAGGGTAGACTGGGTTCAGACACAATATATGACTTATTGACTTATACAGATTAAACTTTTAAGTGACTAGACATTATTTACACCAACAAGGTTGGTTGGCAATATGGCAAAACTATCCATAACGCTCATTCACAGAGGTAGATCCATGTCTACTAGACTAATAAAGGTCATAAAAAATCAAGGTGGGCATTAAGACAGTAAATACATGATATGTCTGGTAACCCTCAAAGCAAGAGATTCAATAAAAAGTCTAATGACCACCAATTGTATAACTTTGGGAAGCAGTCTTATTTTTTTTCTCACAATAGTCTATTTCAGCCTTAATCCCAAGGAATTATGTTGATTCCTTAAATCTTCTAAAAGTGAGTTTGAGGTAACTCCCAACTCACTTAATGAGGGTACCCTATAAAATCCCTCTGGTGTAGCTTGGAAGGATGTGTGAACTTCAAATAGACATTCTCTACAGTCCCAGTAGTCTGGAGTAGTAGTGGATCCAGTACATGGCCTGGTCACAAAAGGCTGGATTGGAGTTAAGTTATAATGTCCTATTAGTAATTTAGTATTGGACATAGTCTCTCTTTGGGTTCTATATAAGTATTGTTAAACATTTAAAGATTGATCCACCTGGTTTATCCACCAACACAAGTGCAGTAAAATTCTAAGAGGCTTTTAAGTGCAGGAACAAATGTACTAAATAAATGTAATTGTTACTCTGTGCTTTTTAGAGTATTCCAAGTTACGGGGATCTTGTAGGGAAGAATAGAGCTGTTCCACAGAGTTTTCTAGGTTGAATCTTTACAGAACCGGAATGGCAGTTCCTTTCTTTGACAGTATAGCTGGTAGGTTCAAATGGCCAAGCTCTCAGTTAGCAGCCAAGCTCTTAACAAGTGTATTATTTCCACAATTGTGTCTAGAGAAATTTCAAAATGCCAATAGACTTGGTTAGTGGTTGTGGTGGTGGTGGGGGAGATACTGCTTACTTTCCAGCTTTATCAAACTGCCTCTTAGCCCTTCATCTTCAATTAGTTTACATCTAACCTGTGGAAATGATACTAAAGTGGCCTTTTATCTTTTCTTTTTAATCAAATGGACTGGAGATTGAAATCTGAAAGCACCTAAGAACATGAAAACCTAAAAGTAAAAATGTTCTCTTCCAACATTTGCAAATTAACTCCAAGGTTTTAACTGAAGTAAACACTATTGCGTGCTTACCGTATGCAAGACTGCATGAAACCATGAAATAAAAACATTGGAAAGGCATATGTTTGGTAATAATCAAGTTAGAGCCATGGACCATCTTCATCTTTGTATCATTCTCTCTGTGCTTCTCAGAAATCGCTGAAATACTTCAGTGAGGAGATTTTGATTTGTATTCACCTTGGTTCTTGCCATCCTGTGAAAGGCAAATCATGGGTCTTTACTTAATGGGAAGTTAAAAAACTCAAACATATTCCACAGGATGGTAGCTACAGGTACAATGACAGTGACAAGCTTCAGAATGACCAGATGGTGGATTTAGGTTCCCTTATAATTTTCTCTCCTTCCCTCACCTTTCTCCCAGGAAATTCCACACCTCCTTTGTCACCTTTCTAATCATCATTCTCTTTTGTGGTAATAGTGAATGGGATATTGGCTCTATAAAGTTCCCATCTTTTGAGTTTTTGAATAAACATTTTAGAAATATATCATAGATTTCTTAAATTGAATAAACATTTCAATACTTTATCAATCATGCTTAAGGACACAGCAAGAGATCTAGTTGTTGGTGTTAACAAATGTATTGCTTCGGGAAATCCTTCTCTTCAGCTGGCTATGTCAGGAGATAAATGTGCTTTTGAAATCGGCATGCAAAAATGATGATGGTTTGGACTGGTGAGAATTCTGAAGAAGATTGAGACCAGATGTTATTATTCTGGAAAACCCTGCCCATAGTGAAAGATTACCACCATCAATTCAAATCTGAAAATGTGTTCTTTCTTTTGAAGTCATACACATGCTTGATCCCATAATTACACAAGAAAATAAAGAGCTTCAATCAGAATTCAGCACGACATCAGATAAGTGGCAGTTGGAATATAATACATATGAATCAAGTTGGAAATCAAACAGAAATAAAAGTGTTTCTTTTTTCTTTTTCTAAATACTACAGTGCATGTGGGTATGAACAAGCCTCATCGCCATTACGTTTATTCTGATTCATAGTTAGTGGAACTGCCCCAGAGAGTTTCAAACTCTGAAAAATCTTTAGGAAGCAAACTCCCACATTTTTCTCCCATGGAGTGGCTACAGGGATTGTACCATTGACATTTAACAGTAGAATGATTAACCACTGCACTACCAGGCTTCTTTATGTGAATTTGTAATTCATATTAATATGGATACTCTGTATCCGTATTATGTATTATGTAACCAAAAGGTAATGAATTTTCCCCCCTGTTGTATAAGTTTAGTTATGCTGGGGATGTTTGCCTGGATTCCCAACTTGGTATGGATCCAGTTGAGGGTTGGCCGTTAGCAAATATTGCATGAGATTTGAAGCAACAGACATTTAGAATATGTTCTGAAGGTTTCTGTGGAGATCAGACACAACTGTAGATCACAGGCATTCTTATTTCTCTGCTGGATCAACCAGTTAGGAAGAGGGTGGCAGGCAGTGGGCATAGGAGTGTGAATTGCATGTCTTTCAGTTCCCGCACCATCCTCTCTGGAGATTCTTCCGATCATCAGTTAACTAGGCGCATGTCTGTCTTGCATCACGGGCATTGATTTGCTCACTGGTAAGACCATATTGTCTGAGGAGGAGAATCTCTTTTAACTGAAACGTGCATGAGCTTCTGAAAAAATTGTTTTTCTGGACATTACTGATCCTCTTTAGTGCTTCCACCAGCTCTTATTTTTCTTAGAATTATAACTAGACTCAAGTCTTGTAGGCTATGGTCACCCAAAATGATAAACGAATTAAATTAATGTCCATGAAAAATCAACAAAACTCATTGCCGTTGAGTCCAACTTCTACAGACCCTGTGGATGAGGGTAGAACTGCAGCTGCGGATTGCCCAGACTATCACTTTATAAGGGAGTAGAAGTCCTTGTCTTTCTGCCTTTGAGTGACTTGTGGTTTTGAACGGCTAACCTGACAGTTAGCAGGCCAATGTGTGACACATGACACCACCTAAAATTTTATATATTTTCCAATTTATATTGACATTCATGAAAATGTATATGGAACTAAATCTCAAGATATTTGGAGGGCAGTTATGTGCCTTTGAGTGAGTTCCAATTCATAGGAACCCATGGTGCCATATCCCAGTATCTAATTGATTATTTTGCTGTATACAGTGGCTATCGCAAACTTAACCAGGTATTCATTCAAACTTCACCTACTACTCTAGGTGTGTTCTATCTGGATAAATATATACCAGACAGGTAGCTATTGTTCTGATAAGCATGTTTTCTTTATATTATTTAAATAAAAGTATTAAGCCTCTTATTTATGTTGAGAGAGTCAGCAATACATTTCCCTGTGTTATTTCAAAGCTATAACAACCCTTCTATCACATGGCATAATGCATTCTGCAAGACCCTCAGTTGTCTCACTATTCCAAAGAGCATTATGCTGTGTTATGCTGGGTTGACTGTAGAGACAAATCAAGGGACAATCAAATATGTATAAGAAAGAGCTTTATAACAAGAACTAATTATATATCCAAAAAGCATTCCCAGTCCAACTCAAGTCTGTAAGTCTGACACTAGTTCCTAAGTCCCTCTTCAGACTTACACAGATATATGCAATGATATAGAAAGCACCAAGAACACAGGTTGGTGGGTAAAGAGCCTTATGGATCTAAGGTCAGTGGAAACATGGTAGGGCTCCGGCAGCTCTCAGGATGGTCAGCCAGCAGGGAGGTGAAGGGGGAGAGAGAGAAAGAGGGGTGCCCTAGGATCCTGGCTTATAAGAAAACCATACCCCAGGACATACAGGACACACCATCAGGGTGTGACCTAATTGACAGGCTTGAATCCACCCCTAGCCAGAAGTGTCTAGTTAATTTAAAATCATCTGACTACCACCATTCTCTACCATTTTATTGCTGATTGAACCTAGTAAACAGAAGTAGCAGCATCTACTTTAGATATCTAGGTAAAACGGATGTATGTTCAGTAATGGGAACTATCCTACAAAATATAGTATCTCCCAACTCAAGAATTATCTTTCTACAGTAGCCTGGCCATGGCTTGTCTTTCCTTTCACCATAATATGATGGCTTGTGTGTTGCTGTGAGGCTGGAAGCTACATAACCAGTAATTCAAATGCCAGAAGGGCCACCCAAAATGAACACATTACAACAGTATTTCCAGACAATAACATACTACAAAGAAGGAATAGGCTGTCCACTTCTGAGGAATTGGACACAGAAAAACTTATGGACTGAATAAAAACAATGCCAGACACTAGAGACTCATGAAAAGACACAGAACGTTGTCACAGGTGCTGCCAGAAGATGAGCCCTGAGGTCAGAAGGCACTCATATATGACTGAGGAATTATTTGGGTGGAGTAAAACCAGCATGAATAAAACTTCCATGCCATTCATTTGCTAATGGGACACCACTCAAAGTGAGAAAAAAAAACAGCTATCAACAACAATGACCATGATTTAGAAGGCTAAAAATATAAACCTAGCAAAATTGGAAGTTGTAAAAATGAAATGGAACCCATAAAAATCAGTGTTCTAGGCATTAGTGAGCTGAAATGGACTGGTATTGACCATTTTGAATCAGAAAATGAAATGGCTTACTATGCTGAGAATGACACAATCAAGAGAAATGGTGTTGCATTCATTCGCAAATAATTCATTCTCATATAATCCTGTCTTTGATAGGATTGTATCTATCCTAATCCAAGAAACCCAATCAATACAACTACTATTCAAATTATCCATCTAACACTAGTGATAAAGAAGTTGAGGAATTCTACCAATGTCTTCAGCCTGAAATTGACCAAGTGTGCAATCACAACACATTGATCATTATTGGCAACTGGAATGCAAAACTTGGAAACAAGGAGGAGGGAACAGGAGTTGGAAAATATGTCCTTGGTTACAGAAAATGAAGCTGAAAATTCGTGCTAGAATTTTGCACTACCAACAGCTTCTTCATAGAAATACCTTTATACAATAACACAAAAGGCACTCATACACGTAGACTTCTCCAGATGGCAGGCACAGAGATCAAATTGATGACATTCTTAGGAAGAGACAGTGGATAAGCTCAATATTAGCAACTAAAATCGGGCCAGGGGCTGGTTTTGAAGAGACTATCAATTGCTCTGATGAAGAAACTTAAAGAAAATCCACAAGAACCAAAATAAGACCTTGAGCTTTTCCTACCTGTATTTCAGGAACGTCTGAGGGACAGATTTCCTGCCTTCAACACTAATAACACAAGACCTGATGTGCTTTGGAATGACATTAAGAACATCACACATGAAGAAAGCAAAAGGTCACTAAAAGGAAAGAAAGAAAAGCTAAACGTGGACGCAAGAAGAGGCTTTGAAATGTTCTCTTATTCATGAAGTAGCTAAGATTCAGGGACAAAATGATGAAGTCAAAGAGCTAAACAGAAAAGTACAAAGGGGAGCTTAAGAAGAAGAAGAAGAAAATATATATATATACATAATGAAATTTGCAAAGACTTAGAGTTAAAAAACTAAAAAGGTGGCACATGCTCAGCATCTATTAAACTAAGAGTAAATTTAAAAAAATTCAAGTTTAGAGTCACAATATTGAAAGATACAATGGAAAAAATATTGAAAAATGAAGGAAGCATCAAAAGAACATAGAAAGAATACACACTCTACCAAAAAGAACTAGATGATATTCAACCACTTTAATATTCAAACACTCTTGCATGTGATCAAGAATCCATGTTACTGGAAGAAGAAATTCATCAAGCTGCACGGAAATCCCCAGCCCCAAACAAGGCTCCAGGAATGGGTGACATACCAATTGAAATGTTTCGGCAAGTTGATGCAACCTTGGGAGCACTCACTAACTTATACCAAGAAATTTTGAAGACAGTTACCAGCAGAGATCCATATTTGTAACTATTCCAAAGAAAGTTGAGAAAGCAGAATGAACAAATTAGAGAAAAATAGCATTATTATCACGTCCAAGTCAACTTTTGCTGAAGACCATCTGCAAATGGTTGCAGCAATTCATGGATAAGGAGCTACCACATATTCAGGCTGAATTCAAAGGAGGACATGGAATAAGGGATATAATTTCTGATATTAGATGGATTTTGGCTTTAAGCAGAGAATACCAGAAAGACGTTTCATTGATTATACTAAGGCAATCAATTGTGTGGATCATGATGGGTTGCCTTGAGAATAAGTTGGACATTGAAAGAGGAAGGCCGAAGAAGCAATGCATGTGAATTGTGGTGCAGGTGAAAAATATTGGAAGCACGATACACTGCCAAAAGAACAAGCAAATCTGTCTTGGAAGTAGTACAGCCAGAATGCTCCTTAGAGGCCAAGGCGCTCTTTAGAGGCTACACTTCATCTCAGGCACTTTGGATATGTTGTCAGGAGAGACATGTGCCCAGAGAATGGCATCATGCTTGGTAAAGTAGCTGGGCATGGAAAAAGAGGAAGCCTTGTGACAATATGGATTGATGATCTCAAATATCAGATTGATCGTGAAGAGGGCACAGGACCAGGGAGTGGTTTGTTCTGTTACACCATGGGGTGGCTATGAGTTAGCACTGACTCGTAACAACCCCTGGAATTGTTTTAGTTCCAGTAGTTTGGAACCTTCTAAAGTGAAGAAGTTGATACATCCTACTTCTACTACTGAACAGGAGACATAATGCTGAGAGGCAATGCATGCCTTATGGTACTATTTCCTTTGGTTTTGGGTCCCATTTCTTATATTCACGTATCAAGTAACCTTGGAAGTTTTGTCACTTTTGTGCTGAGCAAATAAGTGAATAAAATCTAAAACAGATACAGGCTGCTTTATAATCTGGTTTGTCATTTGGACGTATGAAAGAAGATCTGATAATGTCGAAAGTATACCCGTGGCAGATAAAAATGATGCAAAAAGCTATTGTCAGGAACTGTAGTAAAATAACTGCAAAATCTACTATTTTGGAATAAAGCTATGGAGCCATTGAAATATATCTATTTTAGAATATCCTTCTACGGAGCCCTAGTAGAGATTGAGTGATGAAGCTTTGACCACCAGCTTACCAGATTGCCTTTGTTACTGAGTAAGAACTGTGGGTTGTCTGACGACCAAACCGTACAGCTGATTCTGTACAGGGGGCCTCCTTTATTGAATGGCAATGGCACATGTGGGTCCAACTGGAGCAGCTCATGAAGGCAACAACAATGCCCAATAGCAACTGGCACAGGTGCTTGTGGTCCACACTTTCGTTTAAATGCATCCATAGAGAAGATTTTCATCTAATACAGTTTTCTATTTTTATCCAGTACTCTTAGGCTCTATTTCCTTACACACATAGTTTCATTGAAAATGGAAAAAAAAAATCAATCACCTTCATCTTGGCAAGTTGATTATACTGAACTATTTCAGTCATCGATGGGGTAGTTATTTATCTTTACTATTAAAATTGAGGCACTGTGTTGAGTGAAGTCTCTTTATAATTGAGAGGTAGCACTAGCCTATCGTCCTATTTCTTTACTGAAGATGCCTGTGATCCTAAAGAAGAGAAAGTTGTAATTCTGGAGGATGAAAGAGCATCTTAGCCCTGTCGGTGTTATCCTTTATTAGTCCCAGGTATGTCTTGGTCCCTTGACAACCAACTGGTAACATATTTTCCTCTATGTGGCTAATCTGCTTTTCCTATACCGTAGAATTGATTAGATTTACATACATATAACTGGATATGTTTTAAATAACATAACAAAGAATACTCTTTTTATAAACAGGATGACATCCATAGGGTTTAGGTATGGGATTTCAACACATATTTTGGAAGACATAATTTAATCACTAATGCAATATGCCTTTTCCTTCACTGGCTACAATGATCATTCTTGAACTACTACATCCATATGCATAATCCACAACCATGACATTCCACAAAGTACTAGTTCTGACCAAGCAATGTATTAAGTCGCTAATTAAGTATGAAAAAGAAAGGGACTTGGGAAGATGTTTCCACGACCACAGTTGGATGGCAACATTTTATAGGATTGGAAGTATCTTCCAGGATGTGTTATATACTCCAAATCAGTGACCAAATTAGGGAGCAGATCTGCCATGCCTGCATTTGGAAATCAAGACAGGAGAATGAGAAAGCCTTCTATTGTTATTACCTCTACTGATCCATTAGCAAAATTTTTGATATCTGGTCCCAGCAATTTCAGGCTCCTCTGCTCTATAGTTCTTCAATCCCAGAGGTGAATAGAGACGGTTCCATTAAACGGGAATTCGAAATGACCCTCCCTGAACACTGTGATGTTGGTACTGGCTACGGGGAGCCTTAAATTCACTTATGAGCCTTCACATAAATTCAGTCTCTGTTGAATTTCTTCTGACAATTAACCAGCAGGGTGAGTACCTTTGTCCTTAAGT
>NW_022109768.1:8823430-8828423 GCF_000313985.2 Echinops telfairi | reverse complement strand
GTTTTCTTGATGTGCACTTAACCTTTATATAAAACTCTCTCTTATACATGAGTTTCTGTGGATTTGTTTCTCTAATGTAACCAGACTAACACAATGGGTCTTTGCCCTATCTTTTTCTGTTTAAGAGTTACTAAATGTTATCCTTAAATTATATTTGAGATTTGGAGTCTCTTTTGTACCTTAAAATAGTAAGAATGTCAAATAAACAAGGAGTGGACTCTCATATTTTGTTTAGTAGTAACTCCACTGAAACTATATTTCTCAACATTTCCTTCCCTTTAGGGCAGCAGTTCTCAACCTGTGGGTTGCGACACCCCTTCGGGGGAGGGGGTTGAACAACCCCTTCACCGGGGTCGCTCGATTCATAACAGTAGCAAAATAACAGTTATGAAGTAGCAATGAAAATAATTTTATGGTTGGGGTCACTACAACATGAGGAACTGTATGAAAGGGTCACGGCCTGAGGAAGGTTGAGAACCACTGCTTTAGGGTTTCATATTCGAATCAGCCACAAGTAAAAAGTGTGTGGAAAGTGGAAGTGATGCAGCAGTCTTTACTCTCTGAGGGTCCACACAGGGTTCTGCTGGTTCAACTGAACTGCATGTCCTCAACTTCTTTGATTCTGAACTCATCATGTGTGCAAGTGTAGGCCAGAGGAATCCAGCTTCTCCTGTAGGTCAACCATGTCATGAAATTCCTAGGTGATGACAGGCATGTATAGTTCACAATTTTTCTTTGCAGGTTTAAATTTTTCTCATGATACATTGGTGTACATGCAGGCATGACTATTTCTTCCCAATAGCCATCCCTGATAACTACAAAGACTTCCAGACCACAAAAGGATGTAGTGCTCATTGCCTTCCATAGCCTTTTCCCCCTCTTCCAACAATGATTTATGATGCAGCCCCTATAGTTAATCTGTGTGTCCATATCATTTTTAGTAATTTGACTCCCAGATTAAAACCAAACCAAGAGAGAAGTAACTAAGACTTGTTTTTATATGGTCTCCTTTCAGTCAGAAATACAATATACATGGAAATCATGTTTCATATTTATATCAATAGCACTAAATAAATATCTCTCACATTTGTTTCTCAAAATTTTGTTTTGTTTTGTTTCATATTCTTGCATTTCCTATTATTTGCCTTCCCTTATTGTTTTAATAGAATCATAATTCTCATAAGACTGTAAGACCTACCTTATAGTTAAAAATTGTATGAAAATAAACAAAATTTAATTAATAAATGTGCTAATCGATGTTCCATATGTATACAAACCAGTCCAACTTCTATCTTGGCTGCTTGTGCATGTGAAAAAGAGAACAAGAAACAGGCAACATAGTATATCTTTAATAAAATACAGAGAACTGTATTAAGCTTGCTAGATTTTAAAAATCCAGAATTTTCCCTCCTTGAAATGTTCATAGCAGATCCTTGGTATAACAGTTGTGAAAGCACTTAGCTGCTATCTAAAGTATTAGCAGTTCAAATCAGCTGCTCCCAGAGCAAAAGTCTGCTTCTGTAAAAATTACAACCTTGAAAATCCTATGGAGCAATTTTATTCTGTCCTACCGGGCTGCTATGAGTCAGAAAAACTCATAGCAACGGTTTAGTTTTCTTTGTTTATAATGTTTATGATGAGCCTTCCAGATTGTGGCTGAATGGAACTATTTATTTCTGCATAATCTTGCTGCCCTAGCCTCACCCTTCAAACTCAAAGATAACAAATGATCCATCATATTTAAACAGGGCTGCTACCCCTATCTAATTGGAAAACAAATTTGTTTTCTTATAGCGACCACACTTATAGGGACAAGATCTTCAACATTTGAACTACTCAATCAGCAAGTCAACTGGAGTTGAAATGATATGCAATTAATGATTAATTTAACTCCCTTCCCCCAAGACTTACTATGAAATTAGAAAATAGATTTAAAATAGCAAGTTTAATCTGATACAGCCAAGTTGGAGAAGCTAGATAAATATTTTTAATGTGTGGGTAGATATGTCAACATGAACTTGCTAATATTTTACCACTGAAATGGTGGGATAGACACAAATAAGTTGAGAATACTGAAGGCCCCAAGAGGATAATTGTATAGAAATCCTTATCTTTTCAGCAAAAGGGATGCGATTTTTGCTCTTCCTGTTTTGCTAGGTGTTTGCACCTTTCCGTTAACTTGCTTTAGGCATCCCAACTCTCCACTAGCTTTTACCAAGCAGCTCCTCCTTCAGGGTCTATGCTACGGAGGCCTGGCAGTGTAGGGGTTAAGTGTTGGACTGAGATCCTAATGGATCCGAACTCCAATGGCAGTTCAAAACCACCAGCAGCTCCAAGAGAGCGGCTCTCTATCCCCTTAAACAATTACAGTCTCAGAAACCCACAGGAGGCAGCTCTGAGTCAGCCAAGACTCAAAGGCTGTGAGTTTGAGTTTTATCGATGTCTGACCCAGGCTCAAATTCTTGAAAGATCTGAGCCCCAGTCATCATGCTCTTGTTGTTTCTTGTGGTATTAGACATAATTTTCTATAACATCATAATTTTTCTGTGTCTATGTGGCATTTCTATGACTTCGTTGTAAATTCTTTCTGAGCACGACCCAAAATGTGTGCTTGTTTTGGTCTCATCTTTAGTATCATCGCTGGCACAGACTAACCAGTCGGTGTTGAGTCACCTCTGCCTTCTGGTAAGCCAGGGAGGTCAAAGTAGAATAGCACTGTGCTCCAAAGGGCTTCAATAGTTAATTTTCAAAAGGAGATCACTAGCTTTTCATCAGAGGAATTTCTGGGTGAACTCAAAACTCCAACCATTTGCTTAGCAGCTGACTGCATTTGGCATTGGTACCTTTCAGGGAATCAAACACATCTTAGGTATAAAATTTTAAAATGAAAGTAAAATGAATGACCATTAGACACACGATGCAGGTCATGTTTCCAGGGAAAGCGGATCCTGAGATGGAGATTAATGTGCAGACAGGGATGAGGTAGTGACCCCAGAATGAATACTTAGTGTAGAAGCAATATTGGGAAGCATTACTTTCCAAAGTAACAAAATCAAAATCTGTCCATCTCAATTGATAAGGAATATTTTGATTGTATTTCTTCTAAGACTAATATGTTTGTTGTTCTGGAAATTCATGGGATACTCAATATTTTTCATCATCATCAGTTTGAATGCATCAGTTCTCTCTTTTTCATTGCCAATTTTCATATATATGTGTGTGTGTGTGTATGTATATATATATATACATACACACACACACATATATATATATGAAGCAATTAGAAAGTCCTTGATGAGTCATCAAGGTGAGACCTTTGGTTTTTAAAACTGCTTTTTCAAAGAGATGTGCGCAGTAAACTGTGCAATGCAAAACATTATTTGATTTCTTGATTCCTCTTTCCATAGAAACTGATAGTTGATCTAAGTAGATGAGAAAATCCTTGAAGACTTCAATCTCTATTTATCGCGATATTGTTTCTTGGTGCAATTGTGAGGATTTTCAATTTCTTGTAGTTTAGAGGTAATCCATATTGAAAATCTTAGTCTTCGGCCTTCCATTGTGAGTGCTTTAAATCAATTTCATTTTCAGTATGCATTTTGGTCATCTGCATATCACAGGATGTTAAAGACTATACCTAATCTTGATGCTGTCATCCTCATACGTTCACTTTCTAAAATTATTTGTTCAGCATACTAATTGAATAAATAAAATGTAAGGATACAGCCTCATCCTATATCATTTTCCCCCATTCTGAACCACCTAATATCTCCTTGCTTAAACATTTGCTGGTTGAAATATGTATATGTTTCTCATGAGCACAATTAAGTAATCTAGAATTTCTGTTTGCAATGTAAATAAGGGCAGTTCCTTCACTTTTCCCTTTCTTGATCGACTCTTCAACTTTCCCTTATTTTGAACAAATCTTCTTTTATTCTCTAACTTTGCCTGTAGAAAAAGTTTATCTGCTACTTACTAGGTACAATGTGAACATATGGTGGATAAGCAGGTCTTCTCTCCTCCAGGAATTTCTCATTTGGTCTTTTTCTCATTCAAGTATAATATTACAATAGGAAAAACATTTTTATGATTCTTATCTGCTTTAAATAAAAATCTTGTTGTCTTGAATACTGGTTAGTGTGGGAAACAGTGTATGGGGGCAAACTCTCAACATTCATGTAGTAAGGAGTCTGGGAGGCCAGAGGTCCCTTGGAGGGAACCTGTATGTTTGTGGGTTGGAGGTGAGTCCCACTCACATTCTCCTAAAAGTTATTCCCTATGATGTCCCCCATAATAATGTCAAGTTTATGGTGCTGTTTGCAAACACATGGTTGCTTATTATACACTTGAAGACCAACTGCTTAAAGGCTTTTTGCCTGCAGGTTGTCTGCCATCAAAAGCAATCAGATCCAATCAGTTCCACCCTAAGTAGGGCCCCCCCCCCCCTTCCTTATGATAAGGATCAGAGATTATTTCCCTGGAGAAGAGTTCAAAGATACCTAAGGTCAAGCTAACTCAGGGACACCCAAGGGTAGGCTACCATCTTGACTCTAGAACCTGCCTATCTTGTTAGAATGTACCTTCCTGTCACATGTATACCCCTAGTACAACCCCTTCACTCTCCTCATATCAATACTATGTTTGAGCTCATTGCAGTCACTGTACTGACTCATCTCCCCGAGATGAACTGTGCCAAGTTAACTCCTATTTTTTAATGGCCCTCTACATTACCGAACATGATGGCTTCTCCAGAGACTGGCCCCACCTGATAATATGACCATAGTACTGAGGCAAGTCTTGTCATCCTTGTTTCAAAAAAGCGTTCTGTTTGAACTTCTTCCAACCAGTATTTGTTTTTCCTACTTTCATGCCAGTACAGTGAACCCTCGCCACTTCGTGCTTCGACTTCCGCGGCTTCACTCTATCACGGTTTTTGCGTAACAGCGCATGCTCTGTCATTACTGCCACTGATTGGCTCATACTGTACACGCTT
>NW_022109768.1:8808870-8823330 GCF_000313985.2 Echinops telfairi | reverse complement strand
TATTTGATTTACAAATAAGGAATCCTACTTCGCAGAATTTCATTTATCACGGTAGGGTCTAGAACCGATTAACCGCGATAAACGAGGGTTCACTGTATATATTCAATATTCTCAACAACACTAGATTTCCAAGATTTCAAATCTTCTTCAGTGTCCCTTAATCATTGTATAGCTTTCACATGCTTATGAGGTGATTAAAAGTACTATGACTTAGGCAGGCTCACCTTAGTGCTCAAAGTGATAGTTTTGCTTTTTAATATTTAAAAAGACCTTTTGAAGTCAATTTGACTTTCTCACTCCATATTTTGTGCATCTCATCGTAATACTTTGTATTCTCCAGCTGCTCTTTGAAATGATCTGCTTGACTCTTTAATTTTACCGTTTCTTCCTTTTGTTTTACCTTTTCTACATTATACGATCAGAGAACTCTGCTGACACCAAAGTCTTTGTTTCTTATCCTTTAAAAACATTTTTTTGGTTTCTGTTTTGTTTGTTTGTTTCCTGTCCTTTTAATAACTTTTTTCTTCCTTCAGTATGATGTTAATGTAAGCTTACAAATCTTCTGGTGTTTAGTCGTTGGTCTTCAATGTATCAAATCTATTCTAGAGATAGTCTCCAAATTAAAGTGGTCTATGTCCAAGATCATAGAGTGACTCTTATAGATTCATTTTACTTTTCTTCAGCGTCAATGTGAATTTAGAACCAAAAATCAACTGTCAATATATGAGCAATTGATGATCTCTTCCATATTCGTCCCTTGGCCCTGTTATACTGATGATATTGAGATGCTTCATCTTCTCTTTCACAGATGGAGTCAGGGTGATTTCCGTGTAATCCATCTGGTGAGATCTACAGCAGTCATCATTTATGTTGCTGAAAAGGTATTTGCAATGATAAAGTAATTGTTCTTGCAAAATCATATCATGTTATTTCTAATTTATTTTCTATCACCAAGGTCATATTTTCCAACTATTGACCCTTCTTCATTGTTTCTATCATATTTCAATCATCATCAATGAATATTACATGTTTTATTAATTTTAGATTGCAGAAATTGCTAGACATCTTCACTTTCTTTATTTTTGGCTTAGTGATTGGTGTTTAAATTTGAATAATTATTGTATTAACTAGATTGACTTCATATTAACTGGTATATAAAAAAAGAATAAATTGAAAATAGTATTTAGTCAATTCCAACTTTTAGCAACCCCATCTAGGCTTTGTAAGACTTTAAATCTTCACAGAAGCAGAGCGCCTCATATTTCTGCTTGTGAGCAGGTTGTGGGTTTGAATAGCTGGCCTTATGTTTAGCAGCCCCCTGTCTAACCAACAATGACACTGTAGAAGAGCAACATGGACTGAAATGGATTTACTGCATAGATATTTACATTTCATAGATATTGTGTGTGTATATATATGTATGTGTGTATATATATATAGGCAAGAAAGACTTTAAACTCAGATTCTCTAAATTCATGTCTTGGTTTTAATACTTGCTGGTTATGCAACTCACTTAATGCTTTAAATTATGTCTGTGAGGACATATTTTCTCCATATACATTAATAAGAGGAACATATAACATCTAACAATAGAGGAAATGCAGAAGAATCCAGCTGTCATCTGTAAAGGAATTTACATAAAGGAACTTACAAAATTATGACATAACACTGCTTTTCTCACTAGGTTTTTGATGTTGTTGTTTTAAAGAATAGAATTAGTTTATATATTTAAAGTCAGCATAATAATGTATTTTAAAAGTAAATTAATAAACACACATCTGGCTTATTGCTCAGCTTTGACTTTTGGTATGGTAAATATTGATAGATATAAAGCATGTAAATGAAAACTTTCAGGTTATCAGTAATTGGTAAGGTTGTAAATAAGTCCTGAGACTAAAAATTTGACAATCTTCTTATGGGAAGAGGTCAGATGCTTACAGACATCCTCCCTAAAGACAGTCAGTCACCAGACTACTGTAGGCCCAGCTCCCTGCTGTTAAGGACAATGGACAGTCATCAATTTGGTTCCTTTGGGTGGAGTTTACAACCTACTGCTAATGGTTCTTAGGGAGATCCAGAGAACAGATCAAACCTGCTTCCTGACATCCAAAATTCAAAACAACACTTCATATGAGGACTAAAGATATGATCATCTAATAACCATCCAATAAAAAATCACAATAATCAAACAGGATAAGATCTCCCAGACATATCTGTGGGATAATGCAGAGTTTATCACAGATTTTCAGACAAGGCCTCCTAATGAAAGCCCACTTCCCAGCCAGAAACCCTTCATTAAACAGATCTCAATTTACTACCTGTTAGGGTGTTATTTCCAAAGCCATTCAACTCCCACATGCTTACATCTCCTATCATTACCCTCCCCGGGTTACTATTAGAATAAATACAAAACAATTAAGGACAGGATTATGCAAAAATAAAATATTTACATAGACATGCAACTAATAAGAATAAAATCTGAGTAAAAACTTTTCATTCCCTAATATTGACAAGAAAATAACTACATTCTATTTTTTATTTTCAAGATGTATTCTCTATTAATCTCTGTTGTCCAATGGTCAGGTGGATGGGGCAGGAGATTTCCTAGCTTCATACAAGATAAGAGACTCTCATCCTTAAAACTAGAGTACATTAACCAGTTCTTGGCTTATTATGTGTGAAAGGATACTAACAAGAATCCGATTTGTGTGCAGAAGTCTAGGCAATCTATCTGGTAACTATTACCTGCTCTTGAGTTAAGTTTTGACTCATAGATACCCCATAAGATATAATAGAACTGCTCCATAGAATTGACTAGACAATAGTCATTTACAGGAATGATCAACAAGGCTCTCACTAAGAGCTGTTGGATGAGCTTGAAGTACAAACTTTACAGTTAGCCAATGAGACCATGTACAGCCAGGCTCTTCAATCAATTGGTCTTATACGGGAGTGGGCAAAAGAAAATTGTTGTTTTTGTTAGGTGTTATAGGATAAGATCACTCATAGTGATCTTATTTATAACACAAGAAAAAATTAGTATATATGAATACATATATATATAGGTATACACACATACATATATCCACACATACACATATATGTGTGTGTCATAAATTTATGACTGACAGGGTTAAAGAAGCTGGCAAGTGCCAAGGATGTGGGTTAAATAGCAGGCTGTGCTCTTTACATGACTCATGGAGCTGCAGGGGCTGGTGAACTGAAGATCAGTAACTCAGATCTCAGATGGCAACTTACTGGTTGCTGAGGTAAATGGATCCAAGATCAACTGATAAGATGACAGGCTACTGACTCACAAGCCAGAGAGGCTAATGGCTTCTGGAATTGGTAGACAATGTAGTATGTCACTAGCTCAAGTCCAAAGAACCAGAGATCAGATAATGAACCAGATGCACGTTCTAGATTCAGCAAACCCCTCCCCCCAAAAGCTGCATCAGAACATCTACATATATTGCACATAGTCAAGCCTGAAGGAAACTTCCTTTCAATTGATTGGTTGTTCAGAGCAGATCTCATTACAAAGATGATCACCTTGTGCCAGATCTCACCCTGGTAGTTACATTGTAACTACCACATCCTTCCATGAGATGCAATCTTCACAATGATAGCATCTCACTCTCTCTCTCTCCATGTTTGTGTGTGTGTAAATGAAAGAAAATATGGAACCTATGAAAAGCCTTTGTAGATTAAAGATGAAGAAAAAATTACTGTCTTACTAGGTATGATGCAAAGGACATTTGTTATTTCAAAATGAGGAGTGAGCTTTACAATGTCTTCCTTTGTTATTTCAGTAAGATTAAGAAATCAAGTATGTTATGAAACAAAAGAAAAGATGAGATAAGATTATAACTAATTTAACAAAGAACTGAATAAATTAAAAAATTCTAAGTGATGAAATAAAATACAATCACAAAATTAAGATCAAATTCATAATAAGGAAGATGTGGTATTGTGGAAAATTGAATTCATGTTGTAAAACCTGTTATCTACTAAGTTTCTATAATAAGAACAGGGGGAGTGATGATATTATACATACAAACTAAAGAATATAGATACCATGTTTTAAAGAGAAATATCTGTGAATTTGATTTTTTTAAGTGATCATAGAAAAATATAAATAGTACTCTCAGAATAAATGTGTTGTAACTACAGCGAACTAAATTTAAATAAAGTAAGACTAGAAGAGAAAAATATCAAAAGTATCTTTATGATCTTGGAGGCAGGGAAGTAATTATTTTACCAGATTCAGAGTCCTTTCATAAAGGAATAATTGAAAACTAGGATTGCATCCTTATTAAAATGTTATATTTGACACAAAGTATCCTGCTCGTATATACCCAAACCCTTCCAAAATATTTGTTTTCTCCTCTGCCCTTAGGTGCCATGGGGATTCTCTACTCCATCATCTTGACCTGGATCAAGTCCATCCCTCTCTGGTTCAACCCCACACAAAACCACTCAGACAACATATTTTAAAGCATGGGATATTTTACTGAAAATGGGGTGGCCAAATAAAATATGCTGAAACAGAACATTGCGCATTTATGTCTTCCACATCTCTGGGATAATTTCCTGTTATTTTCTTAACATATCTTTCATTTCCTATCATCTCTCTGGCTTTTGTCTTTTTCCATTTCCTTCTTGATGCTCTGAATTCTTTTCTCTGACTCACAAAAGAACAATAATAATTCCTCTAATTTTTAATGCACACCCAAATGCACCGTCATGCAGTTGATTAAAATTCATAACAAGCCTATATAGGGTTTCTGAAACTGGAGCAGGGGTCCTCAAACTTTTAAAACAGGGGGCCAGTTCACTGTCTCTCAGACCCGTTGGAGGGCCAGACTATAGTTTAAAAAGCACTATGAACAAATTCCTATGCACACTGAACATATCTTATTTTGAAGTGAAAAAACAAACGGGGCAAAAACACCCGGTGGGCCAGATAAATGTCCTCTGTGGGCCACATGTGGCCCGCGGGCCGCAGTTTCAGGACCCCTGCTCTAGAAGCTTTAGCAGACCAGACGGCTTCACTTTTCTCCTATGGAATAACTGGTAGGTTTGAACAGCCAACCTGTGGCTAAGTAGTCCAGTGTCTAACTCTTGCACCAACAGGGATCTTTTTTCCCATACACATAGACTAACAATTTAATAGTAGCTTCAGAGACTCATGTTTTGTACCAATGTCTTATATTTTCCTAATAGACAGTAGATTCTCCCTACAAGGTACTCAAGTGACAGCTGCCGATCCACAATAGTTTTCAATTCCTTTATTTCAGTTGCCCAAATAGACTCAAGACATTGTAGTATGTATGTATGTATGTGTAGCATGATCTCAAATATGCAAGATGCCTATCACACATAATTATTAATTTACTGTACTAATTTCCCTCTTATTGTGACTTTGACAGAACAATCGGCCATTAAATAAGTTAAAGGGAAATAATAAAAGGAGCATAGGACTGTATTCCCTGGATAAAGAAGGAAAATGTTCATGGTTTCTGTCAATGCAGTTTTTGCCACATCTCTGGAAATCACACTGACAGCTATTCTTCTGCCTCCGGGCCAGGCCCTACCCTCACAGGGACATGGGGCTCTAGCCGAGTCTTTCTTCATAAGGTCTGTGCTCTGCGCTGTTTCTTTGTAAGCCTTTGAGGCACATTCTCCTGTGTTGTACATCCCTGGTGTTCCATATTTCCCGGGATCTATATTTTGTTAGATCAATGTCTGTCCTTCAGGAAGTTGGCTTGATTCATATCGATTCTCCAACATGTCTTGCAGGGCTCTTCCTAAAGTAAATTGCCTGCAGAAACTAGCACGCACGCAGCCCAGAGATGCATTCAATGTGTCTCCATTGACACTCTGCAACCGTGACAGAGAATCCACTCCAGGTCTCTCTCTCTCTCTACTATATACATCCATGCTCCCTCCCTAATAATTAGTAAAAATATCCTTTAAAAAAAACTTAACTATTCCTGAAACCGGAGATTAGAATAGATGCTCACATATTCCTACAGTAACAATCTTTATTGAACTCTTTTCTAATATTATCTTGAATAATTTAACTTCTATGAACCCAGGATCAGGGATATTGATGTAGAATGCCTATATAGGATTTTTGAGACTGAAGAGATATGTGGATAGATAAATTGATAGGCGGATGGATGACAAACATGCAGACTTCTTAAAACTTTCTCTCTCATCTCTTAGACGAGTCACTGGTTGTTATAACTAGAATTTACTTCAGCCTACGTTATCTCCAAAAGGATGTCTGAAACCTCTGGGGAAGGACTAAAAGAAATGGAAATCATTGCAATTTTAAAAGAATTCCATAGTAAAGAGTTTGAACCAAAGATTTTTTTTCTCTTTTCCCTTCTCGTCTGTATTTTTTAAATGAACCCGTGTTCAAGGAATAATTCATTTCATTTCAAATGTTAAATTATAAATCCCTACTTGCCCTGCTCAGTCCATGGTGATGTATCTTACTTTCCTGAAAGATAAGAAGAGTCAGCAGGGGAATTTTGACAAACTCCACCTTATCTCAACGTGACACTTGATGATCTGTTCTCTGGTCTTTCACTTCTTTATTGGAGAAGAACTTTTTCTCTTCTATAAAGCTTAACAACATCTACATCCCAACTTTATCCTGCTCCACCTGCAATGTCAGTTATTCCTGGCCTTGCCAGTTCCTTCAGTATCTCTCTCTTCATAGTTCTCTACTCACTGTTTCTATATTGATATACTTTCTTTTTAATCATTTGATTGGGGGCTCGTACAAATCTTATCATAATCCATCCATCCATTGTGTCAAGTACATCTGTACATTTGTTGCCATCATCATTTTCAAAACATTTTCTTTCTAATTGAGCCCTTGATATCAGCTTCTCATTTTTCCCCTTCCTCCCTCCAAACTGTTGATTATTTATAAATTATTATTTTTTTCACGTTTTACATTGACCAATGTTGTCCTTCACCCACTTTTCTGTTGTCCGTCCCCCTGGGAGGGGCTTATATGTGGATCATTGTGATAGGTTCTCGCCAGACCTTCCCTCCTGGTATCGCTACTCTCAATATTTGTCCTGAGGGGTTTAGCTATTGGTCCTGAGGGGTTTACTTGTCCTAGTTCCCTTTGTTTCCAGCTCTTATTTGTATGTGTGTACATGCTCTGGTCTAGCCGGATTTGTAAGGCGGAATTGGGGTCATGATAGTGTTGGGGAGGAAGCATTAAAGAACTAGCAGATAGCTGTATGTTTCAACAGTGCTATACTTGCAGCCTGACTGGCTCATCTCCTCCCTGTGATCCTTCTGTCAGGGGATGTCCAGTTGCCTACAGATAGACTTTGGGTCTCCACTCCCCACTCCACCTTCATTCACAATGATATGATTTTTTTGTTCTGGGTCTTTGATGCCTGATACCTGATCCCATCGACAGTTCATGATCATACAGGCTGGTGTGCTTATTCCATGTGGGCTTTCTTGCTTCTGAGGTACATGGCCGCTTGTTTATCTTCAAGCCTTTAAGACCCCAGATGCTATATCTCGTGAGCCGGGCACCATCAGCTTTCTTCATCACATTTGCTTTTGCAACCACTCTGTTTTCAGTGATCGTGTCGGGAAGGTGAGCATCATGAAATGCCAGGCTATTAGAACAAAGTTCTTGCATTGAGGGAGTATTTGATTAGAGACCCAATGTCCATCTTCTACCTTAATACTATACCTATAAATATATGTACATAGATCTATTTCCCTATTGTCATATATAAATATATTTACATATGTACATGCTTGTAGTTAGACCTCTATAAATGCCCTTTGCCTCCTAGTTCTTTCCTCTATTTCCTTTTACATTCCTCTTGTCCCACTATCGTGTTCAGCCTTCATTTGAGTTTCAGTAATTCCTCTCAGTTACATTGCCTTTCATCAAGCTCTACCAGGCCTCCTAAACCCTCCTCGCCATCAATTTTAGATCATTTGTTCCCTTGTCCCTACGTTTGTTAACACCCATTTCCTTTCCCCTTAACCCCCTCTCCTGTGGCCCCCGGAACCATCAGTCCTGTTGTTTTCTCCTCTGATTGTGTATCCTGCCTATCTTAGCTAGATAGACATTAAGAAACAATAATAAGCAGACAAACAAGACAGAGCAAAACAAAGCAACAAAAGAAAACAGAACAATAACAACACAACAACAACAAAAGAAAAGCATATAAATATTTGCAGGTCTGTTTGTTGACCTTTAGGAGTGTTTTCTGATCAAGTCTGATGGGGTGCCACACCCTGACCCGACAGTGTATTTTTGATATTCCCAAGGGACTTCATTCCTCTGCTCCCCTTGTTGCTCTGTTGCACCCCTTAGTGGTTCACCTCTGTGTGGTGGGGTCAGATGGAGCACAATTCTTGCACTGTGTTTCCAGTGTTGTCCCCCATAGCACATGGGTCAGTGAGGGACGTCATGTCTTGTGGTGGGGCTGGCCCTATGATCCTCTGACCCTATGATCCATGTGGTGGGGCTGGCCCTATGATCCTTGGTGCTCTGAGCAGGAATATTGTCCTTGGGATTTGGTGGGCCAGCAGGTGCTCCACGCTCTCTCCCTCCCCGATATAATTTTCTTAAGACTACCTTTGCTCACTCCTTTTGTTTCAAGGTTGATTTTCTACCAAGGCTTGAATCATGTTCTCCATACCGTTTTTCCAATTCCATTGATCACCACAGGTTCTAATGCTGCTTTAAACTCCTTTTCCAAAGAGTCCCCAGTCCCTGTAATCCCATTATTCTTATGGATAATGGCTCCTTTGTTTTTGCAAGCATTCTCCTCTCTTTGCTATACTAACTCACTGCCAGTGAGGTGATTTTGAATTATAGCAAGCCTATAGGATAAGGTACAACTGCTTCCTTGAGCTTCTGAGACGGTGACTCTTTACTGGGGTAGAAATCCTCATCTTTCTCACACCAAGCAGCTGGTGGTTTCAAATTGCTGACCTTGTAAATTGAAGCCCAACTCGGAACCACTACACCACAGCTGTACTGGTGGCATAATGTATTACATGTTGGGTTGCTAATCATCAAGTCAGCAGTTCGAAACCACCACCCACTCTGCAGGAGAAAGACAGGGCTCTCTACTCCCATAAAGCCTTACAGTCTGGAAAACCCAAAAGGGAAATTCTTCCCTGTCCTATAGGATCACTAGGAGTGGACTGTAATCCACTCGTGATCACGAGGTGTCAAAGGGATCAGGTATCAGGCATCAAAGAACTAAAATTCAAATCATTGTGAATGAAGGGGAGTGCAGATTGGGGACCCAAGACCCATCTGTAGTCAACTGGATTTACAGAGGGTTGCGGGGAGGAGAAAACCAGTCAGGATGCAGGGTATTAACGATGAAACATACAACTTTCCTCTAGTTCCTAAATGCTTCCTCCCTGCTCTACGCCCGCCCCCGCCCCCCCGCCCCACTATCATGATCCCAATTCTACTTTACAAATCTGGTTAGGCAAGAGGATGTACACTGGTACAGATAGGAACTGGAAACCCAGGGAATCCAGGACAGATGATTCCTTCAGGACCAGTGCTGAGAGTGGTGATACTAGGAGGGTGGAGGGAGGGTGAGGTGGAAAGTGGGAACCAATTACAAGGATCTACATATAACCTCCTCCTTGGGGGATGGATAACAGAAAAATGGGTGAAGGGAGATGTTGGACCTTATAAATATGTAAGATATGACAAAATAATAATGATTTATGAATTATCAGGGTTCATGAGGGAGAAGGAGGGAGGGGAAAAATGAGGAGCTGATACCAAGGGTTTAAGTAGAAAGCAAATGTTTTGAGAATGATGATGGCAACAAATGTACACAAATGTGCTTGACACATGGATGGATGTATGGATTGTGATAAGAGTTGTACGAGTCCCCAATATAATGATTTAAAACAAAACAAAACAATGGCATTGAGTGAGTGCTTCTGTAGCAAATGTACCACAAAATGTGCAATGATTCAAGTCGGGTTGAAGTTTACATTTAGGCCAAATAAGGCCCACAATGGATGTTTCTGATTGACAGATGGTCCATTCTCAAGCAGTACTACGAAGGAAAGATCTTCCTGTCATCTGACAGCTTTCTTTTCTCCATATCTGTGGCAGTTTTGCCTGTATCCACTTAGAAAAGCTAGCTTTACTTTCATCTTAGCTTTTAGATAGCTAAAATAGTTCTTGCATGAGATTAAGGAAGCAGTCCTGAAGCAGTCATTCATAGGGAGATGCAGTAAGAAAGGTAGGCAAACTCCACCAACTTCTGGCCTGTTCTCACTAGCCTCTGCTTCCCTGACAGCGCTTCTCATGAGTCCTGGCCCTGTGCACTAGACACGTTGCCAACAACCTGATAGAAAGGTTATCTCCACCAATTCCTATTTGCGTTGCTCTTTGGCAGTTGTACATGCCTGACTTCCCAGTTTCCCTTAAGGATTCTAACTCGTCCTGTGCCAGTGCTTCAGAAAAAACTGGGTACTAGCATTTCTTTATTATTCTAATTAACTATTCTGTTCCCTTGTTTCCCATTTTGTAATGGCAGTATGTCCTCTATGTGCAATCAATTTCCCTTCAATACGTAATAATGACTCTGAACTCCAATCAACCATGCTGGAGTCCCTGTTCCTGCTTACTGGAATTGACTTTGCTCTTTCTCTTTCCTTAATGTTCATGCAAATCCTTTTAATTGGGGTTGTATTAAGTTTCACATATTCCTTAAAGACTTTCTTTTAGCATACATCTTTTTTTTTTACTTCTGAAAATTTATATCAAAACATATATCATCCTAATTTCTGATGGCAATTCTCCTTAAGAAATATTATCCCTGTGGTTCTCATTTCCATACCAAGGGCATAGCAGAATCTACTACACTGAGTATTGATGGCCAAGAAAGGAATTATTTCTTCACTTGGGTGACACGTTGTTGAAAGCGGGTATTATCAAGAAACAAAAGAACCAAATTGGGGAAATGGCAAGGTAAATAAATGAGACAAATTCGAAAACTAAACAGTTTTTATAAGTGTTTTCAAGCCTGAGCCAACGTTACCAAGACTAAACTTGTCAACAACTGCAAGCAAATTAGCAACCCACCTGCTGTGGTAAAGGAAGCATTTGGAGCTCAAAAGAGAGGGAGGAAGATGGTAAATGGTAGTTTTACAAACACTTATACCATAAAACACCGTTGCATTTATTAGCATTCTTTGAGACTCCCTGACTCCTTTCTGGACAGTGTTTTATATCATGCCTATGAGGGAAAGGTTATGAACTGGGAGCAATCTGACATCGGAGTAAAGAAACCGAAAGGAATCCCTTGCCAAATATCTAAGAGTGATAAAGCTAGCAATAGAAACCAGGTCCTCTGCCTTACCATCTGGTGTTCTATTAGGTAGACCACACTGTCTCTCTGAATTGCCAACCTTCATGAACAATTATGCATGTGACATAATGCCTTCTTTCGGACATGAGGGAAATTGTTATGTTTATGTATAAAATAAACAAACAAACAAAAACAAACCCATTGCCATTGAGTTGATTCCAACTCATAGTGATTCTATAGGACAGAGTACACACTGCCCCATTAGGGTTCTAATACTTAGGGAAGCTGTATATGATTGTAAAACTTTATGAAAGCAAGCTGCCACATCTTTCTCCCACAGAGCATTGTTCAAAGCTTTGAACAATGGAACTTTCTGTTAGCTGCTGCATGCTTTAACCATTGTGCCACCAGGGATCCTTATCTATATATGCACATTTGTAATTAATTATATTGTTTCTTTATATTACAGGCAAGTCAAAATATAATAGAATCCATTAGATTTACTTTAATGTTACAGAAAAAAAATTCACTGATGGTAGATAGGGAGTCATTAATTTAAAGGGATGTAATTTGAGTATTAGCTTATCTTAGTTCTATTAACTATTATACACCTATGATTTTCTTCTCTGATTAGGTCAGAGGTTCAAGCCTACCAGCTGCTATGAAGTACAAAGATGTGAATTTATAGTTTTGGACACTCTATATGCTATGTGTCACTATGAATCAGTGGTAGTGGATTTTGGGGTTTTCTTCTAAACTACATTCAACAATGCTGAATTAATTGGACCTGGGACTTCAATTACATGCCTGTGACAAATAATAATTACAAAAGCAACTAAGCTGGTTCCCCACTATCAATTCTCCTAGCCCACTAGTGCATGTCTTCCAACACATGCAGGCTCACACATTATTTACTATAGTTCAGAAATGGCATCTCTTGCATATCTTGAAGTGAGTGTTTCCCACTTAATTCACAGAAAATATAAGCCTTGGTGGAATTGCTGATCTAAGAATCTATTTGAGTTTATAAAAGAGATGTTATCCTTTGCTATATTAATATTGTAACCTTTATTATTCAATGCCGATGTGCTGATGACCAGCTCCCACACTAAAATTACCCTATAGTTTATATGAACAGTCCTGATACATGCATTTTTGGACTGCAGTGATGTAACAATAACCACAGAAATAAAGTTAAGCTAAAATTGTTCATGTTGATTAGTAGCAGAGAGTCTGAGTTACTCAATTCTCTAAAGTCATTTAAAAATCAAATTTACAGTCTTTATATTATTTACATATTGTCTGAATTATTTACCATGCTAAACAGAAAATTGTGGAAGCAAACTATTCATTCAAAAAGATTTAAAGCATGGATACTTGAGAAAGGATATCATGACACATGAGTAAAAATTCAGTGCCCAGGGAACATATCACAGAGTTGACCTTCAAATGCAGCATGGCCGCTGCCCTTTTAGTCATTGCTTTGTCTGTTCCTAGAACAGTGCCTGGCATATGACCTGTATCATTTGCCAGTTCTTTTGAAAAGTCTTTCCTTCAATAGAAAATTTTCTAACTATTGATTCTCTATTATATCTATCTATCTATCTATCTATCTATCTATCTATCTATCTATCTGCATCCCAGAAGAAATATGTGAGCCCTGGACTTTTTAATTAAATTGAAGTGTAAAATAGGGATGTAGAGCTGATAGGTATCCAAATAGAAAAGGTGAAATGACAAGAAATACATTTGTACATATTTCATTATAGTCCCTCTCTCTTATAGGATCCCACTCAGGCAGCTGAAGCTGTGTAAGCAAGGTTATAAGAAAAGATGGGGGACATTCAAGTTAGAAAAAAAATAAGACCATGGCCATATTAAGTCCAGGAATTTAGGATCCAGGATGAAAATAAAAAGTAAGTTATAAAATCAAGAGAGGAACACAGTAAGGACATTTTAAAGTAAAACTCTTCGTAAGTATACGGGACAGGAGGACAAATATTGCCTTTGCGATCAAAGACAAGGGTGTTGCAGCGAATAGAGCCTATGTTTCCAGGGCTATATATTTAGAGCATAGGTAAAAGTCAGTGCCCAAAATCTTTAAAATGAAGTAAATAATCATTTTGCCTGGATTCTGAAAATGGTGGTAGTTATCGTAGATTCTCTTAAGTCATTTATGTGTATAATAAAAAAGGAAAACAATATAATAAAGAGGGGAGAGAAAAAAACTGGAGGAACATGCTGACAGTACAAAGCAAGTAGAGAGTGAAGCACTTAGAGATGAAAATCGAAGTGTTCGTGTCTAATGCATCTCCACATAAAGAAGGCAAAGGCTCTCACATGATCCATACGTTACAACACCATAAACAAAGAAATCATTGAAGTTGTCAAATATTTCATTTTATTTAGATTTACCGTCAATATCCGTGGGACGAAGGGTCGGGAAATCAAGTTCTTCATGGCATTGGGAACCTACAACAAAAGATTTCTTTAAAGTGCTAAAATGTAAAGATGTCCCAAGAAAGCACATGTGTCACGTTGAGGATTCTGGCACCCCAGGATTGAGCCACGGTGTCTGAAAGTCCCCATGTGGCTGTGAACGCTGGACCCTGACTAAGGAAGACGGCCGAATTAAGGTGTTCGGGCAAAAGGTTCGACACGCGATGGACTGCTAGCATAAGGAACAAATCTGTTTAAAGAAATACAGCCCGAATGCTTCTTAGAAATGAGAATGGTGTGACTTTGTCGCATGTAATTTGAAAAATTATCCCAAGAGTTCAATCCCTGGAGAAAGACTTGTTGAAGTAGGGAGTCAGCAAAAAAAAAAGCAGCCCCTCAAGGAGATGGATTGACACAGCAGCTACAACAACGTGCTCAAACATCACAATAATTGGGAAGACGAGATGCCGTATGCACTGTGATACATAGGGCTGCTGGGCATCGAACCACAGCAACCCTGAGCAAAATCAACTGTTACGTATTGAGTAGCCCGACTGAATGATAGGTAGCCTTAAGAAATGTCTGTTAATTAATCAATCAGAAGAACCCCTTTAATAACTATCATAAGTATCAGCTTTTAGTGCATGCAATGTATCAGGTTTAG
>NW_022109768.1:8792908-8807230 GCF_000313985.2 Echinops telfairi | reverse complement strand
ACTTTCTCTTTTATTTCCTATCTACCTCTCTTTATCTCCTCCCTCCTCCTTTCTTATTTTTGTGGGGAAAGAAGGGTTAGAAAGTATTATGACTTACAAACGTTAATGTAGTTTCTCTTTATGTCATATTTTAATCAGAAGAAATTGTGGCAGATTCCAGACAGGTAATAACTCTATGTAGAAAATGAAAGTAAATTTATTCAAATGCTAAAATACGTGGTACACCGTTAAGTTTAAACATGTACATCACCTGGTAAGTAAGATGTGATGTGCTCTCTAACCAAATAGAAAGCATTCAACTAGAAGAAAATGTGGAATTATTTAGCAAGGTGAGTTCTCAACTCCACAGCCAGTATCTTCAGAGCATAGTTTACCAGGGTGTTTTTTTGCTTAGTTAATAACCAACAGTGCTGCCCGCTTTTCCATTCTGCTTCCTTTCAGGTCGCCAATGTTACTGCACAGTTTATGGGATGATAATCCCAGAACTGAGAAAAATGTGATTCAGGGCAGGAATGGTCTCTCTTTTTTCATTTTAATCTCCGGGCTATTTGATAATCCTTGGTAAATTATGCATTCCTGATTGTTTTAATTCTTTCAGTGATTGACGATATTTTAATTTTATGGCAGTAAAATATAGGTAGCACTGAACCACTCAGTCACAAGAGGCAAACTAATTATTTTTATGCTTTGATTTTCCCCATATTTTGAAATTAATTCAATATTTGGCAATATTTTCTTCTAGTTTTTTTAGATATGTGTTTAACACTAAATTCTGGTAAACCAATTCAGATTACATATATCTATCATCTATTTGCTTATTGGCATTTGCTTCTCTTCTGAAAGAGAAGAATGCAAACTTAGTTCCAAATGGCCCAAATTAACCAAATCGGTAGTTTGAAACATTTTCTTATTCTCACATCTGCTCTAGGGTTGTCTGTTCTGTTCCTTTGATCTGTCTGATGATTCCTTCGCCAATATCACACTGGGGTTTGTTGTTTTAATGGTTGGCTCTCATAATAGAATGAGCCTTCTTGTTCCAGTGTTTAATGATTCTGTTTCCTTATTCTGGGCAGTTCTCCACTATTTACTTTTTAGTTGTATCTTCAACTGATTTTTTTTTCAAAGTTACGGAACAAAGTCCATTGGGATTTTATTTGGGGAATTGATTTGGAAGATATAGATTGATTTGGAAGGACTTATCCAATCTTCCCAATAAATTATCTATTTTTTTATGTCTATGTAACGTGAAAGCTGTCTCCTGTTTGCTATTATAACTATTGAGGAAATGACTGTGATTTAATGAAAAATATTCTAGTTAGTACTGTTTGTTGATTTCTGAATTATTTGGGTGGTTTTCAATTTCTGTCACCTCACAGTTGGTTGTTCATGATGGAACCTGTTTTGAGCATCTTTCAGGAGCCCTGGTGGTACAGTTTTTAAGAGCTTGGCTGCTAACCAAAATGTGAACTGTTTGAACCCAACAACAACTCTATAGGAAAAAGTAGTGACAGTCCATGCCTGTAAACAAAAAAGCAAAAACAAACCCTACAGTCCTGGGAACATTAGTGGGCAGTCCTATATTTTTCTATAGGGCTTCTTTGAATTGCAATAGACTGAAAGGTAAGATCTGAAGCTGATTCCAGTTGAACGGCTCCCGGGAGAGAATTGGTCAAGAATGGAATCCGTGTATCTGGAGATGAGAAAGAGTCACTTCCATTTTACTTGAGTTTTCCTGCTTGTGATGTCATTCATGGCTTCTGTCTTTTCTCGGACAATTCCTTTCTGGCTGCTTGTCGCATCTCCAACTCTGTCACTTCCCTGAATGCATAAACCTCAGTACATATTCAAAATGAATCACGGTGCCAAAAGAAGCTTAGCTCTAACACTTCATGCTTGACTTTCTAGGGTTGATATCAAAACAACAAAGGAAGGGCCCAAACCATACATTTATAGAGTCTGGTTTTAAGTGTGACGCATGCATTTATTAAAATCTTGTAGAAAACTCAATGCTGTTTCACTTTCAAACCTGTCAAAGTTAACCCCATCACCTTTCTCGTTGTCATAAGGTGCCATAGGTCAGTTCTGACGCACAGCACCCCCACGTACAGCAGAGCCAAACCCTGCTCGGCCCTGCGCCGCATCCTGACAATTGTTTCTCTGCCTGAGCCATTGTTGCAGCCGCCTTGTCATTCTGTCTCAGTTAGGGATGTCCTCTTTTTCTGCTACTGCCCCTACGTTTCCAAGCATGATATCCTCTCCAGGGCCGAGTCTCTCCTGATAACATGTCTGCAATTGTGAGAGGTCTTACCGTCCTTGCTTCTAAGGAATATTATGGCTGTGTTTCTTTCCGGCAGATTTATTTGTTCTTTTGGCAGTCCATGGTATTTTCAATATTCTTTGCCAACACCACACTTCAAATGTATCATTTGGGGGGGGCGGGGAGTAAGTGTATCATTACTTCATTTTTAAAGCAACACTTCCCCTGAGCTATCCTCTAAGAATGTGGAGTGCTTCGCATCGGTAATGAGAATAGATGAACTGCAAGGAGACAGCTGGGGAAGGATCATCTCCACCATCAACAGATTGCAGACCTGGTGGTTGATACGGTGGAGAGGCCTGTGGCATTCATTTTTGTCTTCGACCGGTTATTGTTAGCAGTGCATGTGGACCGACTGGAACACTGGCGTCCCCGCACGATGGGGTAGACAAGAAGTCGCTGTTTGAATGTAAATGTGATTCAGAGATGCAGCAGATCTGTGAATAGGGACCTCGGTGTTCCTATATCCTCCTTGGATCATGCAGTCCATGTATTACTTGATGCCGTTTCCAATTATACTTGTTTGCAGAAAATTTCCTTGGCAAATGTTTGAAATTTTATTTAAATCAATATGACTGAAACAAGTATTTCCTACCTATGTTTGCATTTTACATGTCTGTTTTAAATGTTTGTATATGTAGCATTGATAATAAAAAATTGACAATATATTGTCACGAAGTTTAAATTACTGCTTATCCTTGAAAAAGGAAGACAAATTCATCAAACATTCGAGTGTTAGGCCTGGGACGCTGGTAGGGCACAGACTAAGGAAGCACTAGGCTGCTAACACAAAGGTATGCAGTTTGAATCTGCCCAGTAGCTTGGGGAACTTTACTGTACCTGGTAATCTGCTCCCAGAAAGATTCCCCCAAAGTCACAGCGTCAAGGTGGCTCTGCCACACAGTGATCACTGCCCCTGTGGCTTTTCTGAGACTGCGAGAAAGCCTCCTCTCTGTCCTGTGGAGCAGTTGGTGGTTTTGAACTGCCGACCTTGTGATTAGTAGCGAATCCGTATGCCATCAGAGGTCCTCTTCAGAAAGATCACACCCTAAAAAACTCTATGGAGCAATTTCATCCAGTTACTCAAGATGAGTTAAAAATTGACCCCAGGTCTCCTGACAATGGAAAGTGTTAGGCCTGTGTTGAGATCGTAAAACATAGAATGGGGCAGATAAGCTGTTGACATATTTCTTAATTCTACCTGGCATAGATTTCCTTAAGGTGACACGAATGTTCAGCAAGTCAGTCAGGTACCTGTGTGTTATTCCTGCCCAACACAGGGTGAGTTCAAGGCAAATAGCAGGGTTCAGGAGTGAACAGAGCGAAGGCTTTTCAGAGCCGTCTTCAATTATAAGTTGGTTATTGTCTAAACAAACGGCTTACTGTTCCAAAAGGGTTGTCTTAGTATCTTTAGATGTCGGGAGTTCTACTGGGCTCTCACCATCTTCCACATCTACTGCTTGCTTTAGATTTATTTTTCATGATAGAATAGCTTTGTCTCCTTGCTCTTGCTTGAGAGAAATGCTGTGAAGAATATTTCATATGATTTTATTTTCTCTCTCTTTGCTTGCCCTTTGGGTAACTTTTGAATACTCATTTCACATGCAGCATACGATTAGATTGTTTTTTTAAAAAAGAAATTATACCGTATGCCAGTTATGTATTAGAGCAACCTGTCACCTTTCTGTTGGCAAGCGTTGTTGTTTCCAGCATCTGGTTCTCTGCGGCTTATATTTTGCAGAGTCTACGACCTGAGTCATAGGAACAGTGTCAGCAGGCCGTTTCTCTCAGTCTGCCATCTAAATTATGAATCTTACCAGACATGCTGGTGCGGCATTACGAGATGACTCCACGGTAAAAACTAGAGCACATTCCCAGAACTACCAAGCAGAAGCAAATGAAAAGACTAAAAATATATTGCTTTTATTAGTCTTAAAGCTGACTTGGAAAGCAGCAGTCACATGGCCCTATGTAGTAAGGGTTTCGGGCTCTATCAAATGTAATATATTTATTTTCTTTATAAATAAGTAAATGAATAAATATGTTATATTTGTACCCTGACCTATACTTACCCCCTTTCCGCCGTGTGCTGGTCAGTGCTCAGCTTGGACAATTACCCAAATAGGGCTCTGTATTTATCTTTTGAACATTTGCTAAAGAGATGAGCCTCAAAAAAACAAAAGAAAAGAAAAGAAAAACCACTGCAGTGGAGTCAATTCTGACTCATAGTCACCCTATGGGACTGAGAAGTACCCCATCAGGATTCCCAGGCTGTACACGTTTGTGTAACCACATTGCCCCATCTTTCTCTCAGGGAGTGGCTGGTGGATTCACACCACTAACCTTTTGGTTAATAGCCAGTCACTTTAAATAAGGTCCAGTCATAATGGTGGGAGCCAGGTTGGAGCTTTATAATAGCATCTATTATTAACACATATCCATTTTGCAACAAGAACTCATATCAAGAGGCACTCCAAAGGCTCCAGTCACATCCTGTTTTAAGGAGGCTGGTATTTAAAACAGGAAACAGCTCACGTGGCTGCTACAAGAAAAAAGCAGTGAAAAAAAAAAATCAAACCAGGCAAATGAAGATGTGCAACTCTAAACTTCCAGAGTAGAGAACCCCAGGGCTACTCAATTGTGCAGAAGCCGCGTGTCTTTCCCACAACTGTGCTTTCCCCAGGAAGGTGAATTGTGACATAGCTATTACGGAGTTATGAAGATATCAAGCGGATAAAACACAAGACCATGTAGTCCTTTGTCCATTTTTATTGCAGGCAGTTATTTATAGGTGATTCTATACTGATGCCTGTAGTAACCACGATATGGTGGTTTGTGTGTTTTTGAGGACAACTAGTATTTATATCACATCGAATATACCAAGCGCTTAGATGGATCACAGCACAGGCTCTAACACATCCCTCATGTGTCCATATATGACATGCTATTTATCCAGGAATGGCACTTAACGCGAGCATATGTATTTAAAATGTTCTCCTTCCATGATCAGTTATCAATTAACTGGTCGTGTATACAGAGGCTCTTCTAAAATGCTGTGTGGTGATAGCATACATCTGTGGGAAGACATTACTACAATCACACTGTCTTTAAAAACCCGAGGCATTAACTACTACGAGGCAAACCTGAAAATGAGGTCCAATCCACACGGGTGCAGGCAATCGGCAAAAAAGTGGGTGCTGTAAAATGGGTGAGGGGCGCTTTCAAAAATTCCACTTTGGCACAGACTTTTTGAAGTCTCCTCTTATTTCTCTCAATTTTAATTCACGATGTTAGCAATTTCTTTTCATTTTATTTTCATATTGCATCATGTCTCTGATGTGAGTTTGCAACGCTTTAAACTATGTCAAGCATTGCTTTCCCTCACACGATAACAATTTTAAGCGTGTGCTCTCCTCAGATTGCAGCATTCACTATTTGAAAAAAATCCGTGGGGGGAGCGGGGAGGGAGGGGGAAAATGAGGACCTAATGTCGGGGGTTCAAGCACAAAAAAAAGACAGAGAAAAACAATGTACAAATGCGCTTTACACAATTGATGTGTGTATGGATTGGGATAACAGTTGTATGAGTCCCTAATAAAATGTTAAAAACAAACAAACAAAACAAATAAATATATTGAAATTTAAATCTAATAAAAAACAAACAAACAAAAAAACCCAAGAAAGACATGAAAAAAAAAAGGAAAAAAATCTGTTTGTTTATCCCACCCTTTTACAAGACTCAGTGCCACGATAATTACACATTTAAGCTCTTTATGTTTTATTCTGTCTAGTTCTCAGAAGGTAATTTTGAATTTCAGCAGGTTACTTTAATTTTGAAATTTAAAACTTATCTGCATTTAACATGTATTCATTTATCATTTGCCATGTATAAATACCTCAGTTCTAACTTGGGATACTCTATGAACTTCAAAAAGTTTATGGAAATATTTCATTATCACGTCATTCCATTTCTCCATGGAGTTTTTGAAGCCCCTCGTATATCATTAGTTTACAGATGCTTCTTTATATAGCTATCAGGGCATTAGTTACATCAGTCCCACATCATGGGAGCAGTCACTCATTTCTTGGTCTCCATCCATCTCATCACCCTTAATTGGTATCTACTAGGTGCTTACCATGCTGGGTGTATGGCACTGTGCTAAGTGTGTCTAATAGTTTTACTTTAATTAAGCAATTTGGGTAAATGAGATTTCACACACACATTACCTAATGTAACTGATGCACAATTGAAGCTGAGTGTGTTTGCATCCAGTCTGACCTGTGGGTTCAACAGTCTGAGTGGACAGGAGTGTCCTCATTCCCCACCAGGATCGCATATGCAGCACTGTTATTTGGCCAGCACAAATGCACTTCTACCAACTGCACTCACTCCTCTTTGGCATTTACCTCTATGCCACCAGAAGGTTGGTTGTAGGGATCATTTGACTGCTTTATGTATTTTCAGAGGTCATATGTCAAAGTATCATATGCCCGATAACAAGCATAGATTTCATCGAATTTGGAATATAAATGAAGCACAGAGCTCAAAATTCCAAAGGATTAAAGTAGACCTTTTTCTTTCTTATTTGAAGCCACAAATAATTTTATCAACAAGATTTCATCATTTGACAATATTAACATTATCCATCAATCCCGCATTGATATTTTCACAGAAGGTCCGCTGCTTCTGCATGGAAGTTTCATGGAATATTTGTATTTACTCTTCAATTGCTCCATCTGTTTGCATGAAAGATATTCCAATCAAATCGTTCATTATAGCTACTTGCAGACATTTTCAAGACAGACTATCCCAACACGGAGGAAAACAATGAGGCGATTTAAAAATAATTACCACATTTCAAAACATCCCTACTGTTCCCATCTCTATTCATATACAACACAGAATAAAAACTTGAAGCATAATTAATAAGTGTGGTTATTAGCTATCTTACTGTTATCATAACACAATTCATTTGGAGCTCTAGTTAAGAATTGTGTTTGGTTGATGCTGATATGAGCATAGATTCTTTAGATCTTCATCATTTAGGGCATATATGTGAGGTAGAGTACTTAAATTCTTGGCTCAAATTAAACATAGTTGTAAATTCGAAATCAGAAAAAAATCATCTTAATCAGGAAACATGGATACTTGACTGAAGTTAAGAGAGAGCCATCCAGGGAGTAATGAACAAAATTCAGAAAGCCAGTCTGCTTAACTGAATTTTAATGCCCCATTGCTTTTCTATTAATAGGCAACACTACAGTTGTGTTTTGGCTGAGAATTTGGACATAACACACTTCCCTGGGGCCTAAAAATACTTATGATTTACTTTCTTAAGAACAAGAAAGTTCCAGTTTTTCTAGTTTGCAGGTATGCTGTGCTTTTTGTTCATCTCTTCAAGTTAGCCAAGAATTACAGATAATGTAATATATATACAAAACACACCTCCCTCTATTGGCTGGAACGGTGTTCATATCCCATGTTTTCAGCCTTACTTTGTGACTTTTCCATTAAGTAAAGCAATACAAGAACTATGATTAGCAGATGATATAATGGCAAATTGATCTTTTCATTAAAGTTAAATTAGTACATGGGAAAAAAGCAGTGCAAATAACAAAACAATGCATTTGTTCACTAAAGGACTGCTTAAGAAGCCATTCTGGGAAGCTTCAGGAATTGGTTCAATTTTGGCAAGCAGTGTCAGCTAATAGTATAGCCCTAATGAAGGACAACCTGAGGCAAAAACTCCCTGATTTCCATAGCCTGTGAAACACCTGCTATACAGACCACTCTGTATATACTGCTCTGAGCCTTGTGGGGCTGGAATAAGGGTAGACTAGGCTTTAGGTTTATTTATTGACTTTTTTGATTTACTGTTCCTTAGTTTCAGTGAAGTCACGGATTTTGAATCAAGAACCCATTGGAAGGTTTTCTCTGACAATAAAGAGGCCATCAATTTGCAAAACATCCAAGATGCCAACCTGTATTTCTGTATCTTCATGGAGGACAAGATGCTCACATAGCACTACCTGGTTTCAGGCTTTCCTGATCACTGTTTGCCATCCCTGCAACCTAATACTTGGGAGCTTTATTAGGCAAACCCAATAATGATTCATCCCTGGGTTGTTACTTAAATTAGATCGGCAGACAGGGAACCAGGGAATGACCTTGGGAGAGTCAAATTTTTTGAAGTACTACTTAGGAAGTAGTATGCTCAGAGCCAGAATAAGGGATAGGTCAACCAGAGGCCATTGCCACGTAGCTGAAAAGATTGAGAGGATGTAACAAACTGTATTTTATAGAATGCATCTCAGGGAGAACTCCAACTCATTGGAACTGCTAGGTTATATTTAAAGTCCTAACCAGAGACTTCTGGGAATAATGCTGCCAGATAACAAGCACAGGAAGATTTCCACAGCAAATACTTGAGAAGTCGCGACAGGAAGGAATGTCCGCTTCCCTAGAACATAGTGGAACAGCATAAAAGATAAGTAATTTTTTTTCTTTTTTCTTTTTCTGTTTTAATCGGAGTTCAGCATTGAGTTCAGCCACTTGTTTCTGTTCTTGACTCTCCACCACTGACTAGCGGTTACAGCTACCACGGAGTACTCACGCTCTCCCTGCATGAACCAGACTTGTCCCAGGGAGTCCTGTGCATGTAGCAGACTATGAGGACACAGCTTGGCACAGACATCTGTACTATGCAAGTAACACCTTTTAAAAATTTCCCCTTCCCTTCCTCACTTCTAAGCATCCCTCCCACCACAGGGTCCTCCCCTCATTAATCCCACAGGTTCCTATTGGCCAGGTTAGCACAATAAACCTCCCTATCAGATTATGCTACCTATTAAGTCTTATTACCATTCTTAACACATTTTCCCATAATTTTTACATTTTTGTCTAGCCAAATGGCCCTTTTCTTGTACTACTATTATTTTTATTTTATTCTGCCACTTCTCCACCACAGTCCCTTCCCTACTTACATGTCTCTTTGCCTATTTTTTCACTTCCCCACCGTATATTTTTCATCTCCTGTTAGACATCTTCATAACACAAAAAAGCCAATTACTCCTACACAACCCAGCAGTCCCCACACAACTAGTGGCTTCACTATGATGCACGAAAACAGCAGTCAATTGTAGTGCACACAAAACTGTAACAGAAACATACTGAAGGAGCCCAAAATCACCCCAATCCAATGAAGTATTCTGAAAAAGATTCCCTGGAACTACAAGAAATAGAATTGATGAGAATAATGTTTGGGTTCCCTCAAGAGATGTGGGGAGCATTCATGAAAACAATGGAAGCTATTTAAAAGCTAAAAATCTCACTTCAAAAGGAATTCCAGAAATATGCAGTGAGATAACAGAATTAGTCAACACAACAAAAGACCTGAGGAATAGAATGGAAGAAAGGAAAAGCTGAATCAACTCATTTAATCACAACCCTCTGACTATAACCAACCAGAGAAATGATAAACCAAAAGAAGCCAATGAATTCGAAGACAGCCTGAGAATGATGTGAAACATTATCAAGAGAAACAATTTACATCTCATTGGGATCCCAGAGCAAGAATAAACAAACAAACAAAATACCTAAGGAGAAAAGAGTATGAGAAATCATGGAAGAAGATTTCCCCGACATCACGAAGGAAGAGAAAATAACCATTAAAGAAGCTGAGAGTACCCCAAACAGGCTAGAACCTCCACCACCACCCCAAGGAAAACATTGGCATGACACAGTCAAATGCTTCAAATTGAAGGACAAAGATAATTTTTATTCCCAAGTAGGGAGCTGATAAGGATGAACTAGTACTTGGAAGAATCCAATGGAGTGACATACATAAAATTCTTCAAACAAACAAAAATATTAAAAAATTGCCAACCAAGAATCTTATATTCAGCACAATTCAGCTCAAATAAAATGGAGAGATAAATGTATTTTCATATGAAGAAAAAAGTAAAGGAATTCATTAAAACAAGACTAGCACAACAAAAAATATTACCCAAATCACTACGGGCAGAGAATCACCACAGCAGACAAAGCTTGAGAGCATCCCACAGGACGCCACCACCCAGAAACCAGTACAATGAAAGTAGCACTCAAGACAACACAAGTAGAAGAGGGAAAAGACAGCAATGAAATCACACACACCCTCCAAAAAGAAAGGAGACCACACACAAACTGCACAATGACAGCAACTGACCCAATGATATCAATAATGACAGGATTGCTGATGGATGAAATGCACCAATCAGAAGACAGAGAGTAGCAGACCGGTTTAGGAAAGAAGACCCATATTTGTGCTACCCACAAGAGACATACCTTCTTCTGAAAAAGACAGAAATAGACGATAGCCCCTCCCAAGTAGTGTGCTGGAGAAATAGGTACAAAATAAAGCTCATGAGCCAGAAGGAATAGATAGGATGACCTCCAGAGGCATGGTCAAAAAGGGAATTATCAATTGATTGTCTCTGAAGTGCTTTAAAGAGAGAATCCCTACAAAGAACATCTGTTTTCCTCTCAGATGTATTAGAAAGGACATGTGCTTCTTGAATAACGAATGGAAGCTAAATTGCTATAAACATTAGAGAGGGACTGCTTTATCATCCACACACTTTCCCTTGCCCCCCTCAATGCTCAGTCTGACTGCTAATATGACATATTTAAGGAACATCAGTTGGAAGGACTGCTAAATTATTAGCTAGCTCAGCATGACCACATGTCTCAGTTAGCCTTGTGAAAGCAATGTACATGTTTTTAGGTATATTTTCTTAGAGAATTTGAGCCTGGATCTGTTAGCTCCTTGTGACATTATGATTAATTTTATTTCAATAAAGAATTCTTCAAACAATGCTTCAAGGATTTAGAGCTGGCTCTCCTGTCTTCAATGAAGCAACCACTGGGAGTACCTTATGTAAGGTAGCATGGGAGGAAGTTTTAACAAATGACTTTGAAGTAAAAATAATAATAACAGATATGAATTTATTTGTGGATTTTTGGTATTTTCAACTCTAAAGGTATTTGTGAATCTGCTAGGTTGGTCCTCTAGAGGATCAAAATCAGTGACACTTGTATGTGTATGTATACAGAAGGAAAAATACGTCAATAAATGGCTTATACAGTTGTAAGTTTGTCTATTTCAAGTCCATAGGTCAGGTGTAAGCTGGAGGCTTCTCCTAATTGTGTAGCTCCAAGAACTGATGAGCAGGAAGCTTGGACTCAGCAGAAGGGCAGGAGAGCCATGCGCTAGTGGAATCTGAGGCCTGCAGTCAGCTGGTGGCTCCTGGACTGGGAAGACAACATAGGAGGATATCTATTAATGAGACACAATTCAAATCTAGAAAATCAAGAGAAAACTCCGTTTACTCAAGGTCTCTTTTATACGTAAGTCCACACTCCCAGGCAGCTGTCATCACTCACTGGCCTCAGTGATCGGTTGGGTTCCACCTGCACTCTTCACTCATGTATGTCAGAAACAAAATACACCCAAAGCCACTCAATCAGTACTGACTCCTAATGACCCTCTAGATCAGAGTAGAATGAGCCCTGTAGCTTTCTTAATAAAACTTACAGGCATGTCCAGTTGACATAAAATCTAACTATCACAACATGTGTTGTGTGTTTAGACCCAATATACACATTTTCATAACTGCATTTCAATGTTTAAAAAGAATTTTGGTGCAGTGAAATTTGGATCAATTATAAGAAATCATAACTCCCAAGATGAGCACGTGCTTACCCAGTAAAAATCTGTATAATTTGTACTTCACACCTTATCATGTCTATGGTAGTTACATAATCTGTTGTCAATTGAAGTCCATTAAGAGTGAAGGGGTGGAGTTTAGCCTGTCAACCAGGTTGCAGCTTGATGGCCTCATTTAGAGGTGCTAAGGAGATAAATAGCTCTCTGGAGGCAGTACTCGGGCTCACTCCTTTGAGACATTGCAGCTGATAATACATATGGAGCTATGCTAGTGCCCTGAAACTGGAAGAGACACATAGAGGCTTGCCAGTGCTGAGATGCTTACACCACAAGATTTTCCACCCACGGGCCTGTGATCTTCCTGCATTCAGCATCATTGCATGTATTTTGTGAGTCTGAAGAGGACTTTATAGATTGGTATCAGCCATATGGGCTAATATTGGACTTATGGACTTGATGTGGACTGGGCTGGGATGTTTTCTCAATATACAATTGTTCTATTATATAAAGGTCTTTGTTATTCACATGAGTGTCTATGTATTTGTTTCTCTAGTCACCCCGGACTAACACAATGTATATTGAAAAAATATGTCTGCCAGGATACCATATGAAGCCTCTCATCTTCACACATGACAGCCTGTAGCACTTTCTCTATTAAAATAAGATTTAAGATTTAACAATAAGTGAGTTCATAAAACAATAGCATCAAACAGGAAGCCTCTTCAACACTCTTAATAACAATAGTTAAGTTCGGAATGCTTCCCATGGTGGGATTTCTGAGTGCACTCCCTTCTTTTGTATAATATACATATACATATATATATATAATAAAAAATATACGTATATTTAAGGATGTGTGATAAGGATAACCTAAAATATATAGTCAAAAATATAAGAGATAAAATGCTTATTAAAATGCTTTGTTGGGGAAATTCAACCTGTCATGCTTCTTCCTTCATTGCCAAAATTTCTCAACGTCTATGAAAGCTAAATCTAAATCCTTCCTTGACATGCTACGGTGTCTACATTCCCTGACCTTTGATTCTGGATTAACACTTTACAAAACCCCTGGCAAGTCAATGGTGCTTGAGAAACAAAGAAGAGAAGTTGGATAAAGATCTATCTCAAAACATCACCAAATAAACAAACACACAATTCTGGATACCTTACATGAAATAGCATGTATATATGTCTGTACTTTTTGAAAGGTTTTTATTAATATTAATGTTATTTTCTAGAATATCTAAATTGCGAATGTCCAAATTTAAAGTTGTGAAGATAATTGAAGAGACACAATGCCGATTTAAATGCATTACAATTATTTTTTTGTTAGTGCAACTACTGTTAACACTGGGAGAATCATGCAAAAATTTAAAGGAATATCTCTTTGTTATTTTCTCTTTTCATTTGAGATTTGAAGCTTATGACATTATCATTGTGGATTCAGAAATATCATAATAAGAAAGATATTCAGGAAAATCTTACTTATTTCAGGAATGCATTGGCTTTATTTCCAAGCTTTTCCCCCTCGACTTTATTCTTTGTGCCATAGGCAGAGTTAATGTTAAAAATAAGGTTTTTGCCCAAGAATTGTCCGATCCCTATCTCATCGTTTGCTATCCAGCCTACTAGCTGCTAGCAGTTATTAACAGCAAAATCGCAAATGGAGACGGGATTGACTCTTAATAGATGAAAACAGCAAAGAGGAAGATGGAGATGAAATGACGGGACATTTCGTCCTTATTTGTCAGGGTACAGGTCCTGTGTGCCACCTCTCCTAAAAGACCAGTTTTTGGAATTGTTTCACCTGTGCCTACACTTTTCTGGCCTTATGGATTGAATCAGATCCCAGCCACTCCCCAAACTCCAGATAAATCCTAACCCCTCTGTGTTGTAAATCCTAACCTCTCTATCTGTGAATCTTATACTCTTACAGAATAGAGTTTTCTTTGTTCGTGAAACAAAGTCAGATCAAGGTAATGTGCTCTTTAAATCAATTACTTAAAAATTTTTTATTTAAGGACTCAATATATTTGTTTCTTGAACAAATATTAAAAAGTTATTGTGAAATATAGAAATATGAAATTTGTAGAGCAGCTAATCATTGATCCACTTTATAATTCATGTATATTCTGATTAAATTCATTGATTATAATCCCCTTAATATATCATCACTTAGCCTACTTTCCCCCTATGTATCCTCTTTCCATTCCACCCTTTTTACTAACCCTCTGAAGATTTTTTGGCTCGATGCTTCTCTTTTGATCTTTGGGTTGCTTATTATACTACAGGAGTGAG
>NW_022109768.1:8790296-8792053 GCF_000313985.2 Echinops telfairi | reverse complement strand
GGTAGTAAAGTAGAAGTTCAAGGTGAATGGGCACACTGGACTCAAACATAGCAAGTGTGAGGATGGGGCAGCATTTAGCTCTGTTTTCTCCAGGATTGTTATGAGTTGGAACTGACTTGAAGGCACGTAACACCAGTAACATAGTAGCCAGAGCCCCTACTCTGAGCTGCATATGTACCTCTCCTCCCCCCACTATGTTCTGCCGTCTGTTACCTTCCCAGGATTGAGCAGACATGCCAATGTAGGAAGTAGGAAACACAACAGTTCTCGCTCAATGTACAAAGACCAATGCCAGGTAGGGTTCTTTCTCTGAGAATAGAGACTTGAAGAAATTCATTTTAGTTCATCCAAATATGGTTTCTTTTTAATGAAGTTGAACCAAAAATCAGAAACCTTCTTCTTTGTAAAATAGTAGGGTTTACATCCCTGAAGCAGTTAAAATGGAATTTGTACAAGCATTTGCCAGGGGTATTATACAGCAGTTTCTCATACTGGTTAGAAGGTTTGAAAATAAAATTTGCAACGTCTTTCCAGAATCTATGTTTCCGTGGTTTTAATTAGATTGATGAACTTGTAGTGGGCCAACTAGATCTTTTTCAGGGACCACCCATTGTTCTCAAATGCAGCAGCTTAAGACAGTCGCTCTTCAGGACCAGCTCTTTAAATGAAGGGATTAACCATCGTTTCTGAAATAGCTTAATAGTGGAGATTTTTCAGTGTTTCATAAAGTGGAATTTCCTCTTTTTGCCTTAGGGAATTGCCACTAAAGAATCTAACACTGCGTTTTTTCAGCGGAACTGATGAAAGCATGACTCTTCTTGAAGGCATTCTTTGTAAGTGTACCATCTTCTCTACAGCTCTGCACATGTCTGCAGCAAGTGGAAGAAAGGAAGTCATTACTTACACTCACCTAATGGAATGGCTGATTGCTAGCCCCATTCTCTTTTCTCTTTGCATCTCCAAAGGCTTGTTTTGCCTCTCATGCCACATAAATTATTTTTACCGTAAAATCAAGAGGTAGAGGCAGAGAGAAAAAGAGAGTGAGGGAACAAAGGAACGAAAGAAGTAGGAAAAAAAGAATCAAAGAGAAAGTTATAAATCATGATCCCAGGCAAGGCAATAAAATGCTGTTGCTTTCTAACTAGGCACTGGAAGAATTTTCTAGTGACGGAATAGTTAAAACTAGGCTATACAATATGTCTATTGTCAGACAATTTATAGAAGAATAGTATAATTTTAGGAAACAAAACTATCAATAGGGACATTGAAAAAGTGACTAAAGAATGCAGTTACATTTCTGTTTTGACTTTCTGAGTACGAAGAGTAGTTTAAAATAGCATATTCATATGTGTGAATTTGAATTAAGTAACCTTAATCATTTTAAATACTTGACTGTTTTTTTCTTCTTTTTCTTTCACTCAATTCCCCCTCCCCACCCCCACCCCATTGTTTTACTTCTTTGAGGCACAAACCAAACCAAAAAGCCCACAAGTTTTAGTGTTCAGTTAACTACTATGTAAATTTGGGAATGTAGAAAATGGCTTTTTACATTTATTTTTTTTCAGAATTTTTAAAGAGAAGTCATACTATTTCATCATTAGCCAAATCCCAAGTTATTCAAAACAGGAAAATTTATCTTAAAATAAACTGGACAAGTACAAGGAATTCTAAAAATTATTGCAGATTAAAACCAATTTTAAAAGTCTCAGTGGACCTGCTGAATATGTTATAATACTGTGGTGATATAAGAAAAGGAA
>NW_022109768.1:8786960-8789854 GCF_000313985.2 Echinops telfairi | reverse complement strand
CAGCCAGTGTTGTGGGGAGAATATTGAGTTAAAGCTGTGATAGAGTTGCAGAGGTTTTATGCATCATGTGGCCTACTCCTAGTATAAGCTGACAGCGTGTGGAAGCTCGCTTACGCTGGTTGCCAGATTTGGATCTCATATCTGGTTCATAGATCTCCTGTGGTACTGCGTTGCCTGCCAATCCCAGAAGCCATTGGTGGACTGACTGCTGGCCTTGGATTCATTCAGCTAGGCAATCACACTATTGTGGTCTTCCAGCTTCTGCCTACTTTCTGTCCATCAGTCCCTGCAGCTACAGAAGTCATGAGAAGCCTACAGTTGGTATCTGAACTATGGATTTGAGCTGAACTGTACTTACCCATGTCTACAATGGGTAAGCCATACCTTGATATAAATCTCTTTCTTAAATGTGGTAGTTACATAATATCTATGTCAACTTGAATGTATATACAACATAGTGGTGGTATTCAGCCCATTGATCAGGTCACAGCATGACAGTGCCTTCTTGTGGGTGTGGCCTTCTCATCAGGAGGGAACATCCCCCTCACTCTCTGCCTTCACCTTCCTGCTGGATGACCCTGGTTGCTACAAGAGCCACCACCATTGGATCCACATGACTTTTCACCCACCAGCCTGTGATCTTCCTGCATTCTGCATCATTGCATGTGGCTGTGTGAGTCTGAAGAGGGATTTATGGACTACTACGAGATTGATGGATTGAGTTGGACTGTGCTTGGGTGTTTTCTTGATATATATAATTACTTCTTGATATTAAGCTCTTTCTTACGCATATATGAGTCTCTCTGGATTTGTTTCTCTAGTCAACCTGGCTTAACACATGATGGTACCCGGGAAACAAATCATGCAGATGGAGATTGGAGACTTTTCTGGCCTCTGCCTTATGGTAGTTTTTCTTCTTTGGTTAGCTGGAGGTTAAATATGGCCATGAAGTTTACTCGGTTATTTTCGGGAAAGGATAGGGGAAGTGAAGGTTTTGATTTCTAGAAGTTAGCTTTGGCTATTCCTGTCTGAAAAGGTGAAAATGAATGTGATAGATGCAAATTTTGAGCTCAAGAGATGAAATGGCCCCTTGAACTTCTCTGAGGCCATGCTGCTTAGTTAAAATGGCTGACAGAAGGCCTGGCCCTGGCTTGATACTGTCAGAGACCTAAAGTCGTATTGCATATGAATGGGATAGTTTAAATAAGGGCAGATTGAATTTGACTTTTAAGAATGTGCCTAGGATCTGAATATACTAGGATTTTTTTCTACCTGTTATTATTGATATAATGTGTGATGGAAGTATGAATAGTTTGTAAGCCCACTGCCTTCAGCCATTAAATTGAATCTGTTAAATGAGTTAGTAGGAAATACCTACAAAGAAGACGTTAAAAAGGTAAGTCCTACTGAGTACCTTGAGTAATCGGGACATTTGCCTTAGAGAAGACTTGCTAAAGAGTCCTTGGCAGACTGACTGAAGGGGAGAAAAAATGAGCCTTTTAATTCTGAATGGACAGGGCTTTTAAAGCTGGAAACATCTGGAGGCATGGAGGAATTCTCCTCCCTAGGACGAAAGATTAAAGGGAGCTTGTGGGCAACCTGAAACACTTGCTAGGTGATCACCTGGATCTACATGGAAGAAGCACATCATCATCAGTCATTGAAGGATTGGAATCTATATTATCAGAAATCAAAAGAGGGATCAGTATCAGAGGCTAAATTATGAGAATCTAGCATGCAGAAGACAATGGATGGCAGTGTAGTTCATTTGTGAAACTACATAGGAAATAAGCCTCTGGAGAATGCCCCCTATCTAAAATTGTGGGATGGGAGGTATGTCGTTACCAAACAGAGTACTTGGAAGGGAGGAGTATAGAAGATCAAAGGCATAAATCTGACTTAAACTGTTCAAACTTTGTCATTAGATTCCCCCCTATGATTCAGACTGGACCTGATCTGGTTTCCAAAATTTTCTGTATTTTGTGGTTTATATTGTTTTATTCTGTTTTTATTTGTTCATAGTAGAGTGTATCTCAGAGGTGTTATGTCAATAGAGGTCAACCTCTTGAAGCTGTTGTATGCTTTTCCAGGTTTTGGTATATGGAACCCAAGAGTGGTGGACCTATAGGGACAGCAAGTAAGGGGCTTGCGGGAGGGGGGAACTGTGGTGGTGGGGGTGGTGGGGTAAAGGGGAGATAATTTCAAGGGGATCATGTAGAAAAACAATATTTGGAAACGAATTGTGGTAACAATTGTTCGATTCTTCTTGACGTGATTGAAATATGGAATGATATCATATGTATCAAATCCAAACTAATAGTAAAACTAAATTCATTAAGAAAGAAAGAATGATAGATAGAAAGACCTTGTAGAGCAATCCTACTCTGCAACACAAGGGCTTGCCAAGAGTTAGAAATAAGCAGACAACAACCCCACCCCCAACCCCTTCTTTCAGTATTATCTCATTTCCTTGTTTCCTATGGGAAATCGGCTGTCATTATTCTATTTGTTCCTCTGTAAGTAACATGTCTTCTTCTCTGACAGTGTTTATTTATTTTTTTAAATTACTAGTATCAATCAGAGCCCTGATGGCACAGTGGTTAAACCTTCAGCTACTAACTAAAAGGTCAGTGTTTGAAACCCGCTAGACACTCTACAGGAGAAAAATGTGTCAGTTGGTTTCTGCAGAGACTACAGCCTGCTAAACCCTCTGGGACAGTTACCTCTGTCTTACAGGGCTAATATGAGTCAGAATTGAGAAACTGAAAACACACAGAGCAACACTCGTTTTCAGATTTTAAAAAAATGGGTATGGATTCTTTAATATTTCATGTGATGCTACTTTGATGAACTTCTTAGGTTTGGATTCGTTTATAGTTTTCATCAAATTTGGA
>NW_022109768.1:8769780-8786860 GCF_000313985.2 Echinops telfairi | reverse complement strand
TTAATGTTGGACTTGTGGGCTTGGGCAGCACTGAGTTGGGATGTTTTCTTGATGCGCACTTAAACTTTATATAAAACTCTCTCTTATACATGAGTTTTGGTGGATTTGTTTCTCCAAAGTACCCAGACTAACATAGTGACCTTGTTTGGGGAAATTGCTTTTCTTTGAAGATTTTATCAGTGAAGTTAATGAGGACATGCTGGAGTAGAATGGGTTCTAATCTTACACGCCCTTTTCTTATAAAATAGAAATACAGATGTAAAGATAAGAGTCACTCTCAGGGGAAGACACTGAAGCAGCAAAGTAATGCCAAAGACTGACAGAAAGTACTAAACGTTAGGACCCCAGAGAAGGAATCAACATGACTGACCTTAATAGGCACACTTGACTTTGAAACTGAAGACACTAACTTTATGTTCTTTAAAGAAACCCATTTCTCTCTAAATTGTGTTGTGAGGTGGTTGTGACAATTGGGTGGGCCAGGATTCTCCCATGGTATTATCTTACATTAGTGTGGGCAATTCCATGATGGGATCTTTGCAAAGCAGCCAGTGTTGTGGGGAGAATATTGAGTTAAAGCTGTGATAGAGTTGCAGAGGTTTTATGCATCATGTGGCCTACTCCTAGTATAAGCTGACAGCGTGTGGAAGCTCGCTTACGCTGGTTGCCAGATTTGGATCTCATATCTGGTTCATAGATCTCCACAGAGCAACACTCGTTTTTAGATTTAAAAAAAATGGGTATGGATTCTTTAATATTTCATGTGATGCTACTTTGATGAACTTCTTAGGTTTGGATTCGTTTATAGTTTTCATCAAATTTGGAAAGTTATTTAAAATTTTATTTTATGTCTCATCACTTTAGAGACCTCAATTACATGTTAGACCACTTAAAATTCGTTGAACTCTAATTCTTTTTCATTTTTTTTCTTCTTTCTAAATTGTGTTGTGAGGTGGTTGTGACAATTGGGTGGGCCAGGATTCTCCCATGGTATTATCTTACATTAGTGTGGGCAATTCCATGATGGGATCTTTGCAAAGCAGCCAGTGTTGTGGGGAGAATATTGAGTTAAAGCTGTGATAGAGTTGCAGAGGTTTTATGCATCATGTGGCCTACTCCTAGTATAAGCTGACAGCGTGTGGAAGCTCGCTTACGCTGGTTGCCAGATTTGGATCTCATATCTGGTTCATAGATCTCCACAGAGCAACACTCGTTTTTAGATTTAAAAAAAATGGGTATGGATTCTTTAATATTTCATGTGATGCTACTTTGATGAACTTCTTAGGTTTGGATTCGTTTATAGTTTTCATCAAATTTGGAAAGTTATTTAAAATTTTATTTTATGTCTCATCACTTTAGAGACCTCAATTACATGTTAGACCACTTAAAATTCGTTGAACTCTAATTATTTTTCATTTTTTTTCTTCTTTCACTTTTCAACATTTCTGTTACTATAGCTTTGAATTCACCAACTTTTAAATAACATTTTTTTTGACATTGTGTTTTCATCTACAGGAATTTTATGTACGTCCTTTTAAATCAACCATATATCTAACTTTTGAAACATGAGATACACTGAAAACATTTACTATAATATTATTGTCTGTTAATTCTAGCATTTATGTCAATCTTGATTTAGATTTATTGCTTTTACTCCTCACTATGGCTATATTTTCATTTTTATAATTTGTAGAGTTTTTAAAATAGGATATAACTGTATTAAACTGGGTTGACTAGAGAAACAAATTCAGTGACACTCAGAGCTTTATATCAAGAAGTAATTATATATGTAGAAGGCATCTCTGTTAGTCCAGGATGACTAAAGGAACAAATACAGAGACACTCATATGTGTGTAAGAGAGAATTTTATATCGAGAAGAAATTATGCATCAATAAAACAACACAGCTCAGTCCAGATCAAGCCCGTAAGATTGATATTAGCCCATATGCCTGATACTAGTATGTAAATTCCTCTTCAGACTCATGCAACACATGCAATGATGCTGAATGCAGGAAGATCATAGACTGGTGGGTGGAAAGTCTTGTGGATCAAATGGCAGTGGGTGCATCTCCAGGGATTTGACTGCCATCGGTGTGGCTCCATGTGGCTTGTCAACAGGAAGGTGAAGCAGAGAGAGAGAGTGGCCTGCCTCTTCTAATGGCAGAATCAAGACAGAGGAAGTTCCAAAAATCCTCATGAGAAGGCCACATCTACAAAGAGTGATCATCAGGCTGTGACCTGATTGACAGGCTAGACTTCACCACTTCATTCTTTTATCAAGTTGATATGAAATTGTGAAACTACCACAGCATCCCAGCCCAGTCCAACTCAAGTTGATAAATCCAAAACTGGTTCATAGATCTCAAGACTCATGTTGCCACATGCAGTGATGCAGAATTCAGGAAGATCCCAGGCTGGTGGGTGTAGAGTCATTTGGATCCACGGTCTGTGGAAAAATGGCAGGGCCCAGACAGCTCTCAGTTTCAGTGACAGAGTCCCAGCAAACAGGAAGGTGAAGGGGTAGTGAGAAAGGAAGGTTCCCAATACAACCCCCCCTCCACACACACAGTTATAAGAAGGCCACACCCCAAAGTGGTTTCATCAGGCTGTCACCTGATTGACATGTTGGATTCCACCTCTACATTCTCACACATGTTCAAGTACACATAAAATCATCTAACTACCACACGAATGCACATTTTAGTTTGTTACATGCTGGATATTTTTGTATTCTATACTATCAAGCTATGTTCTTGAACACAGATTTGTTACTAGAGACCAAAGCAATGCACAACCTCTATCTAATTAAATTCCACTGCTGAGAAAAGATCTTTCTTTTTATATGAACTTTTCTTCTCTCTGTTAATTTGTTCTGTAAACCAGAGTATCCTTGTGCTTCCAGACTCTCGGCTCTACTCACATCAGAGAGTCTGTCAAACTTTATAGGAATATCTTGTTTCTGAATGAAAAATTGTAAATTATCCTAAGAAAATAAGCTCAGGAAATCATACCCCTCATCTTTTGTGTTTCTTGTCTCTCTACTATCAATGTCCTTCATTGCCTGATGTCAAATGTTTTGAGAACGTAAAAGTCTCTTACCTTAAGTCAACTATTTCACACATTTTTGTTAAGGTTTCAGGTGAGGATAAATCCAATCCTTGTTATTCTACCTTTAAAACTTTTTCTGTACATCTAAACTTGACCTTTTTTTGAACTCTAACTCTTCCCTCAATATTAAAATTTGGCAAAACCTAATTCTATTCTGTACTTTAGTCACTCAATACAAACCACAGAATTGTTCTTTTGCTTCTACCTCTCGGACTCTACATCCTATTCATCATCAGACATACCTTCCATTTTTATTCAAATATATCCCTATAACAACATCTTTCTACCTAAGCTGATACCACTTTATGCCAAGACAGCAACAGAATACTGATATAATATATTGTCATTCCAGAATCTGACAGAGATAAAAGATGGCACTCTCTGATGAATTAGAAGCACATTTTTAAATGGGATTATTTGAAACAGTGAAGGCAAAGTGAACAAAACCAACCATTTAAGTATCAGTCTCCTGAAATAATAATGGGCTCCTCCCAAAGACTTAAAGGAACAAAGGAAGTAGACAGGGATCAATATTAAGGGAAATTAGGGAATAGAAATCAGAAATTGTTGCCAATATCTGTGACCGTTGGTGGACTTGTGCCACTAGCTTTTAGCAATCTGGCAGGAAGTGATCTAAGAAATAACATGTACCACCTGCAGTCTTCTCTTTGTCGCCCGGCTGTGACTGTCATAGCCCGAGTACCCCTGGAAGCTACAGGTCAAAGGAGCACTCAGTATTGTACCGTACTATCAAGCTCTAGGGAGTGTGTATGGAGAAAGAAACAGAGTCGGTCTGGAGGGACAAACAGAGGTTACCTAGAACCACCTGTTTCCTGTGCCTTCCCTCTCCTCGTCAATGTACCACACAGTAGTCAGAGGAGCCAGTGAACGTATAAATCTGTTTATGTCATCTTTGGGCTTAAAAAGCTGAAATTGCTTTCCCCGACACTTAGAATAACATTTGAAATCTCCACCTATGATAAAATATTTCTATATGATCTCATCATCCTTGGCTACCTTTCCAATACAATCCCTAATTACTTTTCCAATTGCTTATTCTACTTCAGTCTGAATTTCCTTCCGGCTTTCTCTCAGTCATCCAAATTCACTCCTGATTTGCACCTGCTCTTCTCTCCTTTTTATTCAGGGCTTTAAAAGATCCTGTCAGATGACTCGCCTAAAATCATTTATCTCTCCTTATCCTCTTAAATTAAACTTTTTTTCTCATAGCAGCTTTTGCACATGTTTATACTGTTTTTCTTCCTATTAGGATATAAACAACATGAAGGCACCAGCTTTCACCGCCCAGTTGGCTACTGTGTCCTTGTGGAAAGAACAGGAACTGTTACATTAAAATACTCAATAAATAAATATTGAATAAGAAACTCCAGATCATTCTATGCCCCCTTCTAATCCAGAGAAAATTTCTAAATATCCCAATTAATTATGGAATCTGCTACATGATACTCATTTCAACATTTTAGTTCCATGATAGAGTTCTGGTGGTGTAGTGGTCATGTGTTGGGCTGCAGTCTCTTCCCTATAAGGCTGGGCTTTCTACTCTTATAAACAGTTACAGTCTCAGAAACCCACAGAGGGTCAGAATGAGTCAGCACAGACTCAATGACAGCAAGAATTTTTTTTAAATCATTAAGCTATTCATATGAATCCTATGAATCATACAGGTGGCAATCCATAAGAACAATTCATTTAAAATAGTATTTTAAATGTTTTCATAATTTATTTAAGTTCCTGAAAAGTAACATGAATAGTTCAAAGAACGTTTCTCTCTACTTCAGTAAGACTCCATAGTTGTTAATATTTTGTCATATTTTATTCCTTTTTCTATAGATGTTGGTACACAGACAATATTTATTATCAATCCATTACCATTACTCTTTCACTGAGCCATTTGAGAGCAAGTTGTCGTCATTATACGCACGGTAGTCTTTCTGCCCCTAAATACATAAATTCCTACATAAATTCTCCAAAGACCTGTCTGTGCTTCTATAATGCTGCAATATTCACTTTCAGCCAACAAAACACATTAAAATGTTTCCAAAGAACTGAAAAATAGCTCTTTGACATTTTTGTTCCAGGATTTAATCTAGAATCACATACTGCCTTTAGTACACTTGTCATGTACCCTTCAGCCCAAACCAAACGGATCTGTCCAATGGATTCTGACTCACGGTCACTCTTTAGTAGCCCTGCATATGTCTCCAGTCTTTAAAATCTGAAACCGTTTCCTCATCATTTCCCATATTTCAGGATCTTGACAGTTTTGTGTGGTGCACTCTGCTGCAGTCCTGATACACCCTCATGGCCAGTTACCAGCTGTGTGTTTCTGGTAAAAATGATGTTTTGCTTTATTTAGTGAAGCCCTATCTGGAGACATATGAAGTTAATTGGGCCCACTGTCAATTATGATAACCTTGATCACCTACATTGGGGTGGCGTTTGTCAGATATCTCTACTTACAAGTCCCAATTTTCTCCTTTGAATAGTATTCTGAGGAGACTAATTTGAGACAACAGAAAATCCTGTTCCTTAACAAGTCTCAACCCACCAACTTAAGCATTTTTTAAGGACTACCACCTGAATCATTGTTACTGTTCTGTTAGTTGGATTATTTCCCTGCCATTTCTTCTACACTTATTGAATGTAATAAACTGGCATGCAAATATGGGAAAAATTTCCCTTATAAGCACTTTATTTTTTTTTTAATATCAGAATTGACATACGGATTGCTATATCACTCGAAGTGTTTCTATTCTTTCGTTTTTTTAGTTTGTGTGTGTGTTTGTGTTTCTATTCTATCATTGTTTATTTTAATGCTCACATTATTGAAACAATTGCTGAGTTTTACCTGACTCCTGTGTTCTTCTGGCATACCCCCATCATTCCTTAAAATGCACTTACTTGTATTTGAGCACATAAAAAAGTTCCAAGCATATCTTATATCCGCCTTGCCTTATCCCTGAAATCAGTCATTTCCCAAGGAATCCTGCCTTATTTTAGCGAATTTTTAGAAACCAAGACGTAGGCATTCACTGTGGAAATTGCTTTGGAATTCAGAATAGGTAATTAGGACATCACCGATAGTAAGGAATTTTGTGATAGTTGGAAGAAGAGCTAAATTAAAAAGTAAGGAAACAACGTACAGGAAGAACATGTCCTGTCTTCCCTAAAAGAAGATGGCAAATGCCTCAAGTAGCCTCTCTTGAAGGACAAAGGTAGAAAATACATCTTTATGTATATACATAAATATGTATATGTCATATAAATGTATTTCTATATTTTCAGTAGTTACACATCCCTTCTCCAAAAGCAAGAAACTGCTTTGATTATGTTCAGCATATTTAATCATTTGCTCAGTCACCATGTATACAAGGATTCTGGTGAGCACCTTGGAAACTTCCTTTGTTCCTCGCCTTTCTTCTGCTACCTTTGTGTGAAGCTGCCATGTCTTCCGCTTGAAAATAGGAGGAGAGAAAAGAAAACATAACAAGTAAAAATAAATATAAGTAATAACAAAATTGAATATTAAATATATCCTTCATTGAATTTTTCAGAAATCTTACTGACTGAATTTCTTTGTTGTATCCTTATATTAATTGAACCATACCAAAGCACGGTGAGATCTAAATTCAATCAATTCTATATTATAAAACAGCGGCACCAACAAACTCTGGGAGACAGATATCATTTGAGGATATCCAAGGAAGCTAGAAAGACTACTGGTAATGAAGGAATCAACATGGCAGAGAAACTGATTTGGCCTTCAGAACTGGGAGGAAATAAATGTCCATTCTTTAAAGTCATCCACTGCTGGTTTTCCTGTTATACCAGCACTAGGAAGCTAAGGCATTGATCAAGGTTTTTCTCTAGTGAGGACAAAGTACAATTCCTTTCATGATGGACATTGTTCAATGCAATCAACCTGTCAATATTAGAGGGTACCCGTTCCCCACATAGGCAAAGCAGAGCTTTCATAGTATGTATTTTTCCCTCTATGTGAGCATCGAGCAACTCATTCTGAGTTAGTGCACCCAGTGGCGTCGCTTTGGAAGTTTCTCTCTTATCACAGAGAATTCTTTTGTAAAAGCAGTTTCACTTGAACCTCGTTTTTTGTGATGGCCATTCTAAGAGAACAGTGTGCGGCTGTGAAATCTTATTTCTTGCTCAGGAAAAATGACACAGAAACTGTTGTGATATTGAATACAGCTTACAAGGACAGTTCTATGGGAAAAACTCAAGTGTACGAATGGTTTACTTATTCCAAAACAGGTGAAATGTCGATTGATAACAAACCTTGTTCTGGACATCTGCCAACTTCCCAAAAAGACAAAAATGTCAGCTCGTAGTGCATTTGGAGTTCGTTCCACCAAGTCAGACTGTTAATCAAGCTTTCCATTTAGAGGTTCTGAAAAGATAGTATAACAGTGTGCAACAAAAAAAGGCCTGATTTGTGGCAGACAGGGAACTGGTTTTGCCACCGTGACAATGCACTTGTTCACGCAACCATCTCAGTGCACCAGTTTTTGGCTAAAAACAGCATGTCTGTCTTGTTCCATGCACCTTACTCACCTGACCTCACTCTGCGTGACTTCTTTTTCTGCCAATGCAGAGGGACATGAAAAGACCAGAATTTGGCGACATAGAAGAGGTGAAGAAAAAAAACAAGGGAGGTGCTGTCAGTCATTCAAACAGATGGGTTTGAAAAATGTTTCCAAGAATGGAATCGCAGTCTTGACAAATGTATTCAGTGTAATGGAGAATTCTTTGAAAGTGATATGGTTGTTTATAAAAAAATTAAAATTAAATACATAGCTATTAAAAAATATTCTGATTTTGGGGGGGTACCTCTTTATATGTATCTGATTGTGATGCCATCCTATCATGTAGACGTTTTGGTAAGTTAGCTTGAATTTTTTCCCAATAAATTAATATAAGTGGTTTGTAAGGTTGTTATATTAGAAAGAAAAATATATTAGGTGAAATTTGTTTATTTGAGTGCTCTTAAAAGAGTGTGTGGACCATATATATATATGGACAACTCACTCAGAAAATTTACCTTTGTCTTCATTACCTGCTCATTAGGTCTTCCATATATCACACTCGTTGAAAACATGTGGCTTGGTTGTCAGACAACACATAAACCATGCTGTGTATCTCTGGAGGCAGAGTAAATTGATGGCCAGTGGTCTGTTGTTCTTTTTGTTGCTAAGTGCCATTGGTCCAATCCAAGCCACCCTGTACACAACACTGAACAAAGCACTGGGTGGTTCTGAACCATTCTGACAATTGTTCCTATGCCTCAGCCCATTGGTACAGCCACTGTGTCAATCCATCTTCTTGAAGCCTTGTCATCCTTGCCTCAAAGGAACCCTCAAGCTGTATTTCCTCCAAGGCAGATTTGCTTGTCCTTTTGACTGTCCATGATACTGTCAATATTCTTCTTCAGCACCACAATTCAAATGCATTGATTATTCTTAGGCCTTCAGTATTTACTTCCCAACGTTCCATAGCTTGGGTCAGGCTCATTTTAATCCTCAAGGTAACATTCTTGTTTTTCAATACTCTAATGGGATTTGATCAGCATAGGAATTGAGTAAGTATAGTCAGAGGATACAATCCTGACACACCTTTCCTGATTTTAAACAATGCAGTCTTCCCTTGTTCTGTTCTTAGTACTGCCTCTTGATCCATGTACAGGTTCCTCATGAGCACAATGTAGTGTTCTGGAATTCCCATTCTTCTCAGAGTTGTCCATCATTTATTTTCTACACAATTGAATGCTTTGGCACAGTCAATAACACAAATAAGCATCTCTTTAGTATTCTCGGCTTTGAGCCATGATTCATCTGACATCAGCAATGACATTCCTTGTTCCATGTCCACTTCTGAATCAGATCTGAACTTTGGCAGTTCCCTCTCAATGTACTGCTGTGATCCTTGTTGGATGATCCTAGGCAAAATTTTACTTCCATGTGATATCAATGATACTGTTGTATAGTTAGAGCACTCTGTTGTGTCACCTTTCTTTGGAATGAGTACAAATCTCTTCCAGTTAGTTGGCCAAACAGCTGTCTTCCAAATCCCCTGTAATAGACAAGTAAGGTCTTCCAATGAAATGCTCCAGGGAAGCATTTGAATCAGTATTCCATCAATTCCTGGAGCCTTGTTTCCTTGACCCCATTGTTTCTTGCTCATATGCTATATTCTGAAATGGTGGCATGTCTACTAGTGCTTTTTGGTACTTTGATTCTCTGTATTCTTTCATCTTCTCTTGATGCTTCTTGCATCACTCAATATTTTCCCATAGACCCTTCAATCTTACAATTCAAGGGGTGAATTTTTTTCTTGAGATCTTTCAGTTTCAGATAGGATGAGAATGTTGTTCACATTTGGATTTCTAATTCTAAGACTTTGTACATTGTACAAATATCATAATAATATTTGTCTTTGTCTTATCTAAATTTTCTATTCACCTCTTTTATTTCCACATTTTCTATTTAGCTCTTAGACTTCATCATTTATTCCATTTTCTTTAACTATTCTATGATTAAGAGAAAGTTTCAGATTACGCTCTGCCATCCAATTTGATCTTTTCTTTCTTTCCTCTTTTTAATGACGTTTTTCTTTCTTCATGGATGTTATTCCTGATGTCTTCCCACAGCTCATTAGGTCTTCTGTCATTAGTGTTCAATACAGCAAATATTTATTTTTGAGATGTGGGATAGACTCAAGAGAGTGTTTTGGCTTTCATTGACTTGATGATGAGCAATTGATGGTCTGTTCCATAGTCAGCATCTGGCCTGGGTTCAGCTATTGATTTTAAACTTCTCCATTGCATCTTCAACTGTAGACAATTTGATTTCTGTATATTCCAGCAGAAGAAATCCATGTGGATAGTCACATTTTGCTTTGTTTAAAAAGGTGTTTGCTATGAAATAGTTGTTGGTCTTGCAAAATTTTCTTATGAAATCTCCAGCTTTGTTTCTATGACCAAGTCCATATTTTCCAACTACTCTTCTACTGTTCCTTCCCCTTTGTTTCCAATTTTTGCATGTTAATGGCCTATAATTTCCAATGCATATTGAGTGCAAGCTTTATCAGCTTCCTATTGAAGTCATTGCTAGAAATCTTCTTTTTTTTTTTTCATCATTAGCTTTTTAGGTTGCTGCTTTAATTGGAATAATACTCGTATTGCTTGGTTTTCCTTGAAGGTGGATAGATATAATCCTATCACATTTAGCATTGTACTTCAAGATTGATTTTGCAATATCCTTGACAGGGAATGCCATACCCATTCCTCTTGATTGTGTTATTCTGTGCAGGCTCAAGCCTATGATATTCTGATTCAAAATAGCCTATAACTGTTCATTGCAGTTTCCTAATGCCTAGGATATTGATCATCATACATTCCATTTCATTTTGTGTGTCAGTTTGTCGCACTCCGGTGGCTTGTGTATTGATGTAATGTTGGAAGCTATGCCTCTGCTATTTCAAAAGCCAGGAGGGACACCCAAAGTGAAAAGGTTTCAGTGAAGCTTCCAGACTGAAATAGGCAAAGAAAAATGACTTGGCTGCCCACTTCAGAGGAAGGAGCAACTGAAAATGTTATGCAGAGTTTCAGAACTTTGTCAGACAGAGGCCTAATGAATGGAAACAGAACACTGTCAGAGACAGTGCCCGAGGATGAGCCCTTCGATGGGAGTGCACTTGAAATGTGATGGAGGAGGCATGGTTTTCTTGCAGTGGTGTGGAACATGGTGACATGAATTGAGTAAAGCCTGTGGTCATGAAGCCTTCTGGATCTTCATTTGCTGATGGGGCATGACTCAACGTAAGAAGAAACTGAAGAAGTCTGCTTAAGTCTTCTTATGATCCAAACTTGGAACGTGCCAATGATCTGGCATTCAATATTTATTAAAGCCCAGTAGAAGGAGCACTGGTGGCATAGTGGATTATATGGTGAGTTGCAAACCACAGGGTGAATGGTTTGAATCCTCCAGCTGTTTTGTAAGAGAAATTTGAGGCTTTCTCTGTAAAGATTGACAACCTAAGAAAATAACAGGCACAGCTCTACTCTGTTGATTCTGTAATTCAGAATCAACCCAGTAGTACTAAGTCACGACCCAGTCAGAAACTATGCCTCAAAACCCATCATTTCCCATGGATTATGAGACAGGGTAGAACTTGTTTATGAAATTTTCAAGGTTGTAAATCTTTATGAATTTTCACATACCAAGTGGCTAGTGGATTTGAATTACCGACATTTTGCTTATACAGCACTACCAGTACTCCATAGAATGAAGGCGAGAGAAGTATTAATTGAATCCCATTGGTACTTATGATATCTTCAAATTAATGAATTTATTTTCAAAGACATAGGTATAAATAAATATCTTCTTTGTTTGTAAATAGTTAAGTATTGTGCTGCCTGTGAATTGTTTTTAATAATATGTCATTTGACTTGAGGCCTCTTTAAGAATCCATGAGCTGTAGAAATAAGCCAAGCATATATCAGCAACTACTCCCATTATCAATTAATAACTACTTTGCTAAAGCCTTTCTAACCTGGATTTCTTGTTTTGTAGCTACCAGCTATGTTTTACTCATTTTTTCGCACAGATAAACGCATCATTCCATCATCACTTGATGGTCCCCATCTCTAACACAACAATAATTCAAATTCAGTCTCAACTGATTCTGTTTGGTGTGTAGAGCTTACTCATAATTAAGTTTCATTTTTCCTAATTTTTATTTGATATAATTAAGACATTAAAAATTATGATATATATGACATTTAAATCATCTTTAGATAGACAGTGATATTATGTTCATCATGTTATTCTCTAATTTATTTTTGAAATAGCTCTAAATTTGTATGTGTAAGTAGTAAAACTCCAAATTATACTATTGGTGTTGTTTTTCTCTTGATTGTTCTTTGTTCTGAAGTTTGGTACATGGATTTAACTTCCTTTCTTGGTTTCAGGAGGTTTCTCCCAAGAAAGGTCAGTTTTAGGCCATCTTTCTGGTTCAGAGTTTAAAAATCCCTGTCTGGCTATGTCCCCCAATTTACTTCTTCCGTCTGCACTCGCACTTTGTTATCATTACATTCTCCGAACAAGTCTTCACATTCTTTAACGGTTTTCCCAGTTGAGTGTTTCTTTAAAGAAGCTTTTATGAGACCAGAGTTCTCACTGTTCTCTGGATTCAGAGGTCACCTGCTGGATGTCCTTGAAGTGGTTTGTTGTTGATGGACCATCATGGAGGCAGATTGCCCAGTCCCCGTGCTATCCTCCATAACCAAAGTCGGCAGTAGTGCAAATACAAGGTTGTCTGTTTCTCCACGTATAAGAAACCTTTTACAGACAGCTGAGTAACAGCTTGGGTGGTATTGGATGGCATTATCTAACTTTTATGTCAACTCTTTTTAGATTTTTCTACTTGTTACTTTGCTCATGTGTACGCGTGCGTCTAAATATGTTACAGACAGCTTTAGATTTTTTTTTTACTTTTACATATTCATTTTTTAAAGTATCAAGTTATGCATATAGTACGTATATAGTTCAAAGAATATTAAGCAATTAAACACCCTAGAACATTTTCATCATAAGAAAAAGTTTCCTTCTACCTTCTCCCATAAATCTCTCCAATTCTTATATTTGTTACAAATTTAATCAAATAATATATGTTCATTTGTGTTTCGATGCATAATTTGAATTGTTCCCAGTGTGGGTCTATTATAAATAAAACTGTTGCAACATTTGTATATGTCTTTGTTTCCCCTTGTTTAAATTACCTTGGTCTAATACATATGAGTATAATTGATAGCCCATTGGGTAAATGTATATTTAGCTAATAACAAATTGAAGGAGTTCCTCATTTAATATATATATTAACAATGTATGGGTGGTCTACTTTAACCATATTCTCAATAATAGTGAATGTACTATGTCTTGCATTGTGCTAGGTGTGAAAAATGTGATTCTAGCAGGGGAGTTCCTCATTTTTCTAATGATGTAAAAAAATATATTTTTATGCATGTTATGGTTATTTATATATTAAAAAACTGTCTAGCTCTTATGACCATTTTGTTTGTTCTCTTATTTTTTAATTTTCTTTTAACAACGTTAAGATTTATTTGTAAATTACAAATGTAAGCATTTTCTTAGATCTATATATGTATTCCTGGTCTGTGTTTTGTCTATTTTCTTAATGGAAACTTTGATGAGGAGAAAAATTCTACATTTTAATAAAGTCTATTATTTTTTTCTTTTGTTTCTTATTGTTTTATCTTCCTATGTAAACTATACTTGCCAACCTCAATGTTTAATTTTCCAAACTTTTATAGATTCAGGTTGAATGTTAAGCTCCCTAACATTTTTAAATTAAAAATTGAAGTATGGTAATTAGAATTGGTCATTCATTGTTTTCCCCATTCTTAAACCATTTTAAAGTACCATTTATTCAAATATTTTAATCTCTGTTTTGTCTTCCGTCTATAAGCCTACCTATATATCATTGGGTAATGTATCCCATGACAACTGTGTATCATTTTACGCAATGTTTCCGTCAGATTTTGGTACATTCATGCAGCTGGTCTCATGCAACTAATTGCAAAGTAATCCCTTCCATCTGTTGTGAACGATATGCATGAGAACGTTGTTGTTTTTAGGTGCTGTTGAGTCAATTCTGACTCATAATAACCCAATAGACAATAAGAGGGGAAAATAGTTGATCCTAAGTCCTTCTCACAGTTGCCCCGAGTCCGTCATTGCAGTCACGGGGGCACTCCATCGCATCGAGGCGCTGCCCTTCTATTTTATGCAGCAAAATGTCCTTTCCCCGGGACTTGGTTCTCCTGCCAACATGTCCAAAGTACCTGGGATGAAATCTCACCATCTTCAATTCCAAGGAGCATTCTGCTAAAACTTTTTCCGAGATAGACACTTTCAATATTATTCATCAGCCCCTTAGTTTAAACACGTCGATTCTTCTTTTGTCTTCCTTATCTATTGTGCAACTTTCACATGCATAGGAGGCTATTGAAAATACTATGCCTTGACTCATGTACTTTTTAGCCCTCAAAGTGACTTCCTTGCTCTTCAACACTTTAAAGAGATCTTGTGCAGCCAATCTGTGGACTGCAGTACACCATTTGATATCTCTGTAGCTGCTTCCATGAGCATCGATTGTGAACCCAAGCAAAATTAACTCCTTGACTGTTTCATTCTTTTCTTCTTTTATCATAAAGTTATCTATTGGTCGAGTTGTGAAGATTTTGGTTTTCTTTGCACCTCATTGTAATGCATACTGTATAAAGATAGCATTATGCTTTGCTTAAAATGTGATAACATTTACTAATACAGCCATTTGTGTTTTGGATTTTTTTCTGTGGGAAGGTTTTTATTACAAATTTAAATTCATTTCCTTTAGAATATACAGAGATATTTAAATCTTTTAGTTATTCATATGTTAATTTTAAAGAAATTGTTTTATTTCAACCAAATTGTAAAATTTGTTGACACTTCATACTTGGCCTCACACAAGTTTAGATCTAATAAAATAACTAGATTCTCAAAGAACTTTTAAGTTTATTTTGTAAATAATGAAATTTTATGTTCTGAATTTTAGGCTATAGCTTCTTTGCTTGCTTAGGTGAGCCATTCTTGAATTTTTCAATGCCCACTGGCCCAATTGATTGCAGTAACATGAACTCTGGATGAAGCCATTCCCAAGTATGTGATCTTAAAACCAAAAAAAATAAGAAAACCAAACTGCATTTGAGTAAGCTAAGGAAGGCAGCTATTTTTTCAAGCCTCAGCTTACCCTCTGTGCAAATAGAAAAAAAATCTTACCAAGAGCACACAGAAGATTATGCAGAGAGCCAAAGCAGGCCATACGCAATCAGAAAGAATAAACACAGATAGACGATATGCTCAGTGTGAATGTCAGAAACGGGACTGTGTGAGAACACACAAGGTAAATATATAGGAAGGCAGGGAAAGAACAGCCTCTTTTAATTAAATGTTTCGTCTTAAATAGATAGGCTTTATCTTCAAGTATTTAAGAACAATTTTGGTGTTCCACCAAAACCCACTACCATCAAGTGGATTGCAGTTCAATGTCCCTATACAGCAATTCAGTGTCCCTATACAGAACTCTCAACCTGTGGGTCGCGACCCCTTTGGGGGTTTAATGACCCTTTCACAGGGGTCACCCAATTCATGACAGTAGCAAAATTGCAGTTATAAAGTAGCAGCAAAAATAATTTTATGGTTGGGGAGTCACCACAATATGAGGAGCTGTATTAAAGGGTCAGCATTAGGAAGATTGAGAAACACTACTATACATACAGGGTTTCTGACTGCAAATATGCATATGGGAACAGATTGCCTCATCAGTTAATGACTGATTATTTCTGTTTGGGAGATGTTCAATTTGAGGCATTGGGCATATCCTTTTTTTATAAATCACTTTATTGGGGGCTCTTTTTTCTAAAACCATTTTATTGGGAGCTCATAAAGCTCTTATCACAATCCATACATCCATCTGTTGCCATTATCATTTTCAAAACGTTTTCTTTCTACTTGAACCTTTGGTATCAGCTCCCTCCCTCACACTCCCTTCCTCACTTACCTTTGATAATTTATAAATTATTATTTTTTCATGTCTTAACACTGATCGATGTCTCCCTTCACACACTTTTCTGTTGTCCATCCCCCTGGGAGGGGGTTATATGTGTCATTGGGATCGGTTCTCCCCCCACTTTCCCCTTACCCTCCTGGTATTGCTACTACTCTCATGAGGGGTTTATCAGTCTTGGATTCCCTGTGTTTCCAGCTCTTAACTGTACCTGTGCATGCTCTGGTCTGGCTGAATTTGTAAGGTAGAATTGGGGTCACAATAGTGGGGAGGAGGTAGCATTAAAGAACTAGAGGAAAGCTGTCTGTCTCATCAGTGCAATACTACACCTTGACTGGCTTGTCTCTTTCTTGTGACCCTTCTGTAAGGGGATGTCTAATTGTCTACAGATGGGCTTTGGGTCTCCACTCTGCAATCCCCCTCATTCACATTGATATGATTTTTTTGTTCTGGGTCTTTGATGCCTGATACCTGGTCCCTCTCTTCTTTTCCTGTGGAGACATAAACAATTACCACCACCACCTAACCCCCCTGTGGGTGGATTAGTGTCCCATTCCCCACTATTCACATCCTAATTTTTTTTTTTCTTTTCCCCTCCTTTTTAGTTGGCTGCCATGTGCATCCCTGGGTTGGGTCTGACTTCTGCCATAGTGCCTGGGTCTGGCCCCAAGAATTTATGCATTTAGTGGCTTAATCCTTATGCCCCTTGTTCTTTTTAAGCTTACCTCAGTGGACTCCGATTGTACTTGTCCTTTTTGTCTTGACTTACTTCGCTTAGCATAATTTCCTCCAACTCTTCCCATGTGACAGTGTGCTTCATTCATTCATCACATACCTACAGGTCCACCAGCTGAGGATGAGAGTTCCAATGTCACCCCACCACCTCCTACACTTGTTGCTTTATGATTTTTTTGAATTGGGCTATCTATGAGGGTGTTAGATGGTATTTCATAGTTATTTTAATTTGCATTTCCTGTATGACTAATGATCAAGAACATTTTCTCATATGTTCATTGGTGCTTTGGATTTCCACCCTTAAGAAACTTCTGTTCAGGTCCTTTGCTCACCACCCAAATTGGCTCTTTGATTTTTTCCTTATTGTAGGCTAGCAGAGTATTGCAGATTTTAGTAATAAGGCCTTTGTCTGATACGTTATTGCAGAAGATGTTTTCCTAGTCTGTGGGCTCTGTTATTACTCTCGGCATATTCTTTCAAGGTACACAGGTGTTTTATCTTCAGTTTATCCCACTTGAAAATTTGTGCTTCCTCTGTGTTTGGGTCCTTCCCTGTTTCTGATAGCTTATGTATTCC
>NW_022109768.1:8761932-8769152 GCF_000313985.2 Echinops telfairi | reverse complement strand
GTTTTCCTTGTAGAAATCTTTTGGTATTTTTTTTTTGCTTAGGCATATACCTAGATATTTCAATTCGTGCTTAGTTATTGTGAAAGGTACTACATTTTGTATCTCCTCTTCATGGTCTCATCTGATGTATATAGTAGTCCAATAGACTTCTGTTTGTTGATCTTGTAACCTGCCACTCTGCCTTATTTCTCTATCACTTTCAGCACTCCTCTTGTGGGGCTTTTGGGGTTTTCAATATAAAAAATCATATAATTTTTTGTGAATATTTGTGAATAACAATAGTGTCACCTCTTCTTTCCCCAGATGAATACCTTTGATGTCTTTCTTCTGCCTTATGTTGTTAGCTAGGACCTTCAGTATGATGTTAAATAAAAGTGGGGACAAGGGGCATCCTTGTTTGGTCCCCTTTTTCAGTGTGATTGATTTCACCTTTCCTCCATTGACTAGCACATTGGCTGTTGGTTTTTTTATATATAGCTTGTATTCTATTGAGGAATTTTCCTTCCATTCCTATCTTTTTGATTGTTTTAAACAGGACTGGGTATTGGATGTTGTTGAATGTTATTTCTATATCTATAGATATTAACATGTGGCTCTTATTCTTTTTCCTGAGTTTGAGTCCAGATTATTCCATGTATTTATTCTTTTTTCCCATGCCAACAATACTCAATTTCTTCATGTGTGAAGGAATAGTAATACACAGCACAAAGGAATGCTAAAATTAGGTGAGAAATAAAGAAAAGATCATGATCGACAGTAAAGAATAGTACCTATTACTCCTTTGAGTGAAGAAGTTGGATGGTTTAAATAAATGGTATTGGAAGATAGCAATGGTTAAATGATAGCAAATACTTATTGAAGAATGACACATTACTGAGATGTGGAATTATTGGTTTGTGAAGGCCAGGTCAGTTAAAACCTACCCTTTGCTCCACAGGAGCAAAATGAGGCTCTTTATTACTGTAAAGATATGTAGCCTCAGAAACCTGAAGGGACAGTTCTCGTCTGTCCTATAGCATTGCCCTAGCATGAAATTGACTCAATGACAATTAGTTTGGTTCGGTTTGGGGCCGGTGTATGGGTGTGTATGAATGTGTGGGTGATGTCTGCACCAAATATTTATATAGTTGGAAAATTCTAGATAATTAATCTAGCTCTTGCTTTTCAAATTTTGGGCACAACTCACATTCATGGCTATAGAAATAAGTAGTTCCCTTCTTTCATTGTCATCAATCATTAAGTTGATGACAATTATTAATTCATCCCCTATACCTGTTATCTTTAAGCTAAAAAGTGTCACTTCCTTTCAACTTTTGTCATATCTTTAATATTGATGTTATTTAATAAATGATCTTAAAACATCTCCAAGTTTTACATTCTAATTTACTCTATTTAGATTCTGTAATTAGCAATTTGTTTCATAAGAGGATACCATAGAGAGGTGTGTTCACTGAGAATGGTATAAGCAATAGAGATTCAGGGGGCTAATCAGCCAAGAATATAAACCTTATTATGAAAGCAGAGAACCAGTTAGCCCAACACTGGTGTAGCACCTTCATTGATCAGTAAAAATTGGGATTAAAAATTATGAAGTTCTAAATTCTAAATTTAGGATACAAAATAGAATTTTTTGACCAGTTATGCCCTACCACAGTGTTTCCCAAAGTGGGTGATTCAACACCCTGGGGGAAGCACTGAAACAATTTAGAGGGGTTGCAAAAGCAGATTCCTATATGTTTTTCTAGATTACAGGCTACTGTTCAAAATTTTTCAATTGATAGGTGGCACTTAGTAAATTTCTTTTTCCTGAAAAGGAGGTGATAGGCCAAATAAAAGTAGGCAGACTTCTAGAATGTTATTCGAATGAAGAGAAAAAAGTAAAGACTAAGTCACCACTTATCTGTCAGCTTGTTCTCCTGTGGTGGATTCTATGTTGCTGTGATATTGAATGCTTTGACACTGGTATTTCAAATACCAGCAGGGTCATCTACTATGAATAGGTTTCAATGAAGCATCAGTCTCAAAACAGCTTACAAAGAAGGAATAGGCTAGCCATTTCTGAGGCATTGGCTATTGTAAACTTTATGAATAGCAGGTAAACATTTCAGGTATAGTGCCAGAACAGGAACCCTAAGATTCAAAAACATTCAAAACTATGAAAGAACTGTCCCCTCCCGGTAGACTAGACATTAAGGATGTGGATAGAGTAGACCTTTCAGTACTCAAATATACTAATGGTGCAGGACTCAAAATGAAAAGAAACAGTCACAAATTCCCATTAATAATGGAAATTTGGAATGTATAAAATATGAATTTAAGAAAATTTGAAATCATTAAAATGAAATGGAATGTAGAAATATCAATATACTAAGGATTAATTGGCTAAAATGAGCTGTGAGTGGGCATTTGAGTCTAATAATTGCATGGTTTATATGGAACGAGTGCAAAATTCAAGAGGAATAGCATTACATTCATTTTCAAAATGAGAATTCCAATATATAGCTTGAAATACAATGCTGTCTGTGATGGAATAATATTTATATGTCTATGATGAATTCCAGTTAGTACACCTGTTACACAAATTTATGCATTAACACTAAAACTACTGATAAAGAGATTGAAGAATTCAGTCTGAAATTGATCAAACATGCAACCAAGATGCATGAATAGTTATTTATTGTCAAAAACTGGAATGTGAAATTTGGAGACAAAAAGGAACTACAGCTGAAAAATAAAAAATTCTTGATAGAAATAAAGTGGAGATCACAGGATAGAATTTAGTAATTCTAATGAGTTCGTTGCAAATATAGCTTTTTTTCCCAACAACTTAAATGGTGTCTGTGCACGTGGACTTTGCCAGATGGAATACAGAAGAATAAAATTGACTATATCTGTGTAAAGAGATGATGGAGACATTCAATATCATCAATCCAAACAAGGCTAGGGGCTCTGGAACATCAATTATGCAAATTCAAGTTCAGGTTAAAGCTCAAGAAAATGAAAACAATTCAGGACAGCCAAAACACAACTTTGAATAGATTTTTCGCCTGAACTCAAACCACCTCAATAACAGATTTGACTTCCAGAACACCAAAGACATAATATTTCTTCCACTTTCAGCTGTGTAACTTGGAGAATTTTGTACCAGCTGTGGTCTCAGTATTATCTGTCAAATTGAAGGTTTGGATGCAATAGCTGTCGGTGTTAGGTGTTATTGAGTCAATGCCGACCCAAAAGGACCCTATGCACAATAGAATGAGACACTACCCAGTCCTACACCACCCTCACAAGTGTTTTTATGCCTGAGCCCATAATTGCAGCTTCTGTGTCAATCCATCTCCTTGAGGGGTTTCCTCTGTTTTCACTCTCTCCATTTTACCAAGCATGATGTCCTTCTTCAGGGACTGGTCTCTCTTGACAACATGTCCAAAGTACATAAGAAAATATCTTGCCATCCTTGCCTCTAAGAACACTCTGGCCTACTTCTAACATTGTGTTGTTGGTCCTTTTAGCATCCATAATATTTTCAATATTCTTCTCCAGCACCACAATTCAAATGCATCACATTTTTTACTGTCATCCTTATTCAAAATCCAGCATTCACACACATATGAGACAATTAAAAATACCAGGACTTGGGTCAGGAGCACCTTAGTCCTCAAAGTAACACCCTTGATTTTCAATACCCTAAAGTGGTCCATATGCAGCAAACTTACCTGATGCGATGTGTTTTTGATCTCCTGACTGCAGCTGCCATGATCATTGATTGTGCATCCAAATCGGACAAAATACTTTCCAACTTCAAACTTTTATCCATTTATCATAATGATATGCATTGGTCCAGTTGTGACGACATGGGTCCCTTTTACATTAAGTCGTGATCCATACTGAAGGCTGCAATCTTTGATCTTCATCGTCAAGTGCTGCAAGTCCTCCTCACTCTCAGCAAGCAAAGTTGTGTCATTTGCATTTTGCAAGTTGTTAATAAGCCTTCCTCTAATGCTAACTCTGATTTCTTTTTCATGTAATTCGGCTTTTCAGATGATTGGATAAGCATTCAGATTGAGTAGGTAGAGTGAGAAGATACAAGTCTGACTCACACCTTTCTTGTTTAGACCATGCAGTATTCCCTTTACTAGCATAACTGCCTCTTGATCCATGTACAAAGTCTACCTGAACACAATGAGATGTTCTGAAATTTTCATTCTTCTTAAGATTATCTATAGTTTTTTTGCTTTTATGTTATGATTCACACAGTCAAATCTTTGGCATAGTTAATAAAACCCCAATGAACATCTTTCTTGCACCATCTGCCTTCAGCTAAAACCCATCTGACATCAGCAATGCTATCCCTTGTTCTAAGTCCTCTTCTGAATCCAGGATGGACCTCTGACAATTCCCTGTCCGTGTAGTGTTTCAATCTTTGTTGGATGTGCTTAATTTTTTTTTTTTTTTGCTTTTGTGTGGTATCAATGATATTGTTCTATAGTTTGAGCATTCTGTTGGGTCATCTTTCTTTGGAATGGGCACAAATATGGATCTCTTCAAGTCAGTTGGCGAAGTAGCTGTCTTCCAAATTTCCTGGCATACAGAAGTACTCCTAGTACTTTACCAGCTTCTGAAAACTTTCAATCAGTATTCCACGAATTCGTGGAACCTCGTCTTTGGCCAATGAGTTAAGCACAGCTTGGACTCCTTCAGCACTATTGGGAATTGCTCATATACTGCCTTGTGAAATGGAATGTTGACTAGATCTTTGTAGTACAGTGACTCAGTGTATTATTTCCATATTCTCTTGATGCTTCCTGCATCATTCAATATTTTCTCCAGAGAATCTTTCAATATATCAACTTGAGATTGTCTTTTTTCCCCATTTTTGTTTCCAGTTTAAGATATGATGATCAGGTTCTTCCTTGTTTTGTTTTCTAACTCTAGATCTCTGCACATTTCATTGGAATATCTTACTTTGTCTTCTGAAGCTGCCCTTTGAATATTTCTATTCTGCGCCTTGACTTCACCCTTTTCCCCATTGACTTTATGTCCTCTCTGAGTAAGAGCAAATTTCAGAGTCTCTTCTGATATGCATTTTGGGTTTTTTTCCTCTTTCTTTCCTTTCTTCTTGATGACCTTTTGCTTTATTCATTAATGATGCATTTGATGTTCTCCCAAAGCTCTTTAGATCGTCTGCCATTGTGTTCAATTCGTCAAATCTGTTCCTGAGATGTCCTTGAAATTCAGGTGGAATCAACTTCAGATAATATTTTGATGCTTGCAATGTTATTCAGCTTTAACCTGCACTGACTGGTACACATGAGCAATTGATATTCCACAGGCAACACCTGGTCTGGTTTTAACAGCTAATATTCGGTGTCCCCAACATATCTTCCCATATACGTAGTCATTTTTTTCTGTCTATGCCATCTGGAGAAGTCCATGTGTATAGTCACCTTTTGTACTGTTTAAAATTGATTATTAGATTATTGGACTTTTCAAAATTTTATCATGTGATCTCCAGTGTTGTGTCTATAACCAAGTCCATGTTTTCCAACTACTATTCCTTCCTCTTTGTTTCCAACGTTTGCATTCCAATCACCAATAATTATCCATACAACTTAATTGTATGCTTGATAAATATCCAGCTGAAGTAGTTGGTATAATTCTTTAATTTCTTTATTAATAGTTTTATGGTTGGTGCTTAAATTTTAATAATATTTGTGTTGATTTGATTTCCTTGAAAGTGGGCGGATATGATGCTATCACAGACAGCATTGCATCTCAAGATTGATTTTAAAATGTCTGTTTTGACAATGAATGCAATGCCGTGGATTGTGTTATTCTAGGAATAATAAATCATGACTTTTTAAATTCAAAATTGTCAATGCCAGGTTATTTCAGCTCACTAATGTCTAGGATATTGATCGGTATGTGTTCCATTTCATTTTTTAACCACTTCAAATGTCCCTAGATTTATATTTTGGATGTTCCAAGTTCCAAAGATTAGCATATTTTTGCAGCCGATCTGTGTTGTGCCTCATCAGCAAATGGACATGCCAGGCCCCACTCTCACAGGATTTACCCCACTCGTGACACCGTGGTTGACACCACTCCGAGAATGCAGCTCCTTCTCAATGACTTTTTGAGTGGCCTAGGAAATGACAGGTCCATCCTTAGGCACGATCTTGAGCAATGTTTGGTTTCCACTTATTAGGCCTTCCATATCTGAAAATGTTTCATAGGTGTGTATTCAGTTTGCCGCAAAGATTAACCGAAGCCAGGCCAGGAGGGATCCACAGACTCCAGCCGGGAGTCAGACTCTGCATTGCCCAGGAGGAAGAGAAGGAAGGGAAAGGAAGAGGAAGAGACAGGAGCCCTGAACTCCTGGCGAATTCCACAGCCCCATTGGCCCATTGGGGGGACCTGAGAGGTCCGCTTATCTGTGATGGAGAGCGAGTTTTAAGCTGGTCATGGGGGAGGGTAAAGCAATAAAGGTAGAAACCGTAGGTGGGCAAATAAAGAGGAAGGAAAGAGGATTCTCAGCTTCAGGGGCTCAATATGGGTCTCCTTCCATAAAAGTTCCATGGTCGTGCTTTGATTGTTCCGTTTGACGCCCAGGCGGTTGGCTCATTGACTTGTGGCTCCCTGCTCCGATGGGGCAGGCAGGCTATTCCTCCTCAAACTGGTACCTGACCCAACATTACAATATACATAAAGTCTTATTTCCCCCTTCTGTTTATATAAAGACCTCATAGTCTTGCTCTCTTTCTCTCTTTTTAAAAATGCTTTTATTGGGGGCTCTTACATCTTTTATCACAATCCATACATTCCTCCAATGTATCAAGTACATTTGCACATATGCCACCATCATCATTCTCAAAGCATTCTCTCCCCACTTGAGCCCCTAATATCAGCTCCCCATTTCTTTCCCCACCCTCCCCATACCCGCATCCCTCACAAACCCTTCATAAGTTATAGATTATTTTTTTCCATATCTTACATCGTCCTCCATCACCCCTCATCCACTTTTCCATTATTCGTCCCCCCGGGAGGGGCTTATAGATGATATTTGTGATTGATTTCCCCTTTCTTTCCCCACCCTCCCCTAATCCTCCTGGTATTTCTACTCTCATTGTTGGCCCTGAGGGGTTTATCTATCCCGGATTCCCTGTGTTTCGGGTTCTTATCTGTAGCAGTCTGGTCTAAGCCGACTTGTAAGGTAGAAG
>NW_022109768.1:8744153-8760772 GCF_000313985.2 Echinops telfairi | reverse complement strand
TCTGCTCCCCCTGCTGCTCTGCTGCATGCCCTCAGTGCCTTGATGCATAAGGTCTCTAGGGGGTACTTCTTCCAAGGTGGGTAACTGATTCCTTCTTTGTTGTCTGGTCTTAGTGTGAAAGCTCCTCTGAAACCCGCTCACTTTGGTCACTCTGCTGCCCTTTGAAATATTATTGACACGGTTTCCAGTATCACAGCACCACCGAAGCCACCACCGTTTGACAAACTGAAAGACAGTTGGGGGGTGTGCTATCCAGACAATCAATTTTAGTTATATGTGATTGACATTTATTCTTTATTAAACTAATTGTAGCTATTTGTTAGAAGGGGACATTATTAGGAGACGTATTATTGGAGTGGCGACTTGCATTGTTTTTGTTCCGTGTCAACAAGCCAGCTCTGACTTATAAAAACGTTATGGATCACAGAATAAAACATTGCTAGGTCATGCACCATCCTTATAATCATTGTTAAGTTTAATTAGTCTATTAGTACAGCTACTATGTCAATACACTTCATTGAGATTCTCCCTCTTTCCCCCCCAACTCTTCCAGAGCATAATAGCTTTCTCCAGAAATAGGTCTTTTCCGATGACCTTTTGCCTAAAGTCCTGGAAACAAAGTCTCACAATCCTTGTTGTTCCTGCTTATTCTGGTCACATTCCCTCCACAATCGGCTTGTGAATTCTTCTGTCATTGATATTATATTCAAGTGTTCTTCACCAATACAATTCCAATTTATGAGTTCTTTGGTTTCACGTTTTTTAATGTTCAAATTGCTTGCATGTGCAGCTAAGTTTGCTGTAAGCTGAATTGCAGGGAATTGAGTGACTCTCTCCTGCAGGGTCTGCTATGCTGTTCACTGTCACTCAAGAGTTCAGTTTCGTTCTAACATAAGTTAAAATTGTAGTAGAAAAATAAGGTTCCAAGTCATAAATCACTGAAGTGGAAATGACAATTATTTGCGTTAAAAGTTCAGGCCATATTTTATGTCACCGATTGACGGTTGATATGGGTTATTCAGCAATGTGCTTTCTCTTTGATTATGACTCAGATCTGCTCAGAGCAGGCTCATCCTCAGGCAGTGATCATGAGCTCTTCCCTGGGCATGGTCCACTTGAGCACCTTTGAATGAAAAGCCTCTCGAAGGGTAAATTGGAGACCTTTGTGATCAGGTGTGAAAGTCAGATTAATTGTTCAATTTATACCCTAGAGCACAAAGGGTGGCTCCTGATCGGTCACATCGATTCTTCTATGTCTTCTATTTTATACTGGCTGCCCATGAAGCAAAGGCTTTGCTGTTTTTAGCCTTGAGTAGAACCTGTAAGGTGCTTTGCGCTTTGCAGTGGGGTGGACAAGCAGGACCAAACAAACAAAAACATCTTTTACACTCTGACTTTTTCCTAACACAACAGAGAGCCAAGAGAGCAGAAAGGGGTGAGTAAGCCTGATTGGAATAGTAATGACCAAGAAGGACCCGGGGGAGTTTTGCAGCTTTGGGGGCAGCAGTTCAGGGATGGGATGGTCCAAGGTGAAGGTTTGTCTCCTGAATCTTTATGCTTTCAATTATGGCATTAGTTTTACACTTTATTCCTACAATAAAACTGGTTTTCACTTCCTCTCCACTAAAGAGTGGTGTTGTGTAAGAACTATTAACATCCATCTGTCTCTCTAATAGTTCTATTTCACATTAATACCTCTATTATATAATTCTTCTGTCGTTTTGAATATCAAAAAAGGAATATTATATAAATAGGATTGTGTAACCAGTGATAGTTCTCTGGTACAATTATTGCCTTCTCGGAAAGAGACCAGGGTTTGAGTTTAGGCCAGAGCGCTGCACGCTAAACTGAGAACTGTTTCCCAGTGGAGGCTGTGCGTGTGTCGCTATGAAGGTAAGCAGGCTTCAGTGGGACTTCCAAACTAAGATGCACTAGGGAGAAAGACCAGGTGATCTACTTTTGAAAAGTAAGCCAAGAAAACCTTAGAGATTCCCCCCAAATCAACCATGGGGATGGTGCAGGATGCAGCAGGAATTTGTTTTAATAAAATGGGGCTATAAGTGGTTACCTGCTGAGATCATGAAGGTTCGCAGTTTGAAACCACCAGTCACTGTGGGAGAAAAACATGTTTTTCCACTCCTAGAAAGAGTTACCATTTCTGAAACTCACAAAGCAGTTGTCCTCTATCCTACAGGGTGTCTACGAGTCGGCATCAACCGACAACAGTGACTAATTGGTCAGAGGCTGATTTAATGGCAGCTAGCAGCAACACAAAAATGATTGGATGGGACAGCTTGCCTTTAATGAAGTAATTGAAAACCAGAAAACAATATCCACTTTATTTGATACAAGTTAGACTAATATCATAAAGATATTTTATTAAAAAACATGACTGTCACGATAAAACCTGCATGATTCTGTAGAATATACACAAGACTGGGGGGCGGGCAGGGGGCATATGCCATATGTGAGGAAGGACAGTTTATGCCATTGCATTCCAGAATCAGGATTTATAAATTCTGTTATTCTGTTTTACACTTAGATAAAATACTGGCACATCCATATTTAAAACCTAATGAGAATGGTGCTCACCTTACTGCTTAGCCAGGGGCTAGTGTGTGAGAAGATGTGGAGCTGCATCAAATAGAGTGTTCATCTCAAAGTAAATTGAGGAATTCTGCAGCCTACTCAAGTTTAATTAAAAATAAATGTGGGAAATTGTTTTAAAAGATTGTACACAGTGATTATCTCAAATTGCCATGGGAAATACAGAAATGTCTCATTAAAAAACACATGTAGATTTATATATATATATAAACTCCCTCATTTATATTCTAGCTTAGAAAAAAATCCACTTCTAAAATAAAAAAAACTAGCTGAAATATGCCATCATCATTTTTTATGTATATCAGAATATTGTGTTTACATGAGAAGATGATTTTTGGTGTACATCATTAAGACCATTTTTAAAGCAAAATTAGAGACTTTTGCAAAAATAAAACAAATCAAGACAATTAAAGGCTTGCTGAATTATTCACAGACATGAACCAACAACAGAATTGAGTCAATTCTGGGCAACCTCCAAGAACGAAGCTGGGTCAGTATCATCACGCTGGTTAAGAGTGTAATTTCCTGGCATTGGGACGAGATGGTCTCCCACGTCAGAATCATAATCTGAGTTTGTATGCTACCTTAATCTCTTGACTGTTTCAATAGAAAGAAATGTAGTTGATTAAAAAATATAATTTTTACTAATATTTTGTGATTGTATAACCTTATAATATTAGTAAAATGAAACATTCCTTATAAGCCAAGAACTGCCTGATTAATTTCTGCCTGTTCCTTTCTGACCCTGAAGAGATTTGACATCTCAAATTTAATTTCGTGGTTCAAGAGTGAGGAAGAGGTTATCTTGTTAGACACTGAGTTGGTTCTGACCCATACCAACCCTGTGCACAGCAGAAAGAAATACTGGCCTGCCCTGCGCCATCCTCACAATTAATTATTCCCATGCCTCAGCCATTGTTGCAGCCACTTTGTCAATCCGTCTATTTGAGGACCTTCCTCTTCTTTGCTGGCCCTCTATTTTACCTAATATGATGTCCTTTTCCAGGGACAGGTCTCTACTGACAACATTTCAAAGTACGTAAGATAAAGTCTTGTCATCCTCGCTTCTAAGAAACATTCTGATATACTTCTTCCCAGACATATTGGTATATCCTTAGAGCAGTCTGTGGTACTTTCAATACTCTTCTCCAGCATCACAATTCTAAGGCATCGATTCTTCTGTCTTCTTTATTCAATAGCCAACTTTCACATGCATATGAGGCAATTGAAAATACCATGGCCTGGGTCAGGCACAGCTTAGTTTCAAAGTAACATCTCAATACTCTATAGAGGTCTTGACCCTGTAGGGTCTCTATAGAGCCACTATAAGTTGGCATTGTCTTGATGGCAGTGAAAAAGAGATCTTGTGCAGCAGATTTACCTAATCCATCATGTCTTGTGATCTCTTGATTGCCGCTTCCATGAGCACTGATTGTGCATCCGAGCTAGACAAAATCTCTGACAACTCCAAACTTTTCTCCATTGATCATGATGTTACCTACTGGTCTGCTTGTGAGGATTTCGGTCTTCTTTAGTTGTAGTCCACAATGAATGATGCAATTCGTGAATTTCATGCAGAAGTGCTTCAATTCCCTCTCACTTCCAGCAAGCGAGGGAGTGTTATCTGCAGATTATCTGCAGTGTTATCCTCCAAGGTTGTTCCTAAGCTTTCCTTCAATCTTGATGCCATATTCTTCTTCATATAAGGCAGCTTCTGTGATGATTTGCTTAGCATACAGATTGAACGTATATGGTGAAAGGATATAACCTGATTCACACCTTTCTTGTATTTAAACCATGCAGTATTCCCTTGACCTGTTCCCACACCTGCCCTTTTATTCATATTCAAGTTCAGCATAAGCACAACAAAGTGTTCGGGAATTCCCATTCTTCTCAAGATTATCCATAGTTTGTTATGATTCACACAGTTGATTCTCTTGGCACAGTCAATAAAACACAAGGAAACATCTTTCGGGTATACTCTGCTTTCAGCCAACATTCATCTGACACCAGCAATGACTTCCCTTGTTCCACATTCCCTTCTGAATCGGCCTGCACTTCTGGCACTGTACTTGACCCTGTCAATGTACTCCTGCAAACATTGTTGGATGATCTTATGCAGCATTTTACTGGCAGGTGGTATCGTTAATCTTATTCTAGAAGTTGAGCATTCTGTTGTGTCACCTTTGTTTGGATTGGGGATACATATGGATCTCTTCCAATAAGCTGGTCAAGGAGCTGTCTTCCAGATTTCTTGGTGTAGATGAGCAAGTGCTTCCAGTGCTTCATCAGATTGTTGAATTACGACATAAACTTAATGGAAATCAAACAAACAGCCCCATGTTTTTAAGATATCTGGAGGAATTTGTTCTAAATCTTAATGAATTTAAACTTACATTTTCTGGTTTTAAGAAAAAAACTACATTAGCATTATTTATAATCATGAATAGCTTTAGAATCAGCCTGAATGATAAATGATGCAGAAAATAGGGTACTATACAAACCAGGATTTTTTTTAAACATAATGTTTCTTCTTACTTGCATTTTTTATGATAGTATATTTATTATTTTTAACATAATGTTTCTTCTTACTTGCATTTTTTATGATAGTATATTTCTAGGAGCTAAATTTTATCTGACAGACTTTTTTCCTTAAAATGTTTTAATTTGCCACAGTATATGAAGAATAGAATTGCATGCAACAGGAGATTGAGAAATATGAATTACTAAAAAGCATTTTTACTTTAGTTAAAGCTATGTATGCACAATTTGAACATGAGTATGATGTCTAACTTCTCCATTCTGGTATATATGTATATTTCTTAATAATAACACAATCTTGATCACTATTCTTATATGTGTTGAAATTGGGTAGACTGATTCTTCCCACTTTATTTTTTCCCTCATAAGTATGGAGCTATGTTAGTTTCTTTCAATTTATGTGTACGTACATTTTATAATAATTTTTCTATACAATTTCTTGCAGACATTTTGATAGAAATTTTACAAATCCTTTAAATTTGGAGGAAATTGACATCTTTACTATGTTGTCTTCCAATACATGAACATGTCCAGTCTCTCAACATTTCTTTGATTTCTTTCATCAATGTATTATCATTTCTAACATATCAGCAGTTTACCTGTTTGTTAGATTTACATCTAATTACATCTGGAGCAATTAGAAATGATACATTTTTAATTTCAGGTTGCACTTACTATTAGTAAATGGAAATATACTCAACAATTATGTCATCTGCAAATCATGTACACCTGCAATGATTTTCTTTCTGATATGCAAGTCTTGTGTTTCCTTTTGTTTTCTTATTGCGCTCCCTAGATATTCCTCCATGAAAGGGAGAGGGAAACAGGAATGATAAAGGCGGACACACTTGCTTCATCTCCAAACTTAGGGGGAAAGTAATCAGCTTTAGAGGGAACCTTGCTCATGTAGGGGGTTATGCTTTAGGCTGCTAACCAGAAGGTCAGCAAGTTGAAACCTCCAGCCTCTCTTTAGGAGAAAGTTGGGGCTTTCTTCTCTCATAAAGAATTACAGTCTTAGGGCTCAAGTAGAAAAATAATGTTTTGAAAATGATGATGGCAACATATGTCCAAATATGCTCAGCACAATGGATGGATGGATGGATTGTGATAAGAGTTGTACGAGCCCCCAATAAAATGATAAAAAGATAAAGTAAAAATTAAAAAAATATATGGATGCTATTGAATACTTTGATTGCTTTTTTCTGGACATGGATCCTTCATCTGCTTATTGACCTCCAATTATTTGGATTCATTTGTCTATCCAGCCATCGACCTGCAGTATTCCTCCTGATCTTTGCTTTATCAGCCCCAAAGCTGTGCATGTCAGGAGAAGCCTCCAGTTTAATGTCTGACCTACGGGACTGAAACCTACCTGTTCTCAGACTGGACATACTTTATTTAAATATCTCTTTCTATACATACATATATAAGCATCAACAGCCTAACAAGCCATGTGGTTTTCTTTCTTTTTCAAAAAAAGGCCTGTTAATATTTTAGAGAATGTTTTGAAATGTTCATGAAAAAGATTATTATACTATAATCCCATTTTCCACAAACTTTTTGTAGTGTCCTAATATATGGCTTAATTTATTGCTAATATTTTATTAATAACTTGCTATCTATATTAAAAAGGGAAATCGGTGTCTGCTTTTCATTTTTATCTTTATGTTACCTTTGTCTGGCTTTAAAATAAGTTTGACATAGCTTCATGAATTAAAGCTAAACCCCGCCCCCCCCAAACACACACACACACACACACACACACACACACACAAGTTTTAAAAAAACTTTGATCCCTAAGCCACTTGTGACAGCAAAAGTCAAGTAAGGAGATGACATTCACCATAAACAACTAGTGGGCGAGATTCAGCCCTCCCAGTCTAGCTTGCCTGCTGTCAGAGAAAGCTCAGTGTGGGTTTATGGTGAAATATTACGTCACCCCCTACCATCCCTACTACATTTTCGATAGAGAACCTATGGAAAGCCAGGACCCTTTTCCCCTTTCCTTATAGGTGGTAACAGGATATTCCATAACTGCCCTGTGGAAGACACATGGCGATATGAGCACCAGCAGGTACTCTTAGCACTCTCAGCGAGGGAAATGTTGCTGAGAACGTAGTGGGGAATCAGGATTCCCATCCATTCCCAGAACTAAAGATGACCTGATTTCTCCTTGTACATGAATGGAAACCAAACATACAGGGTCTTTGGACTTATATACCAAATAGAGTGGTAATGAGCCAGCACCTGATCTCCTTTTCTCTTGCCAGTGTGGTGTCAAAAAAAGCCTGCTCAACAAGAAAGTTTAATTAAGATATAGAATCTCATAGCATCCCAAAATCTCAATATACCAAAAGCCCAGTAAATCTCACCTTGTACAATAGATACCAACATCAAGATGTTAATATAATCATCATATGAAGTACTCAAAGTTGAAGTAACTGAAACATTACAATGCCTCAACAAAAATAAAGGGTTTTCTTTAAAGAAGCAAATAAACTGGAAGATATAAACATGATCCAAAAAACCCCTGCAGAACCTAAAAGCCCAATAACCAGAATAAAGAGGTCACCCGAAAAAGTTCTTGATAAAGTGGCAGAAAAACATGGACTAGAACTCCAAATCATGAAAACCACCAGACTCTGGACCTCAGGACGTTAGCCCTCGCCCTGCATGTCTGGAACTGAATTCACCTCAATGACAATTGACCCACCAATTCAGATGACAAGGACAGCATTTACCCAGAGTTTGGAAGGTTAGGGAAGCAGGCAGGATCACAGCAGGAAGCACAGGGAATACACTGGGTAAGCTGGGACACCTTGAGTGGGCTGCAGTGGCTAAGTTGAATCGGCATGATTATGAATTGCTGAATGCGAAACAACGGCCTCTTTTGTAAACGTTCACCTAATCCCCAATCAAAAGCTTTAAAACTTGGGTATGTGGATGCAGCATTTACCCAAGGACAGCATTCCAAGGGTGCGAAAAGAATGAGGAGAAGAGCCAGGGAACTCAGAGAGGAAGCCGGGTAAGAGGCAATACATGGAGGGGGTGCAATGACGAGTTGAAACAAGATGTGTATGAATTGTTGAAAATAAAATTGATGATAGTCTCTGTAAACCTTCACTCAGTTCCTAAAAAATGTTTTGTGTTATTAAAAAATAGGCAATTCAATAGAAATTCAAAACTCAATGCGTGAATTCACCATCAGACTAAAGGGACAGTGACTTCAGTTGTTTATCATATCATTTATAATTTTTTCACTCTATCTCAGGCACTGTCTTGCCTCTGAAATCTACTTTACCTAACACTGTATATTCATTCCTAGTCTCTTTATTAGCTGTTTCCACGGTATGTATTTTTAAAAAATCATTTTATTGGGGGCTCATACAACTCTTATCACCATCCGTACGTACAGCCATTGTGTTAAGCACATTTGTTTCCCTCATCATTCTCAAAACATTTGCTTTCTACTTGATCTCTTAATATCAGCTCCTCATTTTCCCCCTCCCAACCCACTCCCCCTCTCTCATGAACCCTTGATAATTTATAAATTATTATTTTGTCATATCTTAACTATTAATTTTGCCACCACTTGCCTGTCAGTTTGTCACACTATGGTGGCTTTCTGTTTCGGTGATGGTAGAAGTTGTGTCACCGGTGTTTCAAATGCTAGCAAGGTCACCCAAAGTGAACAGGCTTCAGCAGAGTTTCCAGACTGAAAACAGCCATGAAGAAAGAATAGACTGTCCACTTCAGAGGAATTAGTTATTGACAAACCTTGTGGATAGCATTGAAACATTATCAGATACTGAAAACATCATGTATAGAAGCAAAACAATGTGAGATAGTGCCAGAAGATGAGCTCTTCAGATCAGAAAGCACTCAAAATATGACTGAGGTTGAGCTCCGTTCTCAAAGTACTGTTAACCATAATGACATAGAGAGAGTAAGCCTGTGGGAGTACATACAGCTTTATTTGTTGATGGCCGAACTCAAAATGAAAACATGTATCATGGTTGTATCCTCTCACCATATTTATTCTATCCGTATGCTGAGTAATACTCAAAGAAACAGGATGATATGAAATATAAGACATTAGGATTGGAGAGAGGCTTATTAATAATTTTCAATATGCAGATGACATAATCTTGCTTGCTGAAAGTGAGAAGCACTTGAAGCACTAGCTATTGAAGATCAAGACTGCAGCCTTCAGTATGGATTACAACTCAATGTAAAGAAGACCAAACTGCTCACAACTGGACCAATAAGTAACATCATGATAAATGGAGAAAATATTGACGTCAAGGATTCTCTCTTGCTTGTATTCATAATCAATGCTCTTAGAATTGAGCATTGTATTATGTCAATTTTCTGCACAAGACCTCTTTAAAGTGTTGAAAAGCGAAGATGTTACTTTGATAATAACGTTAGCCTGACCTAAGCCATGGTATTTTCAATCACCTCATATACATGTGAATGTTGGACGTTAAATAAGGAAGACCAAAGAGGAATACATGCGTTTGCATGATGATGCTGGTGAAGAATACTGAAGTACCGTGGACTGCCTAAGAACAGATAGATCTGTCTTGGAAGGACAGCCAGAAATGTCCTTAGAAGCAAGAATGGTGAGACTTTCACCTATTTGGACATGTTGTCAGGAGAGACTAGTCCCTGGAGAAGGCCATCTTGGAGGTGAAGTAGAGGGACTGCGAAGGGGAGGAAGGGCGTCAAGGAGATGGATTGGCACTGTGGCTGCAACAATGGGCTCAGGTATTAGAACAATTGTGAGGATGGCACAGGACCAGGTACTGTTATTTTCCTGTTGGACATGGGGTCGCTATGAAGAGGAACTCACTCAATGGCACCTTAAAACATCTTTATTTTAATATTATTTATATAGTTATATTTTAATGAACTTCTTGTGGATAACCTTTAGTTACATCACACTTTTAATTAAATCCATTCTGTCACTCTCTTTTAGTTGTTATATTTATATTATTTACATTTACTGTAATTACTATTATGTCAGAGATTACATCTGCTATCCTAGAAAGTTGTTATAACTTCTATTTTGTTCTCTATATTTCCATTTTAATGCCTTCCCATGGGGTTCTTGAACAATTTTTAGAATTGTGATTAATTTGCTTATTAAGTAATTACTTATTGAGTAGTGCAAATGGTTAAGTGTTCGGCTACTAGCCAATGTGTTGCCAATTTGAGTCCACTTTGAGAAATCTCAGAAGAATGATCTGATGGTCTACTTCTGAATGGCCAGTCATTGAAAATCCTGTGGAACGCAATTCTATTTTCAAACCTATGGGGGTCTCCAGTAGTTGAAATTGTTTAATGACAATTGGTTCTAGTATTATATAACTTATCACAGTCTACTGGTGTTACACTTTACCAGTTCTGTTGAAACATGAAATATGGAAATAATCTCCTTTTATCCTCTATTTTTATCCTCTATTTTTAATATAATATGTTAAATGCTCCCTCTACATATATTTAGAACCATGCCTTATCATTTTATAATTTTTAACTCACAAGGAAAAGAAAATGTATTGTTTTTACCCATATTTTTATTCTTTTCATTATTCATTCTTCCATCTGGATGAGGATTCCTTTTAATCACTTATGTACTATTTAGAGAACATCATCCAGTCATTATTTTATGGTAGGTGTTCTGGTGGAAAATTACCATAGTTTTTCTTCATCTGCAAGTATTTTGATATTCACTTACTTCCTGAAGGATAATTTTTTATGGTGATTGAAATTTAACTCTGGGGTGATAACTACTTTATTTATGCACTTGAAACTTGCATTACTTTCCAGCTCCCCTGGTTTCTGTTAAGAAATCCGCTGCCATAGGGATTGTTTCCCTCCAACAATTAAGGTGTTATTTTCCCCTTGTTGACTATGTATTTATCAAACAAGAGGGTTGCAAAATATGTGAGGCAAAAATCTCATAAAACTGAAGGGAAAAATAAATAGTCTATAGTTATAGTTGGAGCCTTCAGCACCTTTCTATAGAAATGTATAGAATTTGACAAAAAACAAATAAACGGATTTAGTACAAAAGTTCCTAATTTATTTGGCCTACTTCCCTTTTCCAGGAAAAAAAAAATTCAGTGACTCTGTGACTGTTATAAAACTTTTGTACTGTAGTCTATAATAAAGTATAAAGTATAGGTATCTGTGTTCACAGTTTCCTTGGATTATTCCATTACCCTCAAAGGTGGTATCCCCCACCTGGGGAAACACTGGTATACAGAGACTTTACAACATCATCTATCAGTATAATGTAATCCATATTTTTAGGGTACTCCATTCAACCACAGCAGAACATAGATTATTTTCCAGTCTACCTGGAATATATAACAAGATAGATCAATGCTAAACCATAAAATAAGCTTCAAAAAGTCAAAATAATAGAAATAATACAAATTTTGTTTTATTTTTACAAAAATAAAATTAATAACAGGAAGACATCCAAACACTAGGAAACTAAACAACATACTTTAAAATAACACAAGAGTCAGTGAAAAAATCACAAAGAGTAAATGTGGTAGGCTGAGGGGGAAATGCCTCACCTCGCCGAGGTATAAAGCAAAGCAAACAAATATGTTCCGTCTCGTAGTGCACTCACAAGACAGAGTAGAATTGCACCTTAGAGTTTCCAAGAATGTCAATCTTCCTGGAGCACTCTCGTGTTTCTTCCACTCAGCAATTAGCTGCCCAATGCTTAATTCACTGTATCACCAGGGAAACTTATAAAAGACCTATTTATTCCTTAATTCCTGGGACCTAAGTATACTACCTCGTATGGCAAAAGAATGACTTATAAGGCAACATTTATAATTAAGGCTCTTTTTTTTACATGAGTTTTTGTGGATTTGTTTCTCAAATTAAGGCTCTTGAGGAGAGAATCTTATTCTGGATCATTTGGGTAAGCAGCAAATGCAAAAATATGTATTTTTTTTAAATGTGGCAGAGAGCGGTAAGGCAGGCATATCCCAAGATGAAGGCACTTTTAAGACAGAAGCACACACTGGAGTGATTTGACCAGAGCTAACTATATTTATGATTTGATTATATTTCCTTTTATTCTGCCAAAGTTTACTTCACATGTTTCAAACTTTGTTTATAATTATATACTCACTTATTACTGTTGTACCTTGCTGATGAATTGATCCTTTTCATGATGAAATATTCTATTTTTTTCTGTGGAATACTCTGTTAAAACATCGAAAGTTTGCAAAGCTGATAGGAAAATAGTCACAGAAAGTATATTTTTCTGCTCTTTTAATTTCATTTTAAGGTAATGATAGACTGAAAACAAAAGCAAGTCATATACCTATTTACTCGAGTATAAGCCGAGTTTTTCAGCACGTCGCTTTATGTAATTTTTGTGGTAAAATTAGGTGCCTCAGCAGATATTCGGGTCGGCTTATACTCGAGTGTATATGGTATAGCTGTGCATGAACGTGTATTTCTAGATTAGATGGAAGTTTCAGACTATAGACAAAGAGAAAATGCTAACATATGCATACATAGAGAAAAACTGATACCAAAGAGAACTGATCTTTGAAAAATAGGCAAATATGTAAACAGGCAAATAAATAATATGGTAAAAAACAGGGAATGTCCATTTAGAAACATTTCATCAACACTAGATTTCTTACATCATTCAGCTGTTTGTTGTCAGGAGCATGGTGAAGGGGACTGAGGACCCTCCTGAGGAAGTGGGGAGAGAGGTGACAGTACTTGTCCTTCTCAGAAGGCCAGCGTGTGAAGCAGACATTTGGCAATGTTTGTGCCAGAAAGATTCTTCTCCAGATAACGTATAATGTAAAAATCCCACGGAAATCTCAAGACTCTTCTAACATGTGAATGAACACAGCAAATATGGAGCATTTTAGATTTTCTAAAGTAATGATAGTCATGATCAAGCGTGTCTTTTGAAATCTTGACTATGAAGTCCTTTGAACCCTGGCCTACAAGTACGAAGGTTGAAATAAAGCACTTGGTAAGAGGGTGTTTGACTCAATGGGTGCTGTAACTATCCATGCACCGAGGTTCAGCACCATTCTTAGCTCCCAAAGGAATACAAAACTGAAATCGGGAGACATTCCTGAATCCGTTAGAAATGGACAGAGGAATCCGAGGGGATACGTTGGGAGGAGGAAACGAAAGCAAATGGAAGGAAAGACGGATTTTAAACTAGCAATGGGTATTTTGACTTCCTGGATAAAGTTTCTTGAAGTCCCTAAAAGCAATGTGGAGGTCCTATTGGCGATGACCACAGACTGGCTAAAGAAACAAGGAGGCGCGCAAACAGCAGCTGCGATGCGCCATCAGTGGCTGCGACCTCCGCAAGAGCGGCTAATAAGTGTTGTTTTGAAATCATAGACATTACCCTGAGATTGGAATTTCAGAAGAGAAAATTCACTCTTTCGTGGCAGTTTGGCACATTCAATAAGTCCTGTTTTGTGCTACAATATGAATGTAATGAATACGGGTGGCAAAACTGTGTGTGAGAATGCTCACAGAATGTGTGACAACAATGGAAACAGGAAAAAGAAAAGAAAAATCATTCCAAACCCTTCTGCCTCTCCTCGGTCCCATTCCACTCACCTTTTCTCTTCTTCTCATGGTCCGCACTACCTCTGGCAAAGACAAAATTGTCCCCTCGTCCACCACCCTTGGCTTGGCAATTTAGATATGTATTTTACCTTCCAGGATTATTTCTCTCTCTCTCTCTCTCTCTCTCTCTTTCTCTCTCATAGCGCATGTTCTGTATTCTAGTTGTTGGGAAGTCAGCATTATGAGACCAGCATTGATTCTAGTTGTGCTATCCGTCTGTTTTCTGTTCAAAGCCAGGCTTAATGTACCTCTTTTCTTTTGAGTTTCTTAGGCAAAATTTACTGTTTGTGCCAATATCCCTGTCACTTTCTATAATATCATTGCATTTATCTGATTATTTATTTACACATGCATTTCTCCTACTAATTTGAACACCTCAGAGATACGATGGACACCTGATTAAATCAAGTTTGTTTGTTTTTAGTACCATTCACAGATATGGACACAATCACATGGTCAATGGAAGTCTGCCGAAGTTATTACATGAATGAAAGAGGGATGGAACTTTTCATTTTGAAGGATGAAAAAGATGCTGGGGATATTCTAAATGTGAGAGGGAACCATAGTCAAATTTGAAGAAGGAAAATCTTAGGCTGGTTTTCTGTTCTTAGTCCCAATTTTGATTGGAATGTGTCTTTGTTTCTGTCCACTCCTCCTTCAGGCTGACTGTGCCTCATGCCTGCCTACAACCATATTGTGTTTGGGGGGAAAGACAAACATCCTCAACTGCGCTTTTTAGAGAGAGATAAGCAAGCCTACTCCTGATGAAGAGAACAAAGCAGGGAGAGTGAGTGAAGATGGAATGAAACCCCAAACAAAGGAAACTGCCACTGGAGCATTTTATATTAATCTTCTTTAAATGATAGATTATCTATTCTGAGCACAAATATATCAATCAGGGGAAATTATAGAGGCAAGAGATACGATAGCAGCTGTGTGGTGTGCCTAATGATTTTGGACTCTCCACATTTCTCCGCTCGGTGGTACAGAAGTTGAGGACTGGGAATTATGTGAGGTTGTGAGAAGAATACAAATGTCTTGTCAACAGGGAGAGAGAAAGACCCTAGAATGTTAAGTCTGTACCAAGTTGCTGGCTGCTTATGGATGACCTTGACCTTGTTTCATGCTACTTCTCCTGAAACACTTCAGTTTGGGGACTTTAGGGGCACATTATTAAAAGAAATGTGAAAGCAGTTGTCCTTTGTTCTTAGAAGTAAGGATTGTAGAAAACATACATGTTATGTACATGGATATGTTTATTTGTTTGTGTTATTGGAAGACTACACACATTCATATATTTTTGGAACCAGGAAGTACGTACAACAACTGATCACAGAGAACTGGAATTACAAGAACCCAGTTTTGTGCAGCACAATTCTTGGTGCACATTGGACTTTTGGTAGATGCTGAAATTTATTTGTGGACTGTTGGCAGAAGGGTAGGAATAAACCTAAAAATAAGGAAACAAACAAATTACTTTTTCAAGTTCATCTCATATCTGGAGTTTTAGGATCTTCAAATTTACATTTTGACATTTCTGACCCCCGCATGCCCAACAGACCTTGAATGTGCTTGGTAAAATAATCTAGAAGTTGAAATAGTAAGAACCGCCTCCCCCCAAATGAAGTCTATGACTGATACTGGGACCTGGCTAAGCATCAGTTCCAAAAGAATTGGATAGTAGTGAGATCCCACCAATAAAGGCACTTCCAGACTTGCCTTATATTAATTTTGTGATAGTACGAAAATAGCAAAGAAAAAATAAAGAAATGAAGACTTGGTCCTCTTCTTTAATAACTACCAGTAAAATATGCAAAATATATAATTACATTTTGGTCTAAATGATTATTCCTTATTTGATTCTTTGAAACATTTTGGACCATCTTTAAAGTTTTAAAAAGCAAAGATGTCACTTGGTTGACTAAGATCAGCCTGAGCCAAGCCATCGTGCATTCAGTAATCTCAGGTGCAAGAGAAGCTGGACTATAAAAAAGGAAGACTAAAGGCGAAATTAGGCATTTGAATTGTAGTGTTGGGAAAATATATTAAATATTTCATGGAACACCTTTAGAATGAACAAATTCATCTTAGCAGAAATGCAATCAGCATGCTCCTCAGAAATGAGAGTGGTGAGACTGCACCTTGCTTGATGGGAACACATCATTCGGAAAACCAATCAGGAGGAAAGGACATCATACTTTGAAAAGTAGAAGGCCAATGGAAACAAGAGAAACCTTCAATGTGATGGATTGATGCAGTAGCCACAGTGAACTCCGACATACTAATGTATGTTTGATACAGTAGAAGCCCATGCAATATATTGCTGTTGTACAGGAATCAATGAAATAGCCACTAACAGTAATTATGTACCAGTCACTCACACTGCAGGTGCATGAATTACATTAGTATACAAACTAATAATTAGTCCTGCTTATACAGCTTGTACTCCTATGGAGGGATAAGATGTCTGTAGTGACAAGCCTTAGAGATGCCCAACATATAAAATATGTTGTTAAAAAGTCACAACATTTTCATTTCTTTTCATTTACCAATCTACTCACCTTAAAATAAGTTAACTACTTAAAAATGCCATTAATGTGATATATAATACATAGTCTCTGAAACTCACAGAAGCAGTTCGATCCTATCCTATAGGGTCACTATCGGTCAGCATTGACTTGATGGCAGTGAGCTATATTGTTTTTTTTAAACATTTCTTAAAGGTGAGTATATGTAAGTATATATATACACATGTGTACATATATATTTCAAAAATTCAAGGAAATCTATTATATTTTCATTTCATTTTAGGCCAACTTTTTGAGGCC
>NW_022109768.1:8741479-8744042 GCF_000313985.2 Echinops telfairi | reverse complement strand
ATAGACAGATTAAACTCATGGAAGCAACCAATTCAGCAAATAGTAAACTTTTCTGCTATACACACATTTCTGACAATTTCCAATCATTCTTTGAAGTGGAAAGACAAGTGATCATTTACACATGCTTTGTATTGATGAAATGGCCTGTCTAGAGAGAATTTATTTGAACACTACTAGGTCACAGCACAGGGCAATTACAAGCTTGCACCTCTATTTATGTGAACATTTAGTGAGCTGTTATGTGTAACTAATAATGTATTAATGAACTAATAATGTATTAATGAGAAGAGTCATAAAGCATCAGCGAATAGAAAAAAACTGAAAAACAGGCCACTGTAATATAATATGAAAGCTTTGTATTCATCACTTAAACAATTACAAAAGGCAGCCTCAAATATGTCACTTGGGGGTTGACATGCAGGAGTAAAAATCTTTTCAAAGTCAAGAAAGAAACCTTGACGGGTGATTCTATAGTACACTGGGGGATTCAGAGTTTGTCCCAACAGTAGAACATGTAAGTTACACAACAGATCTTAGTAACTGAATTCTAGTTACTATTGATTCAGTGTTTATTATTACAAGTACTTAGCTTGGAACTCTGTATCAGTTATTCCATTTCATCTCATTGCAAGTCTATGAGCTAGGTTTTAGTTTATCCATTTTAGGGACAAAGAAGAGCTGAATATGTAGTGATTATGTGAGCATGTTGCCATGATTCAACCATAGGCACCATTCCAAAATCCATGTACTTTACACGGTGCAACAGCAGCGCTCTACATCAGAGGCTGAAAGAATGGAAAGGTCACACTTACTGATGCCTGGTTTCAGGAGAGATTCAGTTTTATTAACTATTTTGTACCTTGGTTGTTGTTAGCTCTTGTCAAATCAATGCTGATTCAAGGTGACCCCTCTGTCTACAGTGCGTAATTGCTCCCTAAGGGTTTCAGGCCATGGCTTTTCTATCACAGATCACCAAACTTTTCTTCTTTGGCACTTCTGGATGGGCTTAGCCCATCAATCTTTTGGCTTGTAACTGAACACCCAGGGAGCACCAGTACTTTTCTATTAAGGCTGCAAATGTTTTCTGCACGGGAAGAGCTTCTATAAATTGTAAAGGACTGAAATAGTGTTTCGGGTAATTCCCCTAGAGTTTATATAATCAGATATTTTAAAAATTGTGTTAATGAAAATAGGAAATAGAGCATTTATGTCTACACATTTTGTTTCAAAGACTGTATTTTGAGCATCAGATCCTAAGCAAGAGTGCAGAACAATAGATTTTATCTGGATGCCTAATGTAAATTTCCGTGCAATGAAATCATTTCAGCTCCACAGACAGATAAAATACTCTGAAGCCCATTAAAATATTGTCTCTAGAAAACAAACATTATTTGGCGCTTACAGTATATATAAAATAATGAGAAAGCAGAGGTGAGTTTGAGCAAAAATGTAGAGACAGGCATGCAAGTCTGGGTGATGCAATTTTGTGCTTGATGGCCTCAATTTCTGCTGCATATTTTCTTTATAGAAAATCATGCTTTCAAAGATAAAACCGCACTAGGCATGCACTTGGCTAACAAGAGGAAAACACTGTCCCAGTTTTCCATAATGCATTTATAAAGGGATTTGAAACAACCAACAGTTATTGCAGAAGAAACCTAAAAAAATGTTGCTCCCTGACATTTTTGAAACAAACACAAAGGTTCAAGCACTAGAGCTATTAAATGCTTGGGAGGCAACACAAACACTGATTTATTTTTAACCCCCCTAAAATCCCAAACTCAAAACTAGATTTTGTTTTCCATTGTAAAGTTTCGAGCTATGCTGCAGACACCACGAGCTCATTAGGCAGAGCCACCTATGCCGGCTTTCGGATCCCTCTCAGGTTGGTCCTTACAGCGGCAGTGCTGTGACCAAGACTTCTTTCTCTTCTGGGTCGGAGATCTCATTGAAATACCTTTCTCTCACTCTCTAATTATACAGAAAATCCCCTTTTCTTAGAGAGACAAGTGTCATTTCTTTTTCCTGACAAAAGGAAGGAGCATGCTGTGGAGGATGCAGCGGATATATTTGTTTGCTATTGTGAGTGGGGAAAGGAAATGGCCTGTGGGTTACATGTTAGGTTGCTAACTGAAAAGTCTGGACTTTGAGCCCACCAGCCGGTCCTCAGGCGAAAGATGAGGCTTTGTGTTTCTGTAAATATATACAGCCCTGGAAAATGAAAGGGGCAGTTTCAGTGTATCATCTAGGGCCACTGTAAGTCAGAATGGACTCAATTGTAAGTCGGGCCACTGTAAGTCGGAATTGACTCAATGATAGTTCGCTTGGTTTATACTTTGCTTTAAGCCAGAAGCTGTGTGTGTGTGGGCGCCGCGGGTGAAGCTTTGGCCTGCTAACTGCGCAGTCTGCTGTTCAGACCCTCCACTGCTCTATTGGAGAAAGATGAGCTGTCTCATCTTGATGGCACTGAAGATTCAGTCTAAGAACTTCTGAGGGGGAAGTTCTACTCTACTTTCTAGGTTCACTATGAGTCAACTCGTTGTCAGCAGGTTGAGTTTGGTTA
>NW_022109768.1:8718220-8740860 GCF_000313985.2 Echinops telfairi | reverse complement strand
ACCCCTCTGCAAGGGGATCTCCAGTGGCCTACTAATGGGCTTCAGGAGTCGAACTCTATGCTACTCTCGGGAGACACAGGCTTGATTCTGGGCCACGGCCCCTCATGTGCAGCGACCGCACATCTGTCAGTGCTGTTGGGAAGATGAACACATTCAGAAGAGTTCTCAGACCAAGACAGACTGGAAAGAAAAGTCTGGGTCTCTGCTTCAAAAGCAGTGAATAAAAATCCGCTGAATTATTAGGGTTCAGTCAGTAGCCAAAGATGCACCCCCCAAGCAGCTAACAATAATAATCTGGAATATTATTACCTGTCATGTAGTTTTTGTGCTTAAAGAATTCTAGAGGTACCAAGTTTCACACTTTTGCCTCCTGATCATCTGCATATAACCTACTGTAAAATGTTTTTTTGAATCAAACTTATTCTAAGGTTTACAGAATTAAAGTTTCACAGCATTCTTTGTCCAATCAAGATCTTTACCTGGTTGTGTTAGTCTTGGTAGACTAGAGAAACACATGCAGACACTCATTACCAAAGAGGTTTATATACATGAGCAATTGAATATTGAGAAAACATCCCAGCACAGTCCAGATCAAGTCCATAAGTCCAATATTAACCCATATGTCCAATATCAATCTGTAAAATCCTATTCAGAATTACGAAACACATGCAATGATGCTGAATGCAGGGTGACCATAGGCCAGTGGGTTGGCTGTATTGTGGATCCAGTGGCATTGTAAGCATCTAAGTGCTGACAGGTCTCCATGTGGTTCCTTCAGCTCCGAGACTAACTGCCTCAGGGTAGCTTCATGTGGCTTCTCCTCAGAAATGTCTCAAAGTGAGTGAGAACAGAGAGAGAGTGTCCCCCACTCCAAGTAGGAACACAGGGATCCCTAGAATCCTCAGTGGAAAACCATGCCCATACAGAGGCCTCATTGACTATGCAATGATTGACAGGGTAGACTTCACCCCTACACTCCTCATTCTCAAATTGACACCAGATTATGAGCTACCACACTGTTTTTTTCTGAAGTTTTTCTTGCCACCATGGAAGTCCATTTGCTGAATTCTATCTCAATAAACAAACTCAGTTTCCACCATCATCCGGATAATATTCTCGTCAGTTATTCTTAACCACAGAAATAGAACTATGGACCTGATGGGCCAGGAAGATGCAATTTCCTAAATAGACATGGGAATCTTAACGAGGATAATGTATCAGGTAAACATTACTCTACTGACTCCATTTACACAGTTACAACCAAACCAAATAATTGGAGGTGAGCAGGCAACCTCACAGCTAAAGACAAGGAAAACCCAAATGAATGTAATGTAGTGGTGTTGATTTCGACTCATGGAAACCCAGGTGTTGCAGAGTAAAGTTGCTCCGTCTGGTTTTACTGGCTGTAAATCCCTACCAAAGTAATTCTCTAGGCCTTTCTAGGTGGTTCAAACTTCCAGCCTTTACTTTAGTGCCCAGTGTCCTTGAGTTGATTATGACTCATATAGGGTTTCTGAGGGTGTAAATCTTTATAGGAACAGACAGCCTCTTCTTTCTCACTCAGAGAAATTGGTGGGTTTGAAATAATAGCCAGGTATTTAACAACCCAAAGCCCATACTACAACATCACCTGGGCACTTTAGTGGAGTGCAAACCACTGGAGCTACCCAGGGCCTTCAATAAAAGGTAATCATCTTTAATTCCACCCATAATCCTGACACCAACAGTGAAAGATATACAATAGGTGAAAAACACCTTCAATATATACTGATATCATGACTCATTTATATAAAGAAAATATTGCCAAGCAATGGTGAAATGAGAAGACAAAGTTATCCTGATAGGTCTATAAGCAAACTTCACTGAAGTAAGGATTATATTTTATACTTTGAATTGTAATTGTGGGCACTTAATACCTATTAAATAAGTAAAGAGAATTAATACCCTTCTAGTACAGAAGATAATCTTAACTTTAATTGATTGATATTTGCAGAACCTTGAAGATGAAATTTGCAGTGCATGATACACGAAAATATATTTTTAAAAATAATTCTAATTAATTAAAATTTAAGATGCATCTCTGTCAAGATTTTTTCTAGGGGGACATAGGCAAAGAACCTCTAAGATAATTTTTAACACAAAACTGTGATTCTAATTAACTATATATGTGGAGATCAATCAAATTACAACTGGAATAAGATTCTGGAGTAGATGGTATAGAATTGTTCTTAAAAATTATGTAAACTTTATAAAAGATTCTATTGTTAAACATTTATTATATGTAAGGCATATTTAAATTATCTTTATACATATCTTATATTATCTTTATATATTCTTTATATATATATCTCTATATACCTTAAATTATCTTTAAATATTATCTCATAAATACCTCAGAAATCTGCCAATTAGGCATTCCTAATATTACAGATAAGTAAACGGAGGCTCAAGCAATAACTGACTCAAAAACACACAGCCAGAGAAAAGCAGAACAAGAACTTGAACACAGAGCCTTCTGGCGTCCACACTCTCCTCTGAACCATACTCAGCTCAAGTGTGGCATGGTTTTTCCATAGCCTTAGTGTCCTGAGGAAAATCCGAATTTGTTTTTCTGTACTTCTTAGCTACTTAGGCACTCCTTGTTTTCTTCCAGCTCAGAATCAGGGCTATCTTTATCTTAGGAACCTATTTTCCTATAATAAACCCTGGTGGTGTAGTGGTTACACGTTGGGCTGCTGACCAAAAGGTAAGCCATTCAAAACCATCAACCAGCTCCTTGAGAGAAAGATGAGGTTTTCTACTCAAAGTGTTACGGTTTTGGAAACTCACAGGGGTTGTTATATCCTGTCCTATAGGGACTCTATGAATTGGAATGGACTCAAGGCAGGGAGTTTTGTTATCTAGAATTTCCTATAGACGGAACAGTAGTAGACTTCTTGGGTTCAGTGGTAGAGGGCATTGTTGAGTAGTAAAATTCTTGTTTTCGATGCAGGAAATACAAGTTCAGTTCCTGGCTAATGTCCAGCCACAACCTGTCTGCCTATGATGCTGGAGGCTTGTTTGGACTGTGATGTTGAAGATGCTTCCATGGAGCTTCCAGAAGAGGAAGAAAGGTGTTTCGATCTGCATACTTCAGGAAAATCAGTCAATGAGAAGCTTATGGTTCAGGCTCCAACCCATCATAGGGACAGTGCAGAGAAGGCAGTGTTTCCTCCTTGGGTGCAGCATGCAACTCTGAGTTGGGATGTGATGTGATGTGATGGCCACTGTGTTAGACAGGGTTCTCTAGAGAAACAAAACCAGAATGCTAATAATTTTATATATATTTATACAGATCGATAGATGTATAACATAAGAAATAAACAGTTGATTAAATTATAAAGCAGTACAAATGGCTCAGTGCAACTCACTCCTGTGAGACAGTTGTGAAACACTGACAGTCCTTCAAGTCTTGAGGGCCACCAGGTAGTCCTCTGTAGAACAGAGGTCTACAGGTCACCAACAGTCAGCCAGATGACAGGGTCTGACAGTCCCCAGCTCAAGAGATGGAAATTCCAATGGTGTGGCAAAGCAGATCTTGATGGAACCTCAAATTATAGTGACATAGTCCACGGGTTAGGTGTCCCACAGGTAGTGTAGCTTGCAAATTGAGGCACAGAACAAGCAAGGCAGCCACACACTGGTCTGATGGTCAAAGAGCAAGAGACAAGAAAGGAGAGGCTCACTGAGCCATTTTTTTCTCTGCCCTTCAATTAATCCCACATGTGTTTATTGGCCAGGTTGGCACAATAAACTAACTACCTCAGCCACTAACAAGAACAATACTTTCCTAAAACTGAGAGAGGAGATCCTCATTTCCCCTCCGTGTTTGGGCTCAAGTACCAGTGCTGGTAGAATAGAGCACCTGACAAGTGTGTTAGTCTCTAGTGGGAGGACAGTAAGATTTTCTTGAGAACGTCACCAGAGGAGCGTGGTAATTTGCATCCCTATCTGTGGCTGAGGCTTAGTAGCTCTGTCCCACTCACTGAAGTGTAGATCATCCTCTTTCCTCATGGATTAACTAGCAAAGATGCCTCTGGCAGGCACTTGCCTCGTTTTCTTTCCGCATTCCTTTGTTCTTTTGCTCATTACGCAAGCAATTAGTGCAACTGAATTCTTAATAAGCCAATTTAGTCAAGCTCACATTGCTATTTTGCTCTTAATAAATAAGTTAATTCTGCTCACATCTAAAGGGCTGTCATGTTTACAACATTCCATCCAGAGTCTACGTTTCTCTAGGAGACAAGATGCTAAGGAGTATTTTTAGAATGAAATATCTTCTTGTGTGGCTGCACTGCTACTGTTAGGAGTCTCTTGTTTTAACCTGAGGTTTAAGGAGATGACTGAACAGTCGTTCACAAACTCCGTTCCCACAGAAGGAATAGACTGATTGTCACTGATACCTGTTTATATCAATGAGGGATTTGAATGAGGAACCAGATCTCACCACTTCCACCTCCCAATCCCATAGGAATAAATAAGTTTCATTAAAGGACATATTAACTAATAGGTAGATGATAGATAGATCCATAGATGATATATAGATAAGCTCCAAAAGAACTTTGGTTGGTATGAATTGCCACCAACCATCTAGTTTAATAAAATCTATGGTGAGGAGGGTGTAGGATGCCTGGTAGGGCTTGATCAAGGGCGATGTAACCAAGAGGAATTGCTGAAACCTGAATGAAGGCCTAACATGATAGTGAGAAAAGAGGAAAGTAAAAGGAAATAGAGGAAAGGGCTAGGGAGGCAATGGGCATTTAGAGGTCTAAATACAGGTATGTACATATTTAAATATATATAATGATAGGGAAATAGATATATACATATATCTATATGTTAAGTATTAAGGTAGCAGACAGACATTGGGTCTCTACTCAAGTACTTCCTCAAGCAAGAATACTTTGTTCTAATAGCCTGGCACTCCTTGATGCTCACTTTCCTGATACGATTGCTGAAGACAAAATGGGTGCACAAGCAAATGTGGTAAAGAAAACTGATGGTGCCTGGCTATTACAAGATATAATGTCTGGGGTCTTAAAGGCTTGAAGACAAACAAATGGCTATCCAGCTGAGAAGCAGCTAAGTCTATATGGAAGACCAGCCTGTGTGATCATGAGGTGTTGATAGGATCAGGTATCAGTCATCAAAGTCCCAGAACAAAACATCATATAAATGTGAATGAGTGGGAGTGCAAAGTGTGAACCAAAGCCCACTTGTAGACAATTGGACATCCCCTTACAGAAGGGTCACAAGGAAGAGATGAGCTAGTCAGGATGCAGTATGACACCGATGAAACATGTAACTTTCCTCCAGTTCTTTAATGCCCCCCCCCACTATCAAGATCTCAAGTCTACTGTACAAATTCAGCTAGACCAGAACATGTACACTGGTACAGATAAGAGCTGGAAACACAGGAAATCTAGGATGGATAAACCCCTCAGGACCAACAAGGAAAGTAGCGATACCAGGAGGGTATGAGGAAGGTGAGGGGAGAAAGGGGGAACAGGTGACAAGGAACTACATATAACCCCCTCCCTGAGGGATGAACAACAGAAAAGTGGGTGAAGGGAGACATTGATCACTGTATGACATGAAAAAATAATAACAATTTCTAAATTATCAAGGGTTTCTGAGGGAGGGAATAAAATGAAGAGCTGATACCAAGGGCTCAAGTAGAAAGAAAATGTTTTGACAATGATGATGGCAACATATGTACAAATGTGCTTGACACAATGTATGTATGTATGTATTGTGACAAGAGCTGTGTGAGCCCCCAATAAAATGATTTTTTTTAAAGTGTCCAGGTGATGCAGAGTGAAGCTTTAACTACTGGCTGAACTCAATGGCACCTAAAAAGAAATCCTAGCTGAAGTTGGTGGTTTACGCCCACCCAGGGAACATCTGTATAATGTTCTGGTGGTTGACTTCCAGAAGGTTTACAGTTATTGAACATCCCATGGTTCTACACAGAGACACATGGAGTCATCAGGAGTCAGAATAAACTCCACAGCAGTTGATTTATTTAATCTTAATAAGAGGGGATTTGAAACCTAGGTCCTAAACACCTTCAAGACACTACCTTAAAATAGAGCAGCTTTAGGACCTATACCTACAGATTCTAAAATTAAAAAAAAAAATTATCGTGAATTAGGTGAAGGTTGATGGCACACATTCCCATGTTTTACAGTCAAGAACTCATACACACTTTCTTTCCACTCATCCCTTGCTACCCCCTAGAGATGCCATCACTCACCTGGTTTTCTGTTTCCATTACTCCTTTTTCCTTACACTCTGAATTTTGAGGTTGGCTAAATAGTAGCCCTTTGATGTTAATGGTTGATTATTTTAACCACAAGTGTGGGCTTAGTTATAGACCTCAAAAGTTAAAGCCATAGGCTTAGGGATTCCCCCATTTTCTTTCCAATCAGTAAACTTGGTATCTTTTATTATTTTGAGTTTTGTTCTATATATTTCCACCTCTCCACCCAGGGACTTCTAATGTGATCCTTTTCAGAGAAGTGGACTGTGTTAGTCTGGCACCATCTAGTTCTTCTGGTCTCATGGTTGTGGGAATTGCTGTCCCTATTATTTCCGCATGCTTCCCCCCACCCCCATCACTCTTCATTGCTCTGAATAGGGAGAGATGAATGGTCGCACTATACATGCTGCTCATGAGATTTTAAGACCCCCCCAGTCTGTACTCACCCCTTTCTTAGAGAACTATATTATATCAACAGATCTTGCTGTCCCCCTGAGACTTGTGACCCAATCCCCCAGGCCCAACAACCCATTCCTTAAGGAGTTTGGTTATTTCTAAGAAGTAAAAGCATAAATTTGCCCTTTGTATGCTCCATCACATTCATGGTTATATCAGAATTAAAGATTCTGTATATACTCGAGTATAAGCCAACCCAAATATCAGCCGAGGCACCTAATTTTACCACAGAAACGGCATTAAAAATGTGCTGAAAAACTCAGCTTATACACTAGTATGTACGGTAATTACAAAGTACAACTGTCCTCTGTCAAATCTTAACATACCCTTGGATATACTCTGACACCTGTTCTGTCTTCATGTGTAGGCACTGAGGAATTTTATTGATAAATAATATGGCAAATAGTTTAGTGTGGTTACTCCTAAAAAAATCTTTGGCTGCTTACTGAAGTGCCCACAGTGAGAGGCCGATGGTCCTTCATGTTTCTCATTTTTCAGAGCACTGACCTCAGTAACAGGTAACTTTAGGGGAAAGAGTGTTAAACCTTACTATCTTGAAACAAGAGTGAAAATAGCAATTAGAGTAGAAACCCTGCCAAATATGGAGTAGCAGAAGAATATAGATTTATTTGCTTGTGGAAAAAGTAGAATTTGGTTTGGGTACTGGGAGTCTCTACCCTGAGAAGAATGCAGGCATGGTGACTTGGATGTATAGGAGTATAAAGCTTATTTGGTGTGACCCTATGATAGAACGAGGGGCCAAGAGATTAAACAACAGAAAATCACATCATAGCTAAATATAAAGGAGCACATTCAATAGCTACAGTTAAGTTGATAAGCCACTATTATTTCCCATTAATAGCCTCTGATTTATGACAATCTGTGGACAATGTAACAAAATATTGTCCATCTTCATAATCATTGGCATGCTTGAGTTCATTATTAGGGCCACTGTGTATTTTGAGTGACTCCAAAATATTTTGAGTGAGCACAAAAGCATGCTTGATCTCTTTAAGATATGGCATTTGGGTAAGATGTATTTTAATCAGCACATTCAGCATTATATGTACATAGTAACAGCGTGATGCTCTTTCCCATAGAGAATCCTAATGATTTTATTTTGTCTTCCTTTAATTCTTAATCACTATGCTTCTTGGCTAAATGGTGAATGAGATTGGCCCAGTGTTCATGCAAATAAATGAAACCTCTTTGTGAAATCTATTGTTGTTCTAAAATTTCAATTTCACATTTTTAATTATGCCCAACATCTTGCCACAGATAAGATCACCACTATCAATTAGTTGGACTCCTTTTATATTAAATTGAAATAAAGATAAACGTTATAGATTGCCAGAAGAAAATTCATCGTAATCTTAGAAATATTAAGATTTCTCTTGGAAGCAAAGTTTTGTAATGATCCACAGTCTTTTGTGTAGTATGCAGAATAAAACAAAAAAAACACTGCCGTCTAGACAATTCCTGCTCGTGGAGAATTCTAGCCCATCGCTGCCCATGGCTTGTTTGTTTTGAAGATGGAGAAAATTTCCTACCTCTTTTAAATATCATTAGTTAACTATGTTAAACTATGTCGCAGTAAGGGATGACCCCCAAACATCTGCTATTAAAACAACAAATGCTTATTTCTTGTTTCCTTTACATGCCCTTTTGAGTTTGCTAACCTGGCAGATGTTTGCTTCTCTGGTACTTATTCAGTGAATCAATCTGATTGAACCACCCCAGTCTGAGTCTTGTGGGCTCATGGCAGAGGGGAATGATAGGGCATGTTTTGCTTCTGATCACCTTCCATTGCCGGTGAGTGGAATCACCCACTGCCAAGGCCAACTCATAGTGAGCCTACCGCACAGCCTCTGTGAGTTTCCGAGACTGAGACTCTTACTGGAGGTTGAAAGCCTACTCTTTTTCAGGTGAGTGGAATAAGAATATATTAAATACCAGTTGTTTTCTGGGTCACCTTGGACTGATGGTGACCCATTTGAGTAAGACAAGAACTGCATACCATTGGGTTTTCTTTCTTTTCTGTTTTTCTTTAAGAGGAACTTTCATTTGTATGCTGTTACTTTACTTATTTATTTATTTCAATCATTTTGTTGGTGGCTCTTACAGCTCTTCTCACAATCCATACTTATATCCATTGTGTCCAGCACTTTTGTACATATGTTGCCATTATCATTTTCAAAATATTTTCTTTCTACTTTAGCCCTTGGTATCAACTCCTCAATTTTTCCTTCCCTCTCTCCCTCATGAACCCTTGATAAATTATCCATTATTATTATTTTTATAGCTTACATAATTTGGAAACTGATTGCCAGACGTTTATCCCAAGACACCCCTTGGAGGATTCAAACCACCAGTCTTCCGATTAACAGGCAAGAATATTCACTGTTTGCACCAAGGAAGAACTCAGGGAGAGATGGCTACTGAATTCAAGGCTGAAATCATCAAAAGGAAACAAAGTGTATCAAACATTATTACAATCAAATTGTCCTAGAAACATTGTACCCAATCTGCTTGACTTATTCTCAGTTGTTTGACTGATGTGAGCATTTCAGGAAATCCGTCAAGCCACCAAAATTTTATCATCTGTTATTGTATCTTCAAATTTGCTACCCTCAGATGATTTGCATGAAAATGTGGTCATGCAGTTTGGCAACCGTTCACTATGCATAACCATGTAATTTCGCATTACATAAAAGTTTTTGCCTCCTTTATCCTGGAATAAAATAATACTGTTCTTTACAAACCACCCATGAGTAGTTTTCTCATTAACATTTTATAGTAAGCAGTTACTAATTCATGTTACCATAAATTACAATACAGTGTCTAAACTCCCATGCAGTTATACTTTTCAGCTACATGAAAATCTAGAATGATGCTGGGGAGAATGTTATTACCACAAGGAAAAATAGAAGAAATAATAAAATGTGTTGCCTACTATAGAATATTACCCATTTTTCTTAGCCGGTTGTCAGAGTGAAATCAATTATTTAAAACTTAATTTATTAGATTAAAAGAAATCATGTATTCCCCCTTCTTTTTCTCACCTTGAAACATGTACCAAGATGTAAAACTCAATAAGCCACTAAGGTTAGGGGAGTTTTCTTGCAAAGAAATCCTTTAGAACTAGCTATGTAGTTACACATCTTCTAGTGACGCTTAGCAAACGACAGGCCAAGAATTTGTCACTTGTTACCTTGAAATACAAGAGAGGCTTCAGAATGTTTGTGAAAAAATTCCATTAGCTTTTAATTCAGTTTTTTTCACAAACTTTTGAAGCCTCCCCTACCCCTCAAATACACTGTGAAATTCAATTCATTATTAGATGGACAGACAGACAAATCAATTGGCGATAGACAGGTAGATGGACAGAAGGCAGGAAGAAGAGAGAGAGGAGACAGATGGAGAGGGGAAGGGGAGCAATCTGGGAGAGAGGAGGATTTTAGCAAAAGTATTTCTTGAAGTGACATGAGACATGGACTCATTGAAGCACAGGAGATAATGGAATAGAGGTACTGATATGAGGTAACTTTTTCTACAGAAAGTAATGTAAGTTCATAGTTGCTTTTATTTTAAAGATGTCCCACTCTAATTCTCTAAACTGGGAATGGGCTTCACCCTATTCTTGGGCCTAACTCAATAACCTGAAAAGACTGGTATTGTAAGTAAATAAGATGTTATATGGGTTACCATGGCCCTAATATCCATCATTGCTAGTCTATATTCTTTGTCTAGATGGTTAGTACAAGCCTGTACAGGTTCTCCTTGAAATTGTTTGTCCAAATATTCTTTGTTCCTCAGAAACCTAATACTCAGACATAGTTTCTTTTCCCCTCTTCCATTATACATTTTCTAACACCTAGCAGTTTGCATGTTATAGTCACAAAAATACTCTTAGAATTAAAACAATAAAAAACCCCAGGAAAATGGCTTAGGATGAAAAAGCAAGCTAACAGGTGTATAGTCCACCACCAAATTATAATTTCATAATGATGAAGCTGGTTCTTTCCAATCACCCAAACACCCTCTGGGAAGGAGAGAACAGAGAAAAATCGGTCTAGTAAATCATCTCATCACCATCGGTCTTTTCATTTCTTCCCTCAATATTCAGATGCCTTCTTGTGACATTCTCATTTCTGAAACATGATCTGTCTTTCAATCGTTAATAATTTTATCAGCCTGGTGACTCAATTTAAGATAACTGAGATGTTGAGAAATCAGTACTTGCTGGTGATTTGTGCGTACGGGCATGGGAAGGGAAGGTAGAGGGTACAAGATGTCTGCAAGTTTGCCGGAGCAGCTGGGTCAATGGTGGTACGTTTTACTTTGATTAAGATGGAGATACCGTGCAGAAGCTGAAAGCAGAGTAGGACAAATCTATAAATACGTTTGGAACCTGTTTAGGTTAAGATGTTAAATTGTTGTGGTCAGACTTGTGGAGTTGGATGAATTCATGCTCAGCAGAAAAAGCATTGTTCAGTTGTTCGCAGCCTTCATCATCCTTGTATGCTCCAGTCCAGCTCTGTAACCAATGTATGTTTGAGTGCATTCCAATCTAGGGGGTTCGTCTACAAGCATCAGACATTACTGTGATCTACAAGATTTTTGCTAGTACATCACTAGGCCTTTTTTTTTTTTTTTGAAGTTTAGAAACATGACTGAAAATCTGATGATCATGAGTGACCCTTCTGGAATATGGGATACGGTTGGCATTACTTCTAGCATGGCAGCAACCCACAAGCGACCACAGTATGGCAGGCTGATATATGGCTGTTGGAAGATGTTAAATAGACAATTGAATCTAAAGGGTGAAACCCAAAGAAGAGACTGAATGTCTAGCTTTGTCAGACAAGAAGCTATTACCAAAGCAGATGAGATTTAAGGGGTTACACAGAAATGGATATAGAATTGAAGAGAACATTGAGCCTTGTGGCACTGCAGCAGGAGCCTGAGAAAGAGCATCCAGCCGCATACAGGAGAAGGGCCTAAGAGGGAAAGGAGGTAGACTCACGACACTCACTTCAGCAATGTGGAGCAGCATAACTTTGATTCCCAGAGGCAGAAATGAAGCATATCCCTGAATCTCGCTTCTCCATCATTTATGACACCAGCCTCCCCCATGGCCCTCATTCTTTCTGGTTTCTGGCTGCCCAGGGCTGGTCAGACCTTGCAAGGTAATAGGACACTGCCCGAGAGTCCATTAGATATCTAGAACAATGCACAAAACACACAGGATATACAGTATCTACAACGGCCAGTTTTAGTATAATAAAAGGATATAAGGAGAATCATCAAGAAAAGATGCACAGGTGTGTGCACCTAGGAAGTGGTCTAGGAAGCTTTGCAACGTGGAGTGGTTCTGTGCTGTTTGAGAGGGCCGGGCACTCCTCCTTTCACCAACCAGGAACCTGTCCGAGTGCTCATAGTCCAGGCGTGCATCGACTAGCCCTAAATGATAAGCTAAATCATGCCTCTGAAGCTAGTTGCTCTTGGTGTGCACAAACAAAGACAGGGACAGAGACGATGAGTACAGTAAAAGACATCACATTGCGATGATGGGGGTCCTAAAGAATTCCATAGGGGCTGATACTAAAGTTATCCCAGAGACTCAAAAAACCAATCACCCAATCATGTGAGTCTAACTTCGTAGAGTTATTGTAGGTGCCACCGAGTCAGGTCCAATCCTATGCGCAACAGAACAAAACACTGGCCAGTGCAATGCCGTCCTTTTCATTGTTCCCATTTTTGAGACCATTGCCACGGCCACTGTGTCCATCCATCTCATAGTCACTGCTCCACTACTTTCCCAAGCACGAGACCCTGCCCCCGGGGCTGGTTTCTCCTGACAAGAGGAAGACTCACAAAGTCTTGCCCTCAAGGAGCATTCTGGTCTTATTTCTTCCAGGCCTGACTTTGCTTTGTCCTTTTGGCAGTCCATGGTCCTTTTAATATTTTTCACCAGCACCACAACTCAGACACATCAATTCTTCTGCAGTGTTCCTTATTCAAGGTCCAACTTTCACATGCGTATGAGCTGATTCAAGATATCATGACCCGGGTAAGTCCTCAAAGTAACCTCCATGTTTTTCAACACTCTCAAAGGTCTTGTGCAGCAGATGTACCCAATGCCATGTGTTCTTTGACGTCTTGGCTGCTGCCTGCAGGGGCGTTAATGGATGATACAAGGGAGAGGAAATCCTTTGAATTTTTTTCCATTTATCATGATGTTACTTACTGGCCCGGTTGAGAGGACTATGGGACTTTTTACATTGAGTCATAATCCACCCTGAAGACTACAATCCTTGATCTTCATCAGCAAGTGCTTCAAAGTCTCCTTACCATCAGCAAGCAAGGTGGTATCACGAACTAACAAGTGGTAGAGCCAGGTTTAGAGAGCATTTTTTTTAATGTATTAGTCCCTTGAGATGATATTTTATAGATTTAAAAATGAAAGGAAAAATTTTTAAATAACTTGAGCAAAGTAATACTAGGAGTAAAAAAAAATCAGGGTTTGGGTTCAGGTCTGTCTGATTTTCATGACCATTAGACAACATTGTATAAGACTTTCCATAATTGGCACTTGCTTAACTTTTAAGCCTTATCTTGCACCACATGTTTCTCTTGCCTCCACGAAGTTGCTTTTTTTGTATAACTCTTGTTCTATAGCCCAATGCCTATACTCTTAATTCTTGCTTAAAATGCTTTCCCCACACATCTCTTCCAATTCCAAGTTCCATAAACACCCTCCTTTCATATATGACTTTATGACTCAATTCAATATTTGAAATTTTGTGTGTGTTTCGATTTGCCTCCTCAGGATAGAACTAATCTTTGCCTACCTTTATTCATTTTTCTATCATTATACCATTAATATTCTTTTGTGATTACCGTTTTTATATTAATCTATTTATATCCACTACTAGCCTTCACAGCAAACTCTAGTTTTATTTGCCCCATCATCCTTCAAGATACTTAAGTGAAAGCCCTCTCCTTTCCATACATGTAATGATTCCATCTGACAAAAATTATAAATATTTGTTAAACTTTGCCAAACAAATGAAAGAACGGGTGGGAATTAATATATAAATGAGTGTGTCTTCATACTGGAATGAATTATGCATCTATAGAATGTGACTCTATATCAATTTAATATTCCAAGGTCAAAATTTAGCTGTTTTATACCATTGATTTATTTTCCCTATCCAAATATCCTCTCCCATGTTATTGATGATGATTGCTGTATAGTAAGAAATTGGCTGTGCTTGAGGTGCTTAAGAAGAACTCCAGTGGGCTTTTTTCACCAAAAATACAAACTAATGTCCAACCCCCCTGACTTAACTCTTAGAAGTTATCACATTGAAGTATAACCCATTCAGAACTAAACTTTCAAAAGTGTAATATTATTGGCAATATGAGTATAATCAAAATTGAGCTATTGTCTTGTGCTCCTGAGTGTAGTAAACATAAGTATTTTATTACTTCTCACTAATATTTTTTCAGATAAATTAACCGCAGCTTTTACCTAATAACGAGATTTTTGTGTTGTTGCATTTTGTAGACTGCAGAATCTCACTAAATCTTTGTGACTCTTACTGGGCTTGAATTGGATTTAAATATATTTTGCCATTACGTGATGGGAGTCTACAATTTATCTTTTTTCTTCTTCTCTTTCTCTATTTCCCCCTCCAAATGATAGGATTTTGTACGTTCACCTGGAAATAGAATATTAAAATTTCTGGATATCTTTAGGATGGATCAAAGATTTAGAATCATCTGAAGTGGTTAAATAAGTACAATGTTTGATATAACTACTGAAAAGGTTTTTGTTTTTTTTCCTTTATTTTTCCAGAGATTGAATTCGGGCTTGGAAAACAGGAATGAAGCAGGACAATCTCTGTTGAAGCAAGTCATGTTCTAACCTCCAAACCCTGAAAGAGAAAAGGCACCACAGCTTGCCTTGAAGGTTTCTTGCTGCTCTGATTGTTTTTGTCGAATACTACTTTTATTATCCGGTCATCTATAAAAACGGTTTTATTACAACTTTATTTCCAACTTTTATTACCTAGTCTTCTATAAAAATGGTTTCATTGCAAGTTTATTTGCAACTTAAAATGTGTCCGGGGTTTGAGATTCCTCATGTATCAGAGTACAGTTTTCCATATTCCCAGTGCCATGGGAAACATCAAAAGAAGATAGAAACAATACATAGTCATTGTACCAAAAGTAACTAGTTGACCTTCAACCATCTCACGAGGTAGTATTTGCGTAAAACTGAAGGAAATAGTCCAAGCTACACTGAGAGTGTTAGCCAAACACAAAGCACCAGAAATTGATGGAACACACATCAAATGCTTGAACAAATTGTGGAAACACTGGAAACTTTAACTCATCTGTGCCAGGAAATGTGGAAGAAAACTATTTGGCTAACTGATGGAAAAGACACATATTCACACCCATTCCAAAGAAAGGTGACCGAATGAAATGTGAAAGTTATAGAACAATATTAATAATACCTCATTCAATATTTGCTGAAGATCATCCAAAAACAGTAGCTGCCAGAGGTTCCAGCCTGATTCAGAAAAGGACATGGAACAAGGCTCACCATTGCTGTTTTCAGATGGATCTTGGCTGAAAGCAGAGAAGCAGAGAATACCAGAAATGCGTGTTCTTGTGTTTTATGAGTACACATAAGCATTGAACTGTGTAGATCATAATAAACTATGGATTTCCTAGAGAAGAATGGGAATTCCAGAACTCTTAATTGTGTGCATACCAAGCCTGCACAGGGATCAAGAGGCAGTGGCAAAAACAAAACCAGGGCCTACTGCATGATTTAATATCAGGAAAGGTGTGTGTCAGGGTTTTAGCCTCTCGCCATACGTATTCAATCTGTATGCTGAGCAAATCACCAGGGAAGCTGGATTATATGAAGAATGTAATATCAGGATTAGAGGTAGGTTTATTAATAAGAGGCAGTATTTACAAGACACGACCTTACTTGCTGAAAGTTAGGAGCCCTTGAAGCACTTGCTAAATCGGAGATTGTAGCCTTCAGTATGGATTATGACTTAATGTAAAGAATACCATAATCCTCACAAATGGACCAATAGGAATCATCATGATAAATGGAGAAGAGATCAAAATGGTCAAGGATTTCATCTTGCTTGTATCTGCAATCAATGTTCCTGCAAGCAGAAGTCAAGAGATCAAAGGACATGTTGCACTGGGTAAATCTGCTGCAGGAGGCCTTCAACTGTTAAGCAGCGAGGTTACTGTGAGGACTAAGATGTGCCTGGCCTAAGCCATAAATATCTTCAATTGCCTCGCATGCATGTGAAAGTTGGACATTGAATAAGGAAGACTGGAGAAAAATCGACACATTGGCTCTATGGTTTTGGCAAAGAATGTTGAAAGTATCCTGGACTGACCACAGAACACACAGATTTGTCTAAGAAGAAGCACCGTTAGAATTCTCCTTAAAGGCAAGGATGGTGAGCCTTTGTCTCATGTTCTTTAGACACGTTATCAGGAGATATCAGTTGCTGGAGAAGAACATCATTCTAAGTAAAGTAGCTGAGCACTGAAAAGCAGAAAGCCCTGAACAAGATGGAATGACACAGTGGCCCCCACAATTGACTCCAACGGAAGAACACTTGTGAGGGTGGCCCAGAACGTGGAGGTGTTGTATTCTTCTGTACATACGGTCCCTATGGATAGGAACCCAGCTGAGGGCACCTGGGTTCACACTGGAACCAGTTTTTTTCCCTAGTTTCATGAACTTTGTTTCTTTCTGTTAGTCAACCTCATTTTCATTTTGTCCATTGTTCCCTTTCCACAACCCCCTGAAAGAGTGGCAGGGATTGTAGCTGATAAGGGTTCATAAGATCAAGAGACAAACTTTCAAATGATAGAAAGTAATATGCCTTTATGGTGCTATCAATGTTTCAATTGTCAAATCACTTGAATATGTATTACCCTAATTTAGAACATCCTGTAGGGATCTCACCTGGTGTGGTTGAGTTGTGTTAGTCCGGGTAGACTAGAGAAACAAATTCATGGACACTCATATGTGTATAAGAAAGAGGTTTATATACAAGAGCAATTGAATAATGAGAAGACATCACAACCCAGTCCAAATCAAGACCAGAAGTCTGATATTAGCCCATATGTCTGATATCAATCTATAAAGTCCTCTTCAGACTCACGAAACACATGCAATAATAATGAATGTAGGGAGATCAAAGGCCAGAGGGTGGGAAGTTTTGTGGATCCAGTGGTGCTGCAAGCATCTCAGCGTTGGTAGGGGTCTCCACTTGGCTTCTCCTGCTCTGAGACTCTGGCTGCCATCTGCCTGTCTCCATGTGGCTTGTCAACAAGAATGTCTCACAGGGACTGGGCATGTGTCCCACCTCCAGTGAGCTATTTATCTCCTTAGCACCTCCAAGTGAGGTCATCAAGCTGCAACCCAGTTGACAGGCCAGACTCCATCCCATTCATTCTTAATCCTCTCAAATTGACAACAGATTGTACAACTGCCACACTAACCATGGCTAGCCATTAGAAAGCACCAGCTACTCCAAAAGAAGGGTGAATCGTTGTATACCCTGAACACGTTACAATGTCAGAAACCCACAAGGGCAGTTCTGCCATGTCCCATAGTGGCACTATGGGTTGGAATTGACTGGATAGCTGGGATTTGAGTTTCTGATATTTTGACCGTGATAAGGGTGCTGTGAGTTGGCATCAACTTGACATTTGTAGGTTTCATTTGGGTTTCACAAATTTGAATTAAGAAGCTCTGGTGGCGCAGTGGTTAAGCATGCAGTTGCTTACTGACAAGTTAGTGTTCCAACTCACTGATCCCTTTAAGGGAGCGAGATGTGGTAGTCTGCTTCTGTGAGAACGACAGCATTGGAAAGCTTATGGAGCGGCTCTAGTATGTAAGGTCACTGGGAGTCACAACCACTCAACGACATTTTTATGAAATGATGCCAATCAGACATCTCATTGATACGGGGCCACTTTTGTTGTTTCCTCATACAAAATATGAGGGAATTTTCCTGAAATGTCTCTATGTGTTAATTACCTATTTAAATATGAGACACGGAGAGACAAAGAAATTTGACTAGCCACATTAACGTGGGAAGAGGGCAGAGTTAGGTTCAAGGAATGAATATTACTGAAAATATTGAAGAAGTTCAGTTTGTGGTGAGAACTTTGGGTCTCTTGGGTAGAAGACACTTGGATACACGACACACATTTAAACACAATGTGAGGGATTGGATGATGATATCTCCCTGAAAGCATTGTTGAAGTTCAAACTCTCGTACTTGTGAATATGACCTCGTTTGGAAATAGGATCTTTGAAGATGTCATCAGATAAATTAGCAGGATCATTTGAAGTGTGGAAGGTCAAATTCAATCTGTTTCCTGCTCTTTAAAACAGGAAAAGAAACATAAGAGGCAGAGAGGGATAGAACTGTGTGAAGAAGTACCTGAAAGCCAAACCTGATGCTACTGGAACCTGAACAAGACATGAAATGATCTTCCACTAAAGCCTTGAACTTAGTCATCTTAAGTTTAAGTGGCAAGGATCCTAAAGTGAGACAATGAACTTCTGTGGTTTGAAGTCCCCTATAGTATCACACCAGTATTTTGCTTCAGAAGCCCTAGGAAGTATTGTTTTGAACTCACCCTTTCTGAACATTCTCACATCATCCTAAAACAAGTTAAGTTTGTGAGCAAAGGAGACTTTGTCCGGTTTGGGAAAGGTTCAACTCTGATGAAAATTGAGCAAAATATAAATAATTCAATCTTTTCAACTTTTTGAAAGGTAATTCAGACCCTAAGATTCAGAAAAGAGGAAGGAAATTTACACCCAGCAAAAGAAACACTTCTTCCCTATTAAAAAAAAATGATTGGAGATCAGAATTACTAGGTTTGCTTGCTACAATCCCATGTGGATCGATGTCTGGTCTATGTTATAGAAGCTGAGGGAGTTGCTAGCTCACTTCTTGACTTCAAGCCAAGGTACTGCTCTACCGTTTGGAGAACAGTCCCAACACTCTCCGGCTCTCCTGTCTATAAAAAATAGTTTGTTTTAGTTTATATGTCTGTTAGAGGGGACCTCTTCAAGCATGATGCAATCCCCCCAAACTAGAATCCTGTAGACATACAAAACAAAACAAAGTCATGTTGCACACAAAAGTATTCCACAGGGAGGAAAAAACAGGTGCTGGAACCTTCCATGTGGGAGACGTGGTCCTGCTGTTCTAGAGGTGACTCGGGGGAGTAGGGGAAATACTGGAGGTGAGAATATGAGGATATGAGAAGAAACTTCCAAAGAGAGAGGCCAGAACTGAGATTTCTGTAGATTTGGCCTCATTTGAAGCACAGCTGTGCTATAAATGAGGTGAACTAGTATTTCTTGGATTGTGTTCATCCTGGATCAGGGGACAGTTAAGGTGGGAATAAAAATTATGTTACCTTAGTTTTGTCCTCCCCTAGGATTTGCATTTCTAAGCAATGAGCATTGCTGATATTCGTCCTCACAGCTGCAAGGGTTCAAGAAAGCATAAATGTAATCTGCATTTTGTTCCTCGTGTCCATATGTGAGTGGGATGGGGGAATCTCTTCCTTTCTCTCATCGATATCAGTGTGAGTTAGAGGAGAATGTCTTTAGATCAGTTCCAACTTCCTCCTAAGCTCAGGAAATCAATAAGAAACAGCAGTGAGGGTGACCTTAACATGGGTTATTTATTCATCAATCATTCCATTAATCATCAGTGATCTGTGTAATATTTGTGTTAATTGCTGAGTCAACTGTGGTCAAACTACTCTGAGTGTGTGGGAGAACCTGCTGGGTGTTCCATTTATTCTGAGGAACTGTATTTTAACATGATATATTGTTGTTAAAGCTGGCCTGTCCAAAGAAAGCCAGTTATAGACATCGTCTAAAATGCCTGCCTGGTCTTCATCTGTGATACTACTATTCGTTGTATAATGTCTTCTATGGTAAATCATAGAAGGTCGCTGTTCCTATTTTATTTTTCAATCCAAGAGTCATCAAGGATAGGGATGAAGGACAAATCACCAGTGGAGAAACATGCCCTAGAAAAGAGGAGGTAGTTCTTAGAGCCTCGCCACAGGCTAAGGCGGAGTAGACGGAAACAGAAGGGTGTTTACACATCTCACTGAGCTGCCTCCCTCCTGAGACACGCAGCACATCCCCTATTGATTTCCACATCTTACCGAACCAGATGTAATTATAAAGATGAGTGTTGTAAAGACACGGTGGTAAGTTGATTTTGAAAAGAAACAGACAACTATTTCTGTCAGATGAAAGTTTCTTTCTGTCAAGAGTGTCAGGCAGGGAGCAGCCACCAAAGGGGTGCGCTTCCTTGTAAGCTGCACGCAGCACCTTCTCTAAGTACAATTCAGTTTAAAATATAAGCCAGGCACTGCCAGTTGAGCCTTAGTGCAAAGTCTCACTCAAGGGATTATGTAAAATGTTTAAGTCCACTATATTGAATTTCTAATTGCCTTTCTTGGATAATAAGTGAAATGACTTACAGATTACACTCTAAGCAGAAACTCAAACAAGCCCTTATTCATAACTTTTAAATCCATAACCAAAAGAAATTGTGGAGTTGTGTGTGTGTGTATGTGTGTTAGGGTCAATATTTGGTATAGGATAAAAAATAAGCATGCAAAATTCTTGGCAACTTCACCTAAAATAGCAATTTTCCTAATAACCATTTAACCCCTTGAAGTTGACGGGGCATCTGTTTGAATTAATTCTTATGTCTTTCCTTCAGAGAAGGTCATCTCACGGAAGGCACGCTAGTTGTTGGCACAATCAATCATGGACGGTAAAGCCAGCTTAGAGTACGTCCGCTGCGCTCTGCCATGGGATCCCAGCCTAGGATGCCACACCAGTTTCTGGGTCGCAGTTGTTTTCTGACAGTTCATAAACTCCAGTGGACTTAATCCATTTAGGGTTCATTACAAAATACATAAAACGAGAATGAAACATCTAAGAAACTGATACACTCACAGAATAAGCCTTTCTCTACAGACTCACTGAGTACCTAAAGGGACTAATGAGATGAGATTAGAGAGCTAATGGAACAGTGCCAAGGGAGTCTAAGAGAAATTTAATCCGTTGTCTCTCTTTCTATTTGAACTCTGTATGTGTGAGCTCCTGCACTGGGGCTTTTTTAAATCACAAAATTATGAGCAGAAATAGAAATAATTAAAGAAGGATAGCAAACAAATGTGGGAGATTGTGAAGCATATACATTGTGACAATGTAAAATACATCTCATCATTTTTCATGGTTGTTTTTAAAAATAGAGTTTACATTCCTTTGATCTAATAAGTGAGATGCCCCACACAAGCAGCAAAAGAATCACTTCTTCAATAGTAACCCAATATTAACTGAAATTGAATTCAATTTAAAGCACACAGTATTTTCATAATTCCTCCAAGACCAAAGAAAATACCTATCTTTCCTTGTCTTTTAATTAGGAGGTTGGAAGTGAACTTCATTTAGTCTGTAAATATATTTAAATCTATTCAAATCACAAAAGCTATCAGACGTGAATTTTATTTTCTTCAAAACTTTCATGCCCTCACAATCGTTTTGATCCTGGAGTTGTGTCTGCTAATTTTCATTACATTCCATTTTTTAAAAAACAGCTGTCAAAAAAACAAAAACAAAAACAAAACAAAAAATAAAAAACAGCTGTCCTCAATACTCACCAATAAGGAGAAAACTATTTTCTTTTGAACTTTAATCATAAAGGACTTCTTTAAATGTGAGGATAGACAGACTCCACAATTTAATTTTTACAAACACTTTCATATGTTTTACTAATTAATTTTAGTTCCTTTGAAAACTCTAACTTTGATTCTAGCGGTGATGTGTCTTTGTTTACTTGCTTGTTTTGCAATCCCGTTCTCCTATTTTCTTTTTTTATCATGCCTTTGATTTATTCTAATTTGTTTCCAAATGTCCTCTCTCCTGTCCTACTCACTTTTACCTCTATTTTCATCTTTTATCCTTCTCTTTTTCAGGTCTACGCAGTTGAGATTTATGCAAAACCTTTCCCAAATAATTTCCACAGGTTGTTAGTCTGCTTGAAAAGGAGAGACTAGCTATGCATGGTGTAAACAACAATTTGTAAATTTGTCAGTTTTTCTTGGATGGGTGGTCTGGTGACTCTTGTAATGACCAAAGCAGAGTCTGCATTTACTCATTAACTCCCTCGATAAGAAAGAACTCAAAGTGATCCTTACAAAAATAATCTAGAGTCTGTGTCAGGTTGTTGAAGATCTCAACATAGCATGTTGGAGTAAGCAACCCAGGTTCAATCCAACTCACATATATTTTCCCAAAGGTTTCATTTTCATTTGAAAACTAAAATACTATGAATATTCTAACACAATTAGAGATATTTAAGCTATCAAGTTTAATTGTGTAAGAATTATAGGAAGCCTTTATATCCAGGAAGCCTTATGAGTTGCATTTTGCCAAGAGCAAATGAATTTAAACACTAAAGGCTTAAATTTTTTACTTCAAAACTACAGATCACATAAGGGTCTGTGGCCATCTAAATTTGGCAAGGCTCCAGTTCCTGGTTCTCCATCAGAGAGTATCAGTCACCGCAAACACTCACCCTACCACTGATCAGCCACCATGCACGGAGACTCGTTGAAAATACTTCAAGTCATTTCTTGTATCAAGTTAGAAAAAACTGCGGAAAAATATCCCTTTATGATTAAGTATCACAAATGAGAATTTCACTTAAGCAAATACTTTCTGCTAACTCAGAGAATTCACAGGATACTGAAAGTTTTACCAAGT
>NW_022109768.1:8703645-8717931 GCF_000313985.2 Echinops telfairi | reverse complement strand
GTCATGAAACATAAAATAGAGGACTGGAACCTACTAAAAATAAGATACGTATGTGCATCAAAAGCCATCATCAAAAGTGTATCAAGAGGGACTCAAAAAACCTTTACTAACTACACAATGAACAAGGGTCAAGACTCTAAACTCTATAAACAATGCAAAGGTCAAAAAGAAAACAGAAAATTACTCATTTTAAAAATGAACAAGAGACATGAACAGAGTGCTCACCACAAAATACATGCAAATGGCTAACAAACACATGAATATATGCTCATCATCACTAGCCATCCTGCAGATACAAATTTAAAAAATGATGAGCTATCACTTTGTATCAATAATGACAGCCCAGGAACAGGACACCATGTTTGGAAAGGAAGACTCTCAAAGATCTGTATTGACCCAGAAACTGCAACAAGGAGCTCAAATTTAACAATGAGCGCCATTGTGTGGTCACTCCGAGTCTGAGCCGACGCCAGGGCACCTACCAGCAACAACTCAGACCCCAAAGATGATGGGAAATATTTCACCTGGGGACAAGGGGTACCTTTTATTGTATTAATGTTTAAGTAGAAGTTTAGGACTCTTTTCCATTCCAAATATAGACAACAAACCACATTAGACAACAAACCACATTAGTGTTAGCAGTATCTCTGATGCTATCCCCAATAGATATAACAAACATTTCTATAGTATCCATTGTAGGCATATAGCCAGTTTATTCTAATCACTATTTTTAAATTAAGGTTGTTACTGGATGCATGGTTAGAAACTATTTTAATCTTTAACGAAGCAAATTGCTTATTACAATATGTTTTCTTAATATTTTGACACCACAAGTTCAATATAATTAGCTTATTTTATATTGCTATGCATTATTTTATGCATCGAAAAACATTACGTTAAACCAATATCCAGTGTGCAAAAGGCAAAAACCCCTCATCTACACCAATGACCATAAACATATTTTATACATATTCATGACCAGCATTCTCGATGACTTTTTATGAATTATCTTCCATAGTGAGAGTTTCCTGGTCATAGATGCTGAAATAATAGTTCTTTGTAAGTTATTGACTGATGAATATTACCTAATATTAACATTCCTACACTACATATTTTGGAGGAACATTAAGATTTCTAAGAAATATCTTTGTATTCACTAACTGTGCCCTGGTGGTATAGTTGTTAGGCCCTGAACTTCTAATCTCAAGGTCAACAGTTTGAGGTCATCAGCCACTTTGTGGGGGAAAGATGAGACTGCCCACTCCCATAAGTATTTTGAAAATAGTTGTATTGGCATTTATTTCACATTTTATACCATTGAGTTGTTCAATTACACTAAGAAGAATTGTGCAAGCATCAGCACAGTCCATTTCAGTGCATTTGCTTCGTGTACTTATGGTTGTTAGCTCCTCATTACTCCCCATCCTTCCCTGCCATACCCCTAGGTCATTATTAATCTAGTTACTGTTTCTATAGATTTACCTACCCAGGATTTAATATACATAAAACCAAACAAAACACAAATAGAGACTAAACAACAAAAGCAGCAACAGAAGAACAATTACTAGACAAAGCATGGAAAAAACTCAATCCAATAGAAATATAACAACTGAAACAACTTGAAAATGGGTCAAAAGGAAGATCAAATGATAAGTTCTTGCATTTTAACCTAATTATGCCAGATGTAATTGACTTTACAATGCTGTCCATCAGGTACCAAGGCTGTTCCCAGCCCTGAATTATGTTCATAGGGGAGTCACGGGAGGGTTCATCCACGTTCTAGGTGCTAGAGAGAAAGCAGAAACTAAAAATGATAGTGTCAAAAAGAGAACTAAAAATCAAGAAATATTTGATATTACGGAGTTCACTTTGTTCTTGCATGGATAGTCAGCAAACCAAATACATTATACATAAAGTATGTAGATAATGTCAAATGTTAAAGACAAAAATGGAGGAAGATGTAAAATTATTGAATGGAAAGTGGAGTTCAAGTAATTTAGGAAGGAAAAAAAAAGTCTTAGTGAAAAAATAACTATCGAGAATACAACCTGAAGGAATAGATAGACCTGGCTTCTATATCTGAGAGGTGATCACTCTAGAAGGAATAACTAGTGTAAAAATGTTCCTTCGCAACATGAGTGGAGGGTGGAGCCAATGGGACTGGAAGTGTTCGAAAGGAAATGGAGTGGGGAAAAACAAGGATGACCTCAGCACTATGGTTGTTATTTCAAATCAAGGAAACCCTGGAGCTTTGAACAGAAAACAGCCATGATAAACTAACATTAAAAAACTATGGATTATTGTGATGAGAATAATCGACGAGTGTAGGATTGTTCAAAGGCCTACATAGATAGACTGGATGAGGGATTCTGCTAATGCAGGTGAGAGATGATGGGTGGTAATAGCTTAAATCTGAGTAGTAGCAGTTGTGAATAGAGGAAACGAATTAAGGTAAGCCAATGGGATTTATTAATGACTTGATATAATTTACAAAGTGAGAGAGGGGGAAATTAGGAATTGCTATGAAGTTTGGACCAGAATAATGAGGATCATATTGTTTCTAATAATGCAGTTGGGAAAGGAGGTTTGGGGCTGCTAACTGGACATATTTGATGTATTAATATTTAAGCTGCCTCTGAGACATCCAACTAGAAATGCTTAGAAGGCAACTGGTGATATAAAGTTTCAAAGGAGTGGTTCAGATGGAGATATGAATTTGGTAGCTATCAGCAAATGAATGGCAGCTAAGCTCCTGGGACTGTATGATATTATCTAGGGAGTGGATACACAACAGATGATGATAAAAAGTGACTACACCGTAGATGAGAAAAGGGAAGAGGTGCACTGCACTAATCATGAGTGGGGCAGATGGAGAAGGAACAGAAAAAGATCAAGAAGAATCCAGAAACAATGAGAAACACCAGCCTATGGTTTCTCCAGGTGCCTTTATTTACAAGGGCTATACATTTTGGCAGTTATAGTTTAGTACTGGAAAATGCTGTAAGGATGATGCTATTTAGCTCAACTATGTTTAAAGATGCCAAGAAGAGTACCATATGCAGTCCATTGATATTTTTCCTTGGTTTGAAGGAAGATTTGCCGGCTGCAGAAAACTAAAAATACATCCTGCTGAAAAATGGACACACAGAACACTTTGTGTGTGTTTTTCACAGTTTTCAGTGACATTTTAACTGAGTGCTGAGGACATTCTTCTTCTTTTTCTTACACTCGGTATGGCGAATGCTGACTGTGTGGGGACTGCAATCGTCCCATGTGACAGATTGCAATGTCACACACACAGGATTCTGCCTCCACTGCAGGGACAAACAGAAGGGACCCATTGCCACGAGAGACAGAGCAGTTATTCAACTGAAAAGAGCATCAGCAAGTGGGACTACAAAGTAAGGAAGCTATCAGTCCAAATTAGGGTTTCCGAGGTTACTTCTCTTTTGCTTACCCTTACCGCAAAGCAGACTTTTTATTTCCAAGTTCAGGACGCCATCATTGTTATTGTAAAATGTCAGCTATCAATTAAAAAAACACACTCTATTCATCTTATCTTGTGGCAAGATAGTGTCTTAGGCTAGGTTTCATAAGGAAGCAAAACCACTGAAAATTCATACCACAAATAAACAAACAAAGAAGTAAATGAAGGAGTGAATGACTCACATAGTTGATGAAGAAGGTAAGTTCTAAACCTGGGGCAAGTTCCATGTCCCTGGGTCAGACATTAACCTGAAGACTTCTCCTGATTAACTATGACCCTTGATGAATTTAAGATTATTAGGGAAAAGAAGACTTGTGGCTTTGAAAGTGAATGAAGCCAAAGTTGGCAGTCACTGATGACTCCAAAGATTGGTAACAATATGGCAGGCCATTGGTTCAAGTCCAAAGAACCAGAGGGCAAAAAATCAACACAGGGTCTAGACCTGGGAAAAAGCAAGCAAGCATCCCAAAGCATCTACTTATATTGGAAGCAGGCCACACCCCTCAGGAGATATCTTCATGGGACATTACTAGGTGTTATCTACAAAAACACCGAGAATTCTCGCCCAATAATGTTGACACAAAGCCTTGAGTACCATAGATATCATTCAGCGAATGTTAATTTTAAGCTTGGGGAAAACTAGTTTGCCTTTGAAAAATCACGCAATGATAACTTTGAAAGCACATATGAGGGGGAAAAAGTAGTAAGTATGCTTTGCTTATGTAAAACTGTATTTATAATTTAGATGTCAGGTATATTTGATTGGGGAATAAAACTCAACATCTTTAAAAAGAAGAATTGCACACCAACACATACACACAAAAGGGATTAAGAATTAGTAGGAGGTTTGAGCCAGAACAATTAAAAGTACATAGTTGGTAGCCACACATAGTTGACATCTTTGCTTACCGCTGCTTCTTAGAACTCAAATGAGGTGTGCAGCAGGTGACTGGAGGTGCACAAACTCGTTCCTGTCCTGCATGTATCTGAACACTCACAGTTCCCCCCAATAGCTTTTGAGAAAATTTTCACTCATAGAGACACTACAGGCCAAAGTGGAATTCTCCCAATAGGTCTCTACGACTGTGAAATATTATAGAAGCAGAATGACACTTCTTTCTCCCAGGGAGCAATCTGTGAGTACCCACCACTGACATTTCACTCAGCTCAACCACTGTGTTACACAAAGGACACACATCAAATATCTTGATTTTTCAAACGGTATATATATCACTCATCCTTAAAAAATGATTTTGATACAGGAAGCAAACTTGAGACTAAATTTAGTTTCTGGATATTTTTTTGAAATTAATGTGTTCCTACTTTTTCTTTCCCTCATGCTTAGCAACATTAACCAAGAGAGAAGATAAGAACTCATGCGTAGTGGAGGAATGTCTGTCTCTCCTTCTTTATATTTGCTTTTGTTTGTTTGTTTTGTTTGTCTTGATCTTTCTGTATGGCTAATTCTGACTGTTTCTCTTTGTCCTGTAATATTTCTCATATTTTTTCCTCCACACCCAGTGTTAACTATATAACTCACTGATTGTTCTAGTTCTAATAGATTTTTATGGTATGAAGCAAATTATATCACTTGCTTTTCTGGGCTGGTAATGGTATATTTATCAGGCTTCATTTCATACACATGAGAGGAAAAATATCACGCTCTGACTTATTTAAGTGTTGATCAGTAAAAATTTGTTTTAATTAATGTGTGTGAGATGATTGAATTCTAAGGCTTAGACATTCTAATCTGAAGTATAGGCTAACAGCGATAATCTCTAAGCCTAAATTTTCAAAATTCTTTTAAATTAATTTGGGAAGAGTAATGTCTTCCATTTCTTTATTAAATATTATTTTGATAAATAATACTATAAGAGAAATTGAGCTAAACTCCTTACTCTCTTGCTTCTCTTTTGAAAATAATGTTTTAATGCAAAACCCAGATTTTTTTAGCATCATGAATACTATTATAAAAGACAAAACATAATTGATGGAAACGTATCACAATTTGTATGAGCATTAGATTGACCACATGAAATAAAGCTTTTCTTTTTTCTCTCCTTGCCTCTTTTCCTTCCTTCGTTCTTTTTAAAAATATGGTTCTGTCTCTTAAAATTCATGGCAAAGTTAGGTCAGTGCAGTATAATTATGTGGTAAAAAATCATCCCAAGGAAGTAAAAGTAAAACATAATTCAATTTGTAGTCATGATTTATGGTCACCAAGATTGTGGCATTGAAGAAAGTCTCTTATGCATTTACTGCATTTACTTGTTTTCCTGCAGGAAATTTACCAATTTTAGAAAATTTGTCACCTTTAGAAAACAATGTCCTTTGTTCTTAAGGCAGAAACATAACAAGAAAATTACAAATCTTTTTCTCCCCAATTTGTAGGATTGCCATTATTACAATATTTCATAAAAACACAGAGGAGTATTTTCACTGAATGCTATGAAATGCCAAATGCTGAACTGCGCATCTAGACTATTTTAAGCCTTTTGATAACATTGTAAATTAGTATTATTACCCCCACTTTTCATGTGAGAAAACCATGGATCAGAAGATTTTAAATACTTGTCAAATGCTAGAACTAAGAAATCCTAATACCAGGATGATTTGAACCTAGACTCAGAGATGGAAATATATATGCCATAATGAATTATTTCATTTTTTTCTTATGAATATAGATTGATTTGTATATATGCAAATAAATATATATTACAACAAATATATAGGTCAGATATTTATACACAAAATACATTATATACACACACACATATCCCAGTGGCATGGTAGTTAAAACACTCAGCTTCTAACCAATCGTTCCGTAGTTCAAATCAACAAGCCACTCTCCAGGAGAATGATGTGACAGTAAAGATTTGCATATTTGGAAACCCCAAGGGGAAGGTTTACTCTCCCTTAAACACAGGTCTTTCGACCCTCTCCAGGAGTTACAGTTTCAGAAACAGTCCCAGAAGCACTTCTAGCCTGTTCTATCGGGTTGCTGTTAGTTGGTATTGACTAGCTGGCAGTGAGTGTGGCGTTTGGATGGGGTTTCCAGCAGGAGGAAGGAAAAAGCTTTCTACCTCTGTAAAGAGTTGGTCTCCCAAACCCAGAAACAGTTCTCCCCTGTCCTCTGATGGCAGTGAGTGAAGGGTCTTTATGAATCACCATTTACTCAATTTCAGTGGGTTGAGATATATGCACATATAGTAATATATAACGTGTATGTATATTTATATGGATAAATAAACTTTATACATAATAAAAATGAAAAAACCCATGTATTGATATATTCATATATAGTATATATATATATATGAGAATGTCAACAATTCAGGAAAAAATGAAATGGTAATAAACATGTACATGAGCTTTTTGAAGGATATGTATATAATTTTTGAAGCTCACATTACATATATATAGTTCACCCTTACAATGATTTTATTCGGCTATGGTTAGGCAACTTATGCAAACAAGCAAAGAGAATATGTAAGAGTTCTGTTAGAAGATTTCCTCCAGGTTCAGAAACTGAGCTGTAAGTGAGCGGAAGTGGTCTTAGCATGGTAGCTATATCTTTAAATGAAGAAGAGTGTGCTCCCTGGTCTAAAGCTATGGGCTAGGATACAACTGCACTGATTAATAATATGTTGTGTTTGTGAAGACAATCTTCTAGTGAAAAACTACAGCGAAGGTAAAAAAAATTAGATGCGTCTACATTAATGTGGAAAATCAGAAAAATATTTAACACATAACTCTGCCGATTTCAGCCACTTCTTGTAAAAGGCAATAAACGGAGAGAGCCACTCTGTGAAATAGGAGGAGGTATCTGTGGTTACTCCAGTGTGGATTGCTGTGCAATCCATGGAACCTCGATGGTGAGACATCCATGTATCTCTCTCCAGAATGTAAGCAGATATAAAGATCTCATGAAAGACATTTGTATAGAGAGAGTTGGGGGACTTGTTATGTGCTTTTTATAGTGCATAAATTCATTTAGGGTGTAAAACTAATGATAAGAAAGAAAGATGCCTGCAGTTACGGAGGAAAGGGACCATGAAAGGAGACCGTAATTGGAGTAGATGCAGGTGAGTGAGAGGCGTCTTCTCTGTGATGCGTGAGGTTCAAGAATATTATGGTGGATGATGACAAATACTGCCAGAATCAACTGGATTATATGCATATTGATTATACGAAGATGAGTGAGACATCAATATTGGAGGAAGGCTTATTAACAATCTATCATTTGTAGATGACACAATCTTGTGTCCTGAAAGTGAGGAGGAACTGAAACACTGGTGATGATGATCAAGGATTGCAGCCTTCAGTGTGGATTACAACTCAATGTAAAGAAGACCCAAATCCTCACAACTGAACCAATAGGTAATATCATGACAAATGGAGAAAAGATGGAAAGTTTCAAGGGGTTTGTCTTGCTTGGATCCACGATCAATGCTCATGGAAGCAACAATTAAAAGAGGAAAAGACTTGTTTCATTGGGCAAGTCTGCCACACAAGACCTTAAAGTATTAAAAAGTAAGGACATTACTTTGGCGACTAAGGTGTGCTTGACCCAAGCCCATGGTGTTTTCAGTTGTCTCATATGCAGGTGAAAATTTGACTTTGAATATGGAACACCAAAGAATATCAATGCATTTGAATTATTGAGCTGGCGAAGAATATTGAAATTACCATGGACTGCCTAAAAGACAAACTCATCAGCCTGGGAAGAAGTTGAGCCTGAATGCTCCTTAGAGGCAACAATAGCAAGACTTCATCTTACATGCTTTGGACATGTGGTCGGGAGAGACCAGTCATTGGAGAAGGACATCATGCTTGGTAAAATACAGGGGAAGCCAAAAAGAGGAAGTCCTTAGACAAGACAGATTGGCACAGTGGCTGTAGCAATGTGAGGATGACATAGGAGCGGATACTGTGCCTGGGCTCCCGATGGGTCAGAAGTAGACTCTATGCATCTAACAACAACAACTGCAAAAGTAGAAAATGTACTTGACAATTGGTATGTGAATAGAAAAATTGGTGAAACCAGTTTCAAAGGTGTTTACACTTGGAAAACCCACATCAGTGCCTTGAAAAATAAATAAATAAGGGATGAATAGAGGGGTATAGAAAATGCAAACTATTGGTTGGTGAAGGAAAAGTGACTATTAAGGCATTGTTTTTGTTAGTTGTTTCTGAGTCAATTATAACTCAGGGTGACTCCAAATGTTACAGAGTAGTTGGTTTTTGATCAATTGTATCTCAGGGGGATGCCCTGCGTGGAACCAACTGTTGCCTTGGGTTTCCATGGCTGCAGTCTCAATAGATATTGATCACCAGGTTTTTGTTGTTGTTGTTTATTTGATACTACTGGGTTGGTTCAAACTATTAACCTTTTGTGTTACTAAAAAGAATTAAAGGTTTTACTGAGAAAGGTACGGTAATATGATCAGCTTGTATGAAAACAGTCAACAGAGGGAGAAACTTCAAATCTAAGAGAAAGTAGAAGCAAAACCAGAAGATTGAAGCAGTGGAGCACAGGTGGAGAATTTAACCTTGAACATGAGGAGTGATGGGGGAATAGGAAATCCCCAGATGAGAATGGAGACAGATGGAACCATGAAAGGAACACGGATATTGTGAAGGAAAGGGATGAGCTTTATCCTGCTGTGTTTCCAATCAGTGTTTCCCAGAAGGGGTTCTTGGCCAGAAAAACAGGGAACAGACAGGTGGTCCAAGGTCTACTGGGTAAACTTAATATATAGTTGCTTGATTATTCAGGTCTGAGTTCCAGGACCCAAAAAAAAGTAGATTAAAAACAATTACTCTAAATTTATGGTAACAGTGTGTTGCCCAGACACCAGTGTCTGACCTAAATCTTTCTCTCCCTTAGTGAGTAGATATGGAATGTTGCCTATATGAAGGCTTTCTGAACTCACACCAAAAAACCCAAAATGAAACCAGAGACCTGGTAGAGGAAAATCTCAAAGGATGTCGGCCTTGGAAGGCCCCCTAGTGGTCATCCATGGAAACCTTCTTTCACAGAGAAGCTAGTGCATGACAGTTTCAAGGTCATTAAATCATTTCTGGCTGGGGGTTCCGTGCTTTATGACACTCTGCTTAGCACTTGGGAGCAATGAACACCTTGTATGTTCTACTTCTTTAATTTGCTTCTTATTTTGTATCTCCTATGATAATATGGTATCTTTGAGAGCAGAGGGTTTTTTTTGTATATTCTGTTCTCTGTTGTTCCCTTAGCACTCAGAAGAGTGTATGTCATTTTGAAGGCACTCATTCATTGTTTATTGAATGAATGAATTTTAGCAAACAAGGTGAACTTTCTGCTTTATCATTAGACATTTATGAAGAATACTTCAAAGTAAAATTGGTAGATCTAAAACCACCTCCTTGCAAATAATATTTTTATTAATTCTGTTTCTTCCCTGGATCTTAGATAAGGTTCTGGGGTAAAGAATAATTCAAATTCAGGACTGTCAAGCCTTTGAGTCAAACGTTAGATGAATTCAACCCAACAGTTCTCCTTGGGGTAAGAAGGTGGAGATTTTTGAGACAATAGTAAAACAATAGCAAGAAAACCATATGGGAAACAGATCAGTTTGTTGAATAAACCGTGTAGAGATAAATAACAGCTTTGATTATATATTTCTTATGCATATATATTTATACACTTATCTTTATCTTTGCCTATACTCTATGCCTATATCCGGATAATATGTCCCCCAGTAAAATATGGTGGACCATATAACCTAGAACTCTCTCAACTTGGTTTAACAAAAACCAAACCCATTGTCACAGAACTGATTCTGACCCCTAGAGGCCCTCTATAGGGTTCCTTGGTAATCCTCTTAGAGAAACTAAAGCTATGTCATTAACTGATATGTGTCCATCCATGCTCATTGCAGCACTATTCACAATACCAGAAATGCGCGAACACCCTAAATGCCCCTCAATGGAAGAATGGATAAATGCATACACAATAATGGTGCACTTCATAATGCTTAAAAAGTAACTACGGATCTTTGAAACATATCAGAATAAGGATTAACCTTTAACTATCATAAGCCACAACTTCTAACTATTAATAGAGGACATTACTCTGAATGAAATTAGTTAATCAAAAGAGGGCAAATACTGTAGCAGATCACTATTGCAAATAATTAATCATTTTTTTCACACATTAAAAAAAAAATTGATGGTTACCAGAGGTGGGAAAAGGGGGAACCACAGACTAGAGAGTAGTTTTTCAGATACTATTCGTTCGTTCCATCTCAGAGAACTTGGCCTGGCCTTGCTCCCTGCTCACAAATGTCTGAACCCATTTTTGCGGCCTCCATGTCAATGTGTGTCTTTGAGGGTCTTTCTCGTTTTCAACGCATGTCTACTTTACACGAATGATGTCCTTTCCAAGGGACTGACTGGTCTCTCCTGATAACATGTCCAAAGTACTTGAATCAGATTCTCAACATCATCACCTCTAAGGAGCATTCTGCTTGTACTTTTTCCTAGACAGATCTGATTGTTCTGGTAATCCATGGTACATTCAATATTCTTCACCAGCATCTACATGCAAATGGATGAAATAGATTCTTCTTTATTTAATGCCCAATGCTCCTGTGTATACGAGGCAATTGAAACTACCAAGGCTTTGGTCAACCTCCTTAGTCCATAAGTGACATCCTTGCTCTTCAACGCTTTCAAAAGGTCTTGTGCTACAGATTTAGCAAATGTAGGCATCCTTCATGTCTTGACTGCTGCTGCGATGAGCGTTGTTTATGGTCCCCAGCAAGATGAAGCCCTTGACATGTTCAATCTTTTCTCTGATATCATGATGCTCTCTATTAGTCAGGTTGCAAGAATTTTTTTCTTTGCTTTTTTTAACATGAAGTTGTAATCCATTCTGAGGACTATAGTCCCTAAATTTAATCAGAAAATGCTTCAAGTCCTTCACTTCCAGCAAGCAATGTTGTGTCATCTGAATTTCTAAGTGTGTTAATACATTTCCCTCCAATATTAACACCACGTCTGCTTCATAGAGTCCAGCTCTTTGATTATTTGCTCAGTATACAGATTGAATAAGAATGCTGAAAGGCTACAATCCTGATGCTCACCTTTCCTGATTGTAAACCCTGCAGTGTCCCCTTATTCTGTTCCAATAACTGTCTCTTAATCCATGTACAGGTTCTGCATGAGCACAATGTAGTGTTATGGGATTACCATTTTTTTCTCAAAGCAATCCATATCAGTTATGATCCTCACAGTTGAAAGCCTTTGCATAGTCAATAAAACACAGCAAGTATCTCTCTGGTATTCTCTGCTTTCAGACAAGATCCAGCTGACACAGTCAATGGTATCTCTTGTTCCAAGTCTTCTTCTGAATCTAGCTTACAGCCTGACAAATACTTGTCAGTATACTACTGCAAACATTGCTGGTTGATCGTCCACAAAATCTTAACTGCATGTGATATTAATGATTTGTACAATACTTTACACAGTCTGTCAGATCATCTTTCTCTGGAATGAGTACTGCTATGCGTCACTCCCAGTCAGCTGGCCAGATGCTCACTACCGTTGAGTCCATGAAGACTCATAGCCACCCGATAAGACATGGGAGAAATCCCCCTGTGAGTTTCTGAAGCAGAAACACTTTACAGCAGCGGTTCTCAACCTGTGGGTTGTGACCTCTTTGAGGGCTGAACGAGCTTTCACAGGGGTCGCCTTATTTATAACAGTAGCAAAATGACAGTGATGAAGTAGCAATGAAAATCATTTTATGGTTGGGGGTCACCACACCATGAGGAACTGTATGAAAGGGTCGCAGCATGAGAAAGGTTGTGAACCACTGTTTTACAGGAACAGAAAGCCTCTTCTTTCTCCTGTGTTAACCACGCCCATGTCTTCAAAATCTCTTTGCACAGGTAAGGGAGTACTTCCAGTACTTTATCAGCTATCGAAAGGCTTCCACAATTGATAATCTATCAATTCCTGAAGGCTTGGTTTTTGGTTAATGCTTTCAGTGCAACTTGAACTTCTTTCAGAATCTTTGATTCTTGGTCATAGGCTACCTCGTGAAATAGTTGAATGTCGACTAGTTCCTTTGGATATAGTGGCTTTACGTATTTCTTTCGAAGCTTCCTGTACCATTCAATATTTTGTCCATATAATCTCTTACTAGTGTAACGTGAGGTGTAAAGTGTTCTTCAGTTTGATATACACTACGAATCTCTTCCTCCTTTGGGCTTCTAACTCCATATCTTTGCAACTTTCATTATAACACGATGCTACATTTTCCTGAATTGCCTTTTGAAACATTCTGTTCAGGTCTTCATCATTTCTTCCTACTTTCTTTAGCTACTCTATGATCAAGAACAAGTCTCAGAGTCTCATCTGACATTCACTTTGATGTCTGTTTTCTTTCCCATCTTTTTAAAGATCTTTTGTTTTCTTCTTATATACGATATTCTTGATGTCAGCATACAGCTCACCAGGTCTTTAGTCATTAGTCTTCAATAAGTCAAATTTATTCTTAAGATGTTATCAAAATTCAATTAGAATAAACTCAAGATCTTCATATTACCATCCTTGTTTTTAAGTACTTTAAAGAGACCTTGGGTAGCAGATTTACTTTATAAATTCATCATTTGTTCTCTTGACTGCTGCTTCTTTACTATTTATTGTGGATCCAAGCAAGATAAAATCATGGACAACATTAATCTTTTCTCTGTTTATCATGATGTTACCTATTGGTCCAATTGTGAAGATTTTAATTTTCTTTACATTGAGTCATAATCCACACTTAAGGCTGTAATCCTTGCTCTTTATCAGCAAACACTTCAGGTCCTCCTCATTTCAGCATACAAGGTTGTGTAATTTGCATATCGCAGGTTGTTAAGCATTTATCCAATCTTGATACTGTATTCTTCCTTTTATGATTTGTTGATAAATGCTCAGCATACAGATTGAATAAGTATTTTGAGAGGATGCAACCTTTCTACTCACCATTCCTGTTATCAAACCATGCAGTATTCCATTGTTCTGTTCCAATGGCTGACTCTTCATCCATGTCCAGGTTCTACCTTAGCACAATGTAGAGTTCTGAAAATCTCATTCTTCTCAAGACTATCCATAGTTTATTATGATCCAAAGAGTCGGATGCCTTGGTATAGTGACCGAAACACAAGTAAATATCTTTCTAGTCTTTCTGGTAAATCTGCTATACAAGTCGTCTTTAAACTGTTGAAAAGAAAGGATATTAATTTGATGAGCAAAATGCATCTCACTTAGTCCATAGTATTTTCAATGGCCTCAGATGTATGTGAAAGCTGAATATTGAATAAACAAGAAGGAAGGAACATTGATGTATTTGAACTATGGTTTGGCAAAGAATATTGAAAGTACTGTGGACATCCAAAAGAACAAACAGATCTGTCTTAGAAGAATTATAGACAGAATGCCTCTTTGAGGGAAGGATAGCAAGACGTTGTCTCATGTACGAGGGACCAACCCCTGGAGAAGGATTTCCTCCTTGCTAAAGTAGAGGGGCAGAGAAAAAGAGGGTGCTAGTCCAGGAGGCCTAGAGAAACAGATCCAGAGATACTCTTATGTGTATAAGAAAGAGTTTTAAAGAAAAGAGCAACTTTACATTCAGAAAACATCCCAGCCAGGTCCAGATCAAGTCCATAAGTCTGATGTTAGCACATGTGTCCAATACCAGTCTATAAATTCCTCTTCAGACTCACACAACACATGAAATGATGCCGAGTGCAACAAGATCACAGGCCAGT
>NW_022109768.1:8701838-8703545 GCF_000313985.2 Echinops telfairi | reverse complement strand
CATGTGTCTCCATGTGGCTCCTTCAGCTCTAGGGCTCTGGCTCCACCATGGCTCCATTTGTCTTGTCAGCAGGAAGACAAAGCAGAGTGTCTTGCCTCCAGGGAGGAAAACCAGAGTTCCCAGAATCCTCAGGAGAAGATATTGCCCACACAGAGACATTATTGGCTATGACCTGATTGACAGGCTAGACTCCACCCGTTCACAATTTGGCATGAGATTATGTAACTGCCACAAAGAGGAATGCCCTCAACAAGATAAAGTGACACAGTGACTGCGATATAAAAACAACTGTGAGGCAAGCGCAGGGCTGGGCAGTCTTTCCTTCTGCTATCCCCAGGGACCCTGTGACTGACTCAGTGGCAGCAACTTCATGGCAACAACAACAGCAACAGCCAGCAACTACATACTGAAGGTTGCATTTTGGTTCTTGTGGACTTGTTTATGTTTTTCAATTTCAACTTGAACTTACATATGAGCAATTAATCGATGGTCTGTCCTACCGTTAATCCCTGGTGGTGTTTTGGCTGATTATAATGAACTTCTGCATAACTCTTTCCACAATCATGGCCAACTTAATTTCTGCCTAATCCATCATGAAAAGTCCATGTGTATTGTAGTTGTGTTTCAGATTGCTAAAAAATTGTTTTTATGATGAAGTTGTTGGTCTTGCAAAATTGTATCATATAGTGTCCAGTTTCATATTTATCATGAAAGACATATTTGTCAACTATTGTCCCTTCATTTTCATTTCCTACTTTCAAATTCCATTCACCAATAATTACCAATACATCTTGATTGTATGCTTGATTAATTTCAGACTGAAGAAGCTCATAGAATTCTTCCATTTCTTCATCACTAGCTCAGTGGTTGATGGGTAAATTCAATAATTTAATAATAAATAATAAATACCACTTTACTTGAAGACAGATCTTGGAATTTCCTTTTTTAACGATGAATGTGGCATCGTTCCTTTTGAATTCATCATTCTGTCAGAATAAATGATATGACTGTCATGCAATATGACCAATATCAGTCCATTTCAGCTCAGTAACATCTAGCATATCAATCTTTATGTGTTACATTTAATTTTTGATGACATCCTCTTTGCCCAAATTCATATTTTGTATATTACAAGTTCTAATTATTAATAGGTATTTGCAGTCTTTGCTTCTCAGTTTGAATTATACTCCATCAGGTAATGAAGGTCCTAAAAGCTTTGCTCCAGCCACATCATTACGGTCAAGTCTACTTTGAGAAGGTAGGTCTTCCTCTGTCATATTTTGAGTGCCTTTAACCTGCGAGGATCATTATCCTGCACTGTATCAGATTTCACTGTTATTTCTTTCACTGTTATTAATGAGGTTTTGGGTAGCGGACAATTTTTTGGCTGCTACGTATATGGGTTTCGGTGAGTAATTCCTCAGGGACAGTCTATCCCATCTTGATAGCCTGTTTTTAGTGTGGAAGCTCAGCTGAAACTGTTCACTCTGAATGGACCTGGTGGTATTTGAAATACCAGTGAGATAGGTTCCCGTATTACAGAAACACGCAAGCCACCGCAATATGACAAACTGATAGACAACGTGGTGGGGCTACCACAGTGGTTCTCAACCTTCCTAAAGCTGCTACCCTTTCAGACAGTTCCTCATGTGGTGGTGACCCCCCCTCAACCATACAATTATTTTTGTTGCTACTTCATAACTGTTA
>NW_022109768.1:8699872-8700996 GCF_000313985.2 Echinops telfairi | reverse complement strand
CCAGGGAAGAAAAGGAGCAAATGAGCATGTGTTCATCTCGGGGAAACAAGGGAAATCAGACCAGCAGAATACACAATAAAAGGATTATTTGTGCAACTGGGTAAGAAATTTAGTTTTATGATTATGAGAACACAACTGAATATATAAAACTTACACATTGCCTGGGTCTTTTCAGTGATGTCTTGTAGTCGAAACTATTAATAGTAAATGTATAGAAAGTGGTTATGATAAAAATTAAACTTACATAATAGCATCTCTCATAGGATATTTCAGTCCTAGAGTTTTACTAAGATTGCAAATCAAGAGCAAATGTACCTACTATGCCAACCAAGTGTCCATGGCTTACATAGGAGGCATTGGTTAACTTCTGACTTGGTGGGTGGGCCATGGCTGAACTTGGGGTGGAGTCTGAAGATAAGACTATCTAGCTGCCTGGAGGATTTTAAAGACAATAAGAGGCAGGGCAAGGAACAGGGAAACAAATTAAAATAGAGAAAAAGAAGGCAAAGGATTGCTTTTAAAAGCTGTAACAGGGGTCAAGGGCTGGAACAATGAAGACAGTGGACATCCCAAAGGGGACCCCAGGGCAGACTTCCTAAAGCTGCTACCCTTTCAGACAGTTCCTCATGTGGTGGTGACCCCCCCTCAACCATACAATTATTTTTGTTGCTACTTCATAACTGTTATTTTGCTACTGTTATGAATCAGGCGACCCCTGTGAAAGGGTCGTTTGATCCCCAAAGGGGTGGTGACCCACGGGTTGGGAACTGCTGGGCTAGAGGGTATCCATGTGTAAACTAGGTAAAAGGGGAAGGCAATACAATAAAACAGAGATTGATAATATTATGGAGACAGGGAAAGACATGGGTAGATTTATAAGAAGTAAAGGCCACGGAGTTAAATATTGTGACATACATAATCTGTGATCTGGAGTAGATAGATGTATGGCTAGACACCCAAGATAAACAGGTGTAGGAGAGAGAATGGGAGTATTTCCATAAATAGGTTTGATAGAGGATTTACCTGTTTTGCAAATATATCCATAAATCTGGTTTAATGTATATGGGACAAAGTTTTAAAAAACTCTTTGAAATAACCAAACACCTTTAGGGAATTACTCTCTG